>NW_027280948.1:0-343981 GCF_046629955.1 Centroberyx affinis
GAGGCATGGTGATGTTCTCACACTGTTCAAGGACTTCAAGGACCCCAAAAATATACTCACATTAGACCACAAACCCCCATTTGATAAGACTGTGTTCCAAGGAAACCACATCTAAAAGCCCCCATTTATTGTTAGATATGGCTTGGTACACTTGGTACAGGATTATAGCTGTAGGTGGGGGGATAGCTGAGTGAAAACTACAATCACAACAGTCATTCTCTCACTGGGCTAACTTCAAAAATCAGCAATATTAGCTGATTCTCGAGGATCCTTGGTGGTGCCACTTTGGAAACCCTTGTTGTACACTATTCAAGATGTAACTCTTGACTGGCATTTATAGGCTATGCGTCAATGCCATTATTGCTGAGCTTCCAGTAAATTATCCAACTCTTATTTCACAGATATTTTCGCTAAAGCAGTTCAAATGACATCAGTCAGAAGCACCCCATGCCAGATGTAAGCACATCCAAGCCTAACCTGATGTTCAGTACTAGATGAGATAGGCAGTGTATCCCTCTGGAAGTCCCTCATTATCCTCCCCCCCCAAAAAAAAACAAAAAAAACAGGGAAACAGAACCAGCTGCTCCCTCTTAACATGTTTGTCTCTATGAAATGTTTGGTGACCACTTTTGGTCTAATAATTCATCAAACGGACAAAATATTATTATTTTGGCACTCATCAATAGTTGTTCTACTCGTCCCCAGAAATTTAGTTCGGGTTTTGAAGTTTTGGTGGCAAATGATATTGGATGCAGCCACATCTTAAGGTTTAGTGAACTGACGCCCCTGGATCCTAGCCCCTAGTGCTGCTCAGCTTCCCTCGACTGACCTGCTTCGTTTAGCCCACCGTGTTACTCCCTCTCAAATACAGTATATTCTTTCTTTTTCGACCAAATGATAGGCTATTCATTATTTTTTTTTAAATTAAAAAAATATTGCGACCTACCTGTCGGCGTTGACGTTCAGTAATGACGAGTTGCATTCATGCGCACAGTGAGAGAATACAGTAGGAATGACTTGAAGAGAGTTTCTCCCTGGTGTACAATGCCGTGTTGTGTCCCGCTGATGGCGAGTGTGTGCCGGCTGGAGCCTTCAGTCGGGGGGTGTGACTGCTGGCTGCAGGCTCCAGCTTCATATTTCCTTCCTCCTCCACCACTGTCTGTCAAAACACGTTTGGATAGGCTGTGTGGCGCTGAGCGGGACAGCCGTTTAGCTCCACTCCCTCTCTAGTTCTACAGGATTCTTATACTGTTAGTCACCTGTATGATTATTATATTATTAGTCAGCCCGCCGCCCAATTATAACACCACGTTGCTATATAGGCTACTGTAGCCTAATGATAATACCTGTCTGTGGTGAATTTTGTAGCCTACTTTTTATCTCCTATATTGTCTGTAGGCTAATATATTTTTACCCATGTAGCTGCATGGTATCTTAAAGTGATTTTAGTAGTTCTTCTGAGTTTCAAACCTAACATGATATTTGTGTCCTATCCCTCTAAAATGTATTACAGTTCTTTTTCATAAAGTGTTGAGGATTAAAAGAGCATTAAGGAGACAAGCTGTACCTAATTAAATGCTTATTCAAAGATCCAGGTTATTACAGCTGAAATGTAGGCTACTACTCTGTACTCTGTAATCTACTTGAAACAACTAATAACTTTAAAGGGCCATTTCACCCATAATCCCTCTTAAATCTATTTTGTCCCAACCTTCAGTCCATCTACATAAGTTTTTGGTATGGTTTTAGTACATTGAAAAATAAGTTATAATAATTGTGATTTGACTTCCCCAAAAAAGGCTATTCACTGTAGTGAGAAACAGGGTTAGAGCAATATATGGGTTCATCCAACATATGGGGTTGATATTGACCTTTTATTAAATATCAGATATCAGCTGACATCCATGGTCGATGGAGTGATGGAGGTTCCTTCCTGACCACAGTGACATAAAAGTCTTTAAAACCTGCTACAAAGCTTTGTTTTCTTTGCACATTTTATTTATCCATGCAATCGTTCAGTAATGTTTTTGTAAATGAATTCTTCATTTACAGATAGTAATGGATCCCACAGTTTCCCCTACCAATACTGTAGGTGGGATCGTTCACCCTGCATTAAAGAGCTGCTAACCCACTTAAAATAATTTCATTAGTCTGGGTTTCAAGTTTCTGATGGTCTAAATGCTGTTTCAGAGGCTTTTCCACCCTCCCAAGAATAAGGTTCTGGGGAAACACTGAATACTTGTATGTTTTTGGCATGAAACTGGTCGAAATTAAAGATACTGAATATTGGCACAAAATATTGGTGATTTCAGTCTCAAAGTTGGTATTGGTCTTCAAAAACGCATGTCGGTAGAGCCCTAGTAAAAAGTAGAAACAAGTTGAAAAGGAAATGTTGACAACAGTATCCCTCACTGAGGCCTCATCATTTCACTGAGCTGTATTTTATTGAGCAGGGAACACCAGATGTCATTGTATGGAAGACAAATTCAAAAACCTTAACTCGCAGTAAGTCAAATCAAATGATGCAAGACTTTGTGGAAGACTGTTTCCAGTTGGGGGATATGTGTGAGGTTATATGCGCATAATAAATCCTCTGTGTTGAAAGGGTGTGTGTCAGTTTGGAGTAGCACTCGGCACGATTCTTGGATCTCTTATCTTTTCGTTTTCATGGACTGTTTTCAGTATCAGTATGTTGTACATACATCACAGTCCAGAGGTTCACTTTGCTACTGTGTATGCCTCAACATGAAGAAATTACTCTAGAAAGACACACTTCTCTTTAGCAGCTCTACTGGGAAAACTATTGTTGAACATGCTGATACCAGAAATAAAATGTCATGACACTTTTTATGCATACATCAAACTTAACATGAATAATACTTTTAAAAAAAAAATGGGACAGAGTTCATAGACTCACTGGTCAGCTACTAGATTCCACCTAGGCATACTGCCCACAAAACACACATATTATGGGATTGCTGCATGAGTAAAGGCTTCCCATTGGATGTTGACTTAGTGATTGCTATTAATCTTTACATAGAACAGACATTGTGTACAGAGAGATAATATTCTTATCTGCAGGAGAGATAAAAGCAGCACTAAATAAGGTTATAGTACTGGACGTATGGAAGTTGAGCTTGAGACTTACACAGCAAATTAAAACAATGTGTAAAAATGTGTGTATAAAAATGTATCCATGCCATTTGTAGAATTTCCCATAATTGCTGGTCATAGTTCAGCATCCTGACAACTTTTCACTGAAAAAGATTCTACCTGAATGCTTTAATGCTTATTCACATAGAGAATCTTTTTGGCTGTGTGGGGTTATGGTCAGAAAGATAATCTGCTCCTTTCTTATATTATTTTTGGGGAATTTTCACCTTTATTTGATTGTTCACAGTGGAGAGAGATGGGAGGGATTAGGAGAGAGAGTGAAGGATGATATGCAGCAAAGTTCCCAGGCCGTTACATGGTATGAATCTTAGCCAACTGAGCCAACATGAAGCCCAGTCAACTACACTCTCAGTATGTTATGTGTGCTTGTTGCTGTGTGTGTCCCTGCATTTTTATTGTTATATCTACATGCAGGATTATGGTAAATTACCTCAAAGATATTGAGAACATACAGTATATGGTATCTCATAACGTACAAATTGGAAAGTTATGTTACAACAATGCTTAAAAATAATATATCTCTTGATTGTTACTGTAGATTTTCATGTCACTCATCCAAACATCCTGCAGCTTATACAGCCGTAGTATTGCGTATTGCATATTGCAAATATATTCAATCATGCAATCAACAGTCTCTGTAACCACCTGTCAGATTAAATATTATGGAAGTTCCTTTATAGAGCTCATTTGAGTAATTCAAAATATTATTGCCAGGAAATTGATACAGTACAATACACAGGACTGCTAATGTAGGCCAAGTGGAGATCAGCAGCAGCACAGAGGTTTTTAATGTTGACGAGATGAAGCAGGAAGTGGCATGCTTTTATTTTTTAAGTTTATAACTTCCTGGAAAAGTGTTTTTATTTTATTATCATTACTAACCACAAAGAATGAAGTCAATACATCCTTTGACCTCAAAGTATCATATGGCACATTGTTTTAAGAGTTGCTTTATAATTGACTAGATATTGTCATTTCTTCAAGCAGCAATAAACATGCTACATCTTTCTGAAACTGCACAAAACTATGTGTAAACTTGACTTTGGCTTTGCTCCAAGTCAGTCCTGGTATGCAATGGCTCTGGCTTCACCACCGATGCCCTCTGACCTCTCCCCATCCCACTGCTCCTTCCCTGTTAGCTCTCCATTATATCGCCACTGTCCAGACACTGAGCGAGTTATTCTGGGCAACCCCTCTGACACCACTTTCTCCCTCTGTGCCTGGATAAAAGAGCTCTTACTCCCCTTCTGTATATCCGTCCCACCTGTTAGAGCCATCTGTCTCTGTGCTGACAGGTCAGAACTCACAGGCCTTCACCATTACCTCCAATAAGTGCACTTCAAACCCCCCACGGTGACTCAAATGTGGAGGATTTTAGATTTTAATTTTTTTTTTACATTTTCAATTGTGCAACTGTCAAATGGGTTGGCTCAAGATTCAGTACATCCCTCTGTTTGGTGCCATTACACTTCCCTCTCCCACGTACACACACATTATCAATACCAGTGCTTAGATATGGCACATTTAAAGAGACTGCACATAATCAATCAAGTTCACTGGACTTTTTTTTGACTAAATTCAAGTACCCCTTCCAATATTCCTATTACATGAAGTGCAACATTATTGCCACATTAAGTTCAGTCTGATGAATCAGGGAAGAGATTGATTTTCATTATATGTAGTTTTGATCTCAGTAGTAGTTTTAGAATAGAGTGAGTAATGACACATTGGCGAACATGTTGGGCCAGTCCTTTTGCATAATGTTAGTTTGATATTGTCCATCTGGATATGGTTACCTCTTGGAAAGATCCACATCTCTTCTTAATAATGCAGTTGGCTGCATTATTCTTCAATTAATCTCTAGGGAACTGTGTTACCAATTTCAGGCATAATTGTTTTGGAATCAAGCTATTATTGTTCTGGAGACAGAATCCTTTTTGTCTTTCACAAGAGCCAAATTCAAACATCCAAAGCCTTTTCACTCCATGCTTAAATAGCATCACTGCTAGTGAAAAGCACATGGCTAGACTCACATTTGATTTTTACAGAATGAATATGTGTAACAGCCACAATAAATACTACTGTCAAATCCCACATTAATCCCAAATTCAGCTTCTACTTACTTTAATCCACCTGACAACCCTGGCACCTGTTCCACCCTCCACAAAGTACTGATCTTCAATCAGTGGTGTTTTTTACATGAGCCCCCTGCAGATGAGCAAAGACCAAGGAGCTCCAAAAGGTCAACTTCAAAGGAGAAGGAGGAGAGTCCTGCTACAACTGTGATGATTTGAGGGGAGGAAACTTAATTCACTTCACTCAGTTTTTTCTCAATCAAAATTAGACAGCATTAGTTAGATTTCTGTTCAGTTTTTAGAGGAAGAAAATCTCCCACTCGCAAACCATTGGATGTTTAGTTTAATGTTACTGCAGATACAATGGAAAATCAGTTCTTGGAAAATAAATGCAAGGTTCTTTTTCAACACAGCAATTATAAATCCTTCAACGCTCATATCGCTGTCAAACGCAGCTAGTGTTTACGATCATTATATTTTGGGGTTTAATGTCAGTTCATTTTTGGTACGTCCATTCAGATCCAACTTTCCCACCTTGTAAATGATGATATTTGGCTATAAAGTCAAAAGACACGCACTATGGCTTTACCATCTGCACTGTCCTTTCCCATAACCATAAAAGTCTGGTCATCTGACACCTCACCAAGATAAGATGGATGTCTCACTTGTCCTCTTTGTTGTGAACAGAGCCGACCCGAGCTGGATCTGACTGAGAGGATGAAAACGTAAGCAAGACAGCTGTCTGTGACTCCAAAGGGCTCCGTGACCCCTGTCCAGAGCCTATTATCGCCTTCTAGATTCTTCTACAGGGCTTGAAGCACACCGGTCCCCAGTGTCAGCACTCCCGGACAGATAGGTGGGAACCCAAGAGGGGGCCGCTGGCTCAGGGGTTTTATTGGAGCTTTGATTATGAGCCTGATGTGATTAGTAGGCAAATAAAGAGAGCCAAAATGCCATAAAAATGGTGTACAGCTTTACAAGTGTGCAGTTGTTTGAAACCAAATAGCAAGTACTGGCTGTCCCTAACATGTCTAAGGTATGGTAGTGATTTGGGTTTTGTTTTAGGCTTGCTGCGGTAGTGCAGCCTCCTCTTCCTGCCTGTTCCTTACGTTCTGAAATCCTTTCAACTTGCAAAGTGCCTCGATGCTTTTGGAAGAACCTGATGAGTTTACCTATAAAATTTTGTTGGCTGTTTCCTCTGTTGTTATCATTATTATTATTTTATCCCTGGATTTCTGTTGTATTGGACAGTCTATAGGGGAGAATTATAGAACCATTGGAAAGTCTCACATGAGTTAGACCTGGGGTCAGACTTAAAATCATGATATTGTAAGTGCAGTTTTGTCCGGTGATCTTTCAGTACATGCACATCAGCACAACCCACTTTGCATATCAACATAAGCCATAGGCATATCTATGGAAAACAGTCTTGAAATTGTGCAAGCCAGAAAGCTGGCTAGGAGCAAAGTAGCAAAATGTGAGTCTTACCCTTGCCCTAGTTCAGTGGCACATTGATTCAGCACAGTGAGAAATGAAGTCATTGAATGGCACCCACTATTTTTTAACAAATAACAATTACTCTTAAACATATAAAATATATCTATAATATGTGGGCTTTGAAAGTGCTGAAATGAAGGGATATTTTTGATGTTATTAACCCTGATGGAAAATGTAAACTTGGGATTAAATGTATGAGGCTCAGGCTTCTGTTTTATATTATGAGATGATGAAAAGCTCTAATAGATGTCAAATAAGCACCAGTACTTGAAAAAAAAAAAAAATTGAACAAGGAGTCTAATGTGTTTTCAGAAATCTACCCTTTGCATTGGAAGCACATGTCAGGCAAAAAAACCAAAGGAAAAAAATAGCTTTTTGAAAAGTCCAGCTATACTCAGTAGGATGGGAATTTTTTGCACATTTATGTAATATTGTCTCAAGACTAGAAGCACATATTTCATATTTGTCAGATTAGACCTAGCTTAAGCATCATGACTGGTAACATGTGGAGTTATGAAACTTCTTTAACTACCATAACAACCATAGCTGAACTGGAAAAAATCTTGGGATTTGTTCAACTTTCCTACTGCTGAGTCACGCATAAGCTTTTTCCTAGCTCCCCATCACAGAATATTGAAAACCACAATGTAAGACAACTTTCGAACATGTTGCACACTCTCTTTCCAAGCGAAAGAGAGTCTAGCAACATAGTAAAACCTCTCTCTTTGTTTCCAGAGAGTGTCATTTGGTTAGATCTGCTGCCTCTGGGTCCAAATGTAGCCCTGCTGGCCTTGGATTAAATCCCAGCAGAGTTTTCTCTGCTGTGTCTCCACTAATCCGTCTCCCTCTCTTGTTTCCCGCTGTCTGAATAAAGAATAAAAACACTAAAGGTGAGCCCATGCTCCTTTCTCTGGCGATCAGTTTTCCCAGCCGGGCCTCTTCTCTCAACTAAGTTTGGTTCTTAAGCCCCTACTTAGAGTCCATGCCAGCAGCCCAGACCTAAATAGACTGCCCATATGATGCACCACAGCAGACTCATAAAAGAGGAACTCTCCCTCTGCATGTTGCTCACACACGCAGCGCAGCAGCTGGGTCAGTTGGAGTTACTGCTAAAGAGCAGCCTTTACGTCAAGTAGGAGAGTGTTGGTGGGGGTGCGCAAGGTTTCCACGAATGAGGTTTTGATGAATCAGTACCTGAGGGACTCGGAAGGGAAAATGTTGTGTTAAAAGTGTAAGGCAAATATGTGACCTATATGAACTCCCATGCTTAGGCAAGTGGATGCGTTGCAGTGGGGCAAATTCAACGCTAATGTGATTAGATTTATGATGGCTTTGTTTGTAACTCAACTCACCAGGAAGGGCCAACAGCTGGCAAGGCCATTCAAACAGAATGTGAACCAAACGGGGGTCTAAGGCCACATGACACCTCTTGTGGCATCCCCCCAAATACTTCGCAGACTAAGGAACTGGATCCAGCTTGTCGATTGCCCTCTGTTACTTTACAGCTTCTCAAGTTTGATATTCTATCAGGCTACTGAGGGGCAGCGCAATGGGCTGAGAATGGAGGTGCTTATTATATTCACTAGGTGTAGTAGGTGACTATGGCAACACCTTGGCATGTCTGAGGATGTTTTGCACCACACAGATCGTACAGTGCAGATGTGTGGTGTGATTCAGCCCTCGCAGCAGCTGACACATGAAATTTCCGTCCACACTGTGCTGATAAACGACATTCTGCGACGCATGACACACACTTTGCAGACTTAACCCAGCTGATCTTGATTAAACATAGATACTAATGATTAGAATAAGATGAGGCATACTCTTCTAATTGATATAACGGCTTCTGCATCAGCGTCCAGACCTCCATATCCTTGCCATGTTTTACCCTTGGCAAGATGCAAAGCCAAGACCTGAGACTTAGCTTAGAACCACTTAAGTTACATGGTTAAAATGCATTGTGCTTCAGCTGCAGTTTATGTTTACGTCTAAAATGTGCGTGTATGTGCACGCAAGCTCGTACACAACATGTGTGTTTGTGTGTGTGAAATACACAGGGGAGTTCGCCGTGCAAGAGGAAAACACTTTAGCCTTCGACACAGCTGCACTCCTCAAAGCCCCAGGAAGTGTCCCTCGGGGCAGCTAGGTGCCCACAGGATGGGCTTCGTGGTTAGAGAGCAGCTGAGACTGCCATTCTCCACTCAGCCATCCAAGTGCCTAGTCCTTGGCTCAGTCCCACGGTGAGGAGCTGGTGATCTGTTATATCAATAAAGAACATTACAAGCTCACTTCTCCCTCCCTCTGCCGCAGTCAACAAGGGCTGTTTTTGCCTGAGGTGAAAGGACACAGCGCTGGCAGTGACACTTGGCCTGGCTTCACACTCACGCACGCACTTTCTACGCAGATCCTAACACAGGTGCACTCCTGTGGTCCACACCCCCTATCTTCTGTCTACCATGGGTAAAATTAGTGCCTGTGCAAATCCACCTAACCCTGGACGCTCCATCTCCCCGAGCTGTCAGTCAGTGTTACTGGCTGTTAACGGTCTCACTTACAGTTAGCGTTCCAGTGTATCACTGGTAACCTGAGAACATGACGGGGAGATAGGCCAGCATAGAAAGAGCCTACAGTTTCCATCATAAAACGTGCATATGGCCTCAAGTGACACCCAAGAACCTGTTCTGCTTGTAATTTATTTTTTTCTCTCTGAAGGCCTGAGAGTTATACAGCGTCTTTAATTCACTAATACTACAACACACACACACACAAAAAGCATGACCTGGCAGTGAAAAAGGTAGCTTAAGCAAGAGCTTATGCAGTCATCCATAGGGTCAAATGAAGTTAAAATAAACATAGCCTGCATGCTGTATCAATGCCCGGTGGTTATTTTCACTACAAGACCTTTGAGACTTTGCCCCGCAACCCTTTTCTAGCACCAAAAACTTTGTTCAGGAGCACTAATGCCTCTCTCAGTCATTCTCACACAGAAAAGTTTTGCTCCTTGTTTTTACAGCCGTGAAAATCAGACAGGGTCGACGACATCAGATAAATAATATTTATTTGGTGATCCTTTCCTGCTGGCATTTATGGGGCTGCATTTTTCCAAAGGTCATCTCTAGATGTAACTTAATCATAGCAATCAATGGATGACATTTTTTTTTATGTATGCCAGTCCTGGAGGTGGAGGCTCATAGGTCTCACAGGCAGACATCTCACCCTTAAGGCCATTTGGTCAGCAGAGTATTGTGACCATAAACCAGATTCATAGACCCGAACAAGGTCTCGCTCACACTAATGATCTCCACATTTCAACGGTCAAAACACACATAACACTCCACATAGACTTGCGATCACAAGTTCTCTGAAAAGTTCACACTTGAAAAGCTGCCAATACGATAAGAGGATGTGAAGAATGTGATAATGTCAAGGACCCCTTGTATCTGTGATCCAAAGTTATTTGATCTGATCAGAGGTACAACATTTTATGGATGAAAGCACTGATTCTAATACTGAGGAAGACATGCCAATTCTTCAAGTTTTAGAACCTAATATTTCTACTATGCTTGTGAGATCTGAACATGGGAAAGTCTTAATTAGAGACAAACTGACCATATAAATCAAAGGTGGTGTACCTTACCCACTGTTCTGAATATTACACAACAGTCTGCATGAGATAAACATCTCTCTTGGAGAGAATTAAACAGAATCTTTGATTCATTAAGTGGAGGCAGATGCCTACTGCAGGGTTTCATCTTAATGGACAGGTGGAGAAAAACAGAAATAAAGCTGTGGATAAAAGTAAGACGCTCACAAGCAAACAAAAAGGAGAAATTGCACACAATAAAATAAATACAAAAATAGTGTGCAGCTGCTTTTAACGATCACTGGCACCAAATCTGTAACCATTGATATGCCTACAGACAATGGTAAATATCTTTCGTGATAGCAAAAGCATTGCTTCAGTGGTTTTTCCGTTCTTCTACAGCTAGCAGCTTTTCAAAAAGAAAAAGAAAGTACTTCCCTTCAGGAGATGCAAGGCAACAGAGGAATACTTTTGGAAGACCACAATGAGTCACTTCTGGTCAAAAAGTCCCTCCAACGCCACCACAACACCAGAAATAGGGAAATGATAAAATCACACATGTCTCTTATTGTGCCATGCTTCAAACCTATACTTTTCACCATAATTTGAATATGTGTACTTAAAGATACTGATGTTTGGCATATCAACCAGAGACACTTTCAGGTCCTAGCTATACTACTTGTCTACAGAGATACAGAGATCCGGGTGGATCCATTTAGCCTGTGGCTAAAATGGTCATAATACTTGTGGCCAGAACACCACTTTGCTTCACAAGGCACACTGTGTTTCTTCTCCACTGTCTGGACACAAGATGCCTCTCACTGGCCCAGCGGCTATAAGAATGCTGGACTGAAGACCTTTACAGACTACTAACAGGGGCGAAATTATTCCCTCTCAACATGAAATGGGTGGATGAAGGAGGTCAGACCAAAGCCTCAGCATGCCTTAGCCATGATTGTGCCAACGTGAGTTGAGCCAGGTCTCAAAATGCTACAGGGAGGCCAAAAATTACTCAACTTGCAAATACTTTCTGTCCCAGACGAGACTGAAAGGCTAATCCCACAACAGTTAGGGTATGCAGTTATAAATTAAGCCTTTTGATTTTAAGCTTGACTTCAACATTGCACTTTGTATCAGAGAACATCTATAAAGTTACTGTATTTGTGAAGGTGTGCATTAGAGCTTCTTAGCCCATGCTCATTTGGATTTTTTTCCATCCTCATTAATACTCTTTGGTGTAGCTGTTCCATTTATTTTGGCTATAAGGATGTTGCATGTGGCCTCTGCAGAGGACAGGCTGTGACCTGACAATATAACAGAGGCTTGTTTCACCAGCAGAGCTCAGGACCTAATTCGCAGCCAAAATAAAGTAGGCATGAATAGCAATACATTTGCCAACTTATGCTGAAACTCAGTAGAAACTCACACGTGATGTTTTTGCCACATAGTCAAAGTATGTTTCCACAGCACCTTTTTACATCTGCTCCTATAGAGGGGGAGTGCCTCACAGTTGATGAATGGTGTTATGAGATCTTCTAAAAGTGACATGAACATCCTCATATCACATGCAGTGAGAGGAACTTTTTTTTTACCATTATTATTTTTAACATTTATTTACGTAAGGAAGGTTTGCTCAGCACACAAGCTCTTTTCAAGAAATATCCCGCTCCACATTCATACAGTTACACACATTCACACTGGGGAACTGTCCAGCAACCGCACCTTTTCACTGCTGTCTACTGACCAGCTCCCCTGGTGCAGCTAAGTGCCTTGCTCAAGGGCGTGTCAACGGTAGCTGTTGAATGAGCAAAGAGTATTACTCAATTGCTTTCCTGCCCAGATTTTCACTGCCAGTTTGGAGATTAAAACCAGTGACCAGCTGGTCACAAGCCGACTTCTCTGTCTGTTAGGCCTGAATGGGATGCTGTGTGATTTGCACGGATATGCCAGAGCACAACTTGCAACTGCAACCAAGGAGACATTAGTCTCAGCTGACTGGAATTGTTTACTGTGTTGGCCTCAGGCTTCTCATGCAGTGTGCTGCACAGGCACCATGTGGGAACTGACAGCTTTCTCTCTCTCTCTCTCTGTCTCTCTCTCTCTCTCTCTGTCTCTCTCTCTTTCTGTGTATGTAATCCTGCAGTATTAAGCTACATGCTGGCTGCATTCAATTGTAAAAAGCATCTAATTTCATATTTCGTATGGTGCTTTATAATAATACATTTGAACTTGAATGGTGACAGTTGTAGTTACCCCAGCATCCCCTGAAGTATTGTTTAGTATTCAATAAGTCTCATCTCAGATATCTGCTGATATATACCGCTGCAGGCAGAGTGAACTGTACTACTGGGTCTTGCAGAATACCCAGTATTGCACAAGTGCCGAGTTTCACAAGACCTAAACAACTGTCTGTACTTCTGTCAACTTAGTAACTTTATTGTAGATGAAGACTGATCCAAGTCAACAAAAATTCTGATCTTCAAAGAGCCGTTTTAGCCTGCAATGAACAGAAGATCTGGTATGAATAATACCCTTGGAAGAGGGACTCCAATAGCGTTCCCATGTTTTTTTTAGCCAAGATAGCTGAATAGGAATGAAAAGCCAAACTTTTGCGTTGCCGGGACGTAATGCATTTTGCAATTCTGACACTTTGTCAAGTCAGCTGGTAGGAGCCGATGTATATTCACAATAAGGATTATATTGTTTCCTGGAGCATCGGCCTCTCATTCATTCTCTGCTGCACATACGCTTCTGCTGGCTGCTGAGGACAGAAATGATAGACAAGACACTTGTTGTGGTTTGCTATTAACACAAGGAAAACAAATACTTTAATTAACTTCACATGGCTGAGTGGGACTGCGGAAGAGCCGGCAGTGTGTGGCTTTGACTGAAGGTGTAGCGAATAATATTCAAGATGATTTGATTTAAGATAAGGATTTGCCTCATCACAGGATTTCCAAGGAACAGCATCTGTCAGTTGGAAATCTTTATTGGCGTAATATTATAGGCATAGTTGACCGATGATCATGCTGGCTATATTGTACACATTCCAAAAACATAGGGCTGTTGGAGTGAAAGCTAAATTCGGAGATAAGGAATGGCAATTACAGGAAGGATGTGAAACCCTTACTTGTAATGCAATATTTAACATCCACTGTTCCAAACCATCAGCTGAAACACTTACCAGATATCCAACATGCTACTAAAATAAGCTGATTGGACTTGCTTTTGTTTTGCAGTGCGTTTAACCCCAGAAGACATTTAATGAGTGAAGTCTGAGGGGAAATCATCATTGTGAATACACACACACGCACGCACGCACACGCACACACACACACACACACACACACACACACACACACACACACACTCATCTACCACTGCCACATATGACTGAGATATGTCTTCCTGGATGTATTTGTATCTTGTAGACGTCTGTGTTTTAAACTTAAAATCTTGCGTGCACCAAAATTATCAAGAAAGAGAAATATGTTTTGATGTTGGGGTCCCACTCTCATAGTTGAGCTTTGCTCTTGTCTCACCACGTTGCACCTTTGCTATTGTTATAAAATATATTTTTTCCACCTAAAAAGTTGTTTATAACCCTAACCCTGACCCTAAATTTAACCTCACTGGAGGCTTTATGCCAAACCTTAAGTGTGTGGAAAAATGTTTTTTTATCATCAATTTTGTATAGATACACAGATGTTTTACTTTGTGGCTTTGCCAGAATGTGAAAAGCATTCTCACATTCAGTCACTTGACCAATTTCCTTGTTGACTGCATGAATTTGAAACTTCACAGCCCACTCCATGGAACTCTATGGCTCTACAACAAATGACTGGGGAAGAGATTCATGCTGGTTTGAGTCTGACATCTCAGATTCTTGTTTACTTGTTTATCTCTCCATGCATTTGATACCATCCCAGAGCAGCTTAGAGCAGTGTGTAGTCCATAGCTTAATTCTCATGAGGAAATGCTGAAATGCAACGAGGTTGTATTGTTGACTGGAAGAACTCCCAAAGATCGAGACTGATATCAAAATATGAATAAAGTACGTTGAGAAAGGAGATTTATGGTGAAACACCATGCACAAAAACAGTCTAGATCTCTTCCTCCAGTATGAATGAAAAATACTCATTACATTACAGCAGACTGTGTGTAGCCTACTTTAACTTCATAATCATTGTATCATGTGAAATAAACACAACTGCACTGAGGCAAAACATCAAAACATGTTTCTGTATCCCAGCACTTCAGGAGCTGGTAACACTTTACCATAAGGTACACAAAAACGTGCGTAGTTACCAAGGAATGAGTAAGGAACAAATCAGGAACGAACTGCTAGTTAACGAATAGTTAACAGGGAGTTCCTGAATGACTCTGAATCAAGTACTATGACAAGTTACTTAAGAACAGACTATTAGATACCATGTTAATGAACCAGTATCTAATGATTAGTTCCTGGATATCTCTGAATGCACATAATGACCACTTACTTAATGTATCGCTCCTGATTAGCTCTGAATAAGGTACTAAATGGCATGTAAAAAATAACAAATCATTACTTCCTTATTACCCCCATATTAGTTACTATTTTTGTGTCCCCCCAAGTAAAGTATTGCATCATACTGAGTTGGTACTAAGAATGCATAATTATTTTCTGATTATATTATCCTTAGTTACTGTTTTTGTGTCCCCTCAAGTAAAGTAGAGCATCATACTGAGTTGTTATTAGGGAATGCATTATTTCTTCATGATTATCTTACCATTACTTACCATTTTTGTGTCCCCTCAGGTAAAGTTGAGCATTACCCTTCCAAACCGACAAATAACTACTGATTTGTTCACGGGTATGCATCATTACTTAATGATTATCTTACCATTAGTTACCATTTCTGTGTCCCCTCAAGTAAGTACTTGATTCAGAGTCATTCAGGAACTCCCTGTTAACTATTCGTTAACTAGCAGTTCGTTCCTGATTTGTTCCTTACTCGTTCCTTGGTAACTACGCACGTGTTTGTGTACCTTATTGTAAAGTCACTGGTAGAAGCTCTGTTTAATTAGAACCAGACAAACATCTAAGAGATGCAGTGAAGGAACCCCAAGTATTCAGTTTGGTGATCGGTTCTTTTCCTGGAGTCGCTCCCATCCTCAGTCAAGTGCCAGAGAATCCCATCTGGATTTGATTCTTCCCCACATTTGGTTATTTAACTGAGAATAATCATTTCCCATAGATCTACAGCTTAAACTGAGAGTACATAATACAAAAAAAAAAATTATTCCTGTCAGATTTAGTGTAATTACAAATCCTGATTTGGTCAAATTAACATTCCTTATTCCTCTGCCACCATAAATTGGCTTGAGACTAATTAACACCTCATTTGGCAGCTGTGTTCTGTAATGATGGAGCTGTTGTTACTGGATGTTCACAGACAGCAATCAGACTCTTTTGTTGCTATGTTTCCATGCAAACTTTTGCAACATGGCAAAAATCTTAGGTGTGTTAGGTTAGGTAATGGGTTGAAACAAGTAAGTAGGCTTCAGAACATATCTAGATCAGAAAACCCATTCACTTGAAATGTGAATGAGAAAAGCCTTTCAAGAATTGATTAGTATTGGGCAAGTTGTTCTTGTCAAATTTCATCCAAAGACAAAAGGAAATACAACTGGCAATGTTCTATTGCACCACTAATATATCCACAATGGGCACCTTATTCATGGGAGAAACAACATGTAACACTTCCAGAAGTTGTGGTGGAGAGATATTTTTACAAAAAGCCTTTGGCTGCAGCACTTCAGACAGTCCAAAGCCTGTTTGGAACTGTTGTGCAATGAGATTAAAGCATTCACCAAGCCAATCAGGCCAAGCCTATATGCAATTTTTCATTCAACAAATGCATTTCCATCACTATTAATTGCATAATTTCTTCTCTAACAAAAACTTTTCCATCTCAAGCGAGCACAAAAACGCTTGCAATTGATGAGGAAATCAAATTGAAATTTGCCATTTATTGAGCCTCCAAATTCAATATATCATAATTAGCTTAAAATACTTGGAAGGAAAGCTAGCTTGTGGTTGTCTGTTGAGATCATTCAGTAAGTGAACTTGTGATGAGCCAGGCCACCATGATCAACAAGATCCTGTTTTCTCTCATGGGGTCAATTTAATCAGGCAAGTGTGCTTGTTACGCTTCCACAGTGGTTTTTGAGGAGGGGAGACTATTTTTTTTTTCACTCTCCACCCACTGAGATGTGTGTATGTCTGTGCTCAAACTACTTTTCCCAGTGAGTCAGAGAGAACCAACAATCCTCTAGTTGCAAGATAAGTCTAACCTTCTTGCTAACACACTGCCCAGAGAGGCGTGAGGCATGTGAAGAACAGGCGTGACGGAAGGAAGGCAGAGGATCAAAGTGGAATCGTAACTTATAGCAATGAGAATTTATTCTTCTGCTGCCCTCTCTGGAAACATTTCCTGTCTCCTCCACTTCCGAAAAGAAACGACCCAACCAGGAAAGAATGAGGCCACATCAGGTTCCACCTAACATCTATATATACAACCCAAACTAATGTTTGTTTCTTTTTCTGCAACCTTCATACCTATACTGTATAGCTGTATTACTTTCAAACTGCAAGACACAACAGCCTCAGCTGTTTTGGAAGGCGGAAAAATACTTTATTTTCCGTTTTCTTATTTTTTTGACGTCTCTGTACACGCAAAAAAAAAAAAGAGTGATCTCATTTTATACCCGTCCAGAGTGGTGCCAGGGAAAAATGGTTTGGTTTGAATAGAAGCACTGTTCTGCTCTGTTCTGTCCTGCTCGACGTCTCAACAGGACTCGGGGATGCTGTATCCAGAGCTACTTTTGTGGTTTTTGGTTCCAGTCCAAAGTTCAGTTAAGCAGTGTTCCCCCCATTCCCCCTCTCCTCCTCTGATCTTTGCTGCAGACACACGCACGATCTGTACACACACACTCTCTTATACACATAATGCAAAGAGCAGCCACATAGTCTCTAGATAACATAACATAGACAGTGTTTTCTCAGTCTCTCACTCACACTGACGCACACACTGCCTACCAGCTCACAAACACATATTTTTTTTGACACGTTCAAGCCAACAGAGGAATTCACAGTTTCCTCCCTGCCTGTGCTGGGAGGAGGGACTGTTGAGGGGCAGAGGGAGAGGGCAAGCTGTCTGTCAACATCACATCCAAGTCTGCGGGGCTCAGAGAGCTTTTGGCTTTCAGGAATAGCAATGGCGACATGCAACACCGCTGTAAACTCGCAGGGCACTCTGAAATTGTTCCTCTCATAAACAACCTAAAGCTCTGAATGACGAAATCGTATCAGGTTCAATCGAAGGGCACATACTTTACCTCTTCCTACATTTTCTCACACCTACACCTATTAAATGCTTTCTTTTTTTCAACTTTCATCTCCATAATATCCGATTCATAGACCCCATTGGTACAATATTGGTGTAATGAGTCTATATCAAAAGCCAGACAATCTTTATGATTTTTTTTTTTTTTTTATTATTATATTGCGCAACAGTATTTGTGAAATCACACTCTAGCTTAAAGTGGCCTACACATGCAATGGACATCTGCCTTGTGCAACTTGACAATTAATACTATACTATTAATTTGTCAATCTGAGTATATCTGAGAGATCTGGCTTTGTTAGAAGATGCAGAGTCTGAGATCCACATGAGTCTGGTCTCCCTCCAGTTCTCAAACTTTCACTCAGATCCCTTGATACCAATGAAATGCAAAATGTTGCGCAAATGTTGGACATCTCCACTGTGGCCTAACAAACGTGTCTTTATTCAGGACCGGTCTTTACGCAAGGCAAATGTCATTTTATGATCACTGTGTGCAGAGATGCTTGGGTTTGCGGGGAAACACTATAATGGAGGGAGGAACTGCCCTGGCATTGGACCTGCAGATCTCAATTCCCATCCTCATCCAACTGTTCTCATCAAGTTTTTTCATTTTCCCTCAAGTCTCAAAGCCTAGTTCATCCTCTCTACAGAAGGCTGATTTAGTGCCATTTTCACACCAGATGAAGAACACATGTAGAGGACTTTCAATTCCGGTTTTCCTGTTTCCCATGTCTTTTTTTTGTTTTTGGGGATGGAAAAAGACAAACAGAGGACAGAACAATCCTCTTTTGTACAGAAGGTGAAACTTCCTCATGGCCATTTTTTAACAAGGAATAAATAAACATCAATTAGTTTGTTTGGACTAGTTCCTAAGAAATTCAACAGGCTTCTCAGAAGGTCTGCCTCATGAACTTGATCAAGCACTGTTGTGTTTGACGTGTGAGGTGTTTCACTTGGTAATGTTTGGCTTAGCTTGGTGCTTTAGAAGGAATAATGGCCTTCATTTCTCCTGGACAATATTGTTGCTCTGACCTTAATGTGCAATCTGCACCCACAAAGCAATTGTCACCAGGAAGCATTGCCAATTGTATTACACAGCAATTTATTTGTTGCACGACTGTCTTCCAACAATGCAAGCTGAACCCAGCGAAGAAAACGCTACAAGTTCCCATAACCTATAATCAGCCTCCTCCAGTTACATAAGTCATTTTGTGTTTGTTGTGTAAGGAGAATCAGATACACATGGAAACTCACATGGAAACTACTGCAATCTACTGCTTCTTCAGCAGAAAGTCTGATATTCTGACAAGTTTTTAACTGACAGATGCAGCGCTACCAACATGGCCTACATGAGAACATCTATGTTTGTGTGTGTGTGTGTGTGTGTGTGTATGTATGAGAATGTCTCTCTGCATGCACACCCAGGCACCAGCTACAGACTGGCACTTTGTAACCAATCTTGGCTGCACCACTGTTTTTGGATATGAGTTATGCAAGTTCATGGATTAAATCAAGTCCAAAGCAATTGCAAGTAACCAGGACCAGCTTACTCTGCCCCATGCCAACCCCACCACTTTAATAATGCCAACCATCGGCAGCTATTTCCTAGTTTGGCAATATCAGCGGTAGAACAAAACTTACGCACATATCAGCTTTAAAACCAAGGCGTCTGGAGCCACTTGGAGTGGTTATACAACCTGATACCACTTCATCACTCAAAATGGAGTCTGATGCCTCAAACTTTGTTATGCAGGAGAAGTTGCTGCTGACTTTAGGTCAGCTGCCACATTGCTGAAGGAACACCTCCAAAATGGGAATCAGAGAACATAGGAAAGTGGGCAAGGGTGCTGACAGAGGAGGAGAGTAAAATAGATGGCCCGGGGTCAGAACCCTGCAGTGGGAGTACTTGTGACATTTCTCTGAAAACACCGGCTTCTACCCATATATACTTGCAAATGCAAAGGCAGGGTGCAGGCATTTTTGTCTCCACGATGGTAGAAACCGATCTCATGGCCCCAGGAATCATCAGCCTGGTGGGTGTCCTGCAGGCAGCTGCTGTTTATTTTTAATTAACGCTGGCCTGCCAGGATGGAGGAGAAAAACGGCCTGAAGTGTCGCTCGGAGGGAGTTCGGTGTGGATGGGCCTCTTCAATGGGCAGCTGATAAATAGCTATGCAAGGCAAAATGTTTAGATTTCTGGACCAGTGGTTTACGTGATGAGTACATTCAGCTGGGCTAATGAAAGATAGATGGGAGAACATTTTGACCGCAGCCACCATGTGTCTGTGTGTATGCAGGTATGCCATTCCAGTCAGCACCATGAGGACAGAGCTACATTATTGTGTCCATCTGTACTGATGGCATGTAGGGAACTAAAGGACTTTGTTGATGTTAAGGTTGCTTCCTTGTTCAAAGACATGCTTAGTTTAAGCCTCAAAGTATATCTTCTTTTATCTGGATCTTCCCCCCTTCTCTGCCTGAGGCAAAGACATGCGGGGACAGTGAGGGGCCACAGGGCAGGATGAATGCAAGCATCTGTTTTCAATTCACTATATGGGCACAGACTAGTAGACAGGATAACAGTACATAAAAAGATCTAAAAATACATCAGATACATCAGCACCAAGATGTAACAGTTATACCGGTAAGTTAAAAATAAAGAAGAAAAATGCTTCTTGAGACACACATATGAGATATTACTGTATAACAAACCGTTTCCCCAATTGTCTGTCCTTCTGAGAGAAGCCACTGACAACAATATGGCAGCCAGTCAGTGACAGACACCTCCAGACGGCATCAGTCATCTTCAGTCATCTGGAGAGAGACAAATGTAAAAAGGCCCGGCCACGTCACACCCGGCAGCCCCAGCATCATACCGAAGAACCCAGACAGTCGAATCCACCGGCGCGCTGGCTTCCTCTCACATGTGAGAAAGGAAAGAGCAAGAAACTGAGAAAAGGGATGAGCACAATGATGCAGAGGGGACTTTCCACTTCTCAGAGTGAAAACCATCTGTGCCTGACTCCCCCATTGGGAAAACGGAGAGAGAAAATGTAAATCAGGAGAGAGGAGAGACAATGATAATTAGGGACTTCTCTGCGGATCGGTGGAGGAAAAGGACAGAGGAAGGATGTAGCCTGATTCTACTTTTCTTTAACTGTGATGCATTGTTGAAATGTGTTTCATGTGCTGATAGGAGGAAATTCAGACATTCTCTCAAAAAAGTAAACTTCTGTTTTTTGTTTTACACATTTGTCACGCTATATCTCCTGTCTGTTTTTCTTGTTTTCACTCTCTAATGGCTGCAGTAGGACCATATATGCACACACACACACACACACACACACACACACACACTCACACTCTTTCATGTTAGCCTCACAGCGACACAGCTGGAACTGCTCTGTGTGTTTAGCAGACAGCTCAGTGAAGAATAAAGGAAAATATCAATAACCTCAGCCATACCTACTGAGCTCCTTAACCTTTCCCCCCCATGCAGAGATCGTAAAACAAATCTCTGAATGATTTACTGTAGAGTGTCACTTAAATTTTTAGAGCAAAAGGGCAATGAAGATCAGTTGTGTAAAAGCGCAGGTCAGAGTGCAGGTCAATCCCAGAGGTTTAGAAAACATGAAAGCAGAGATGAGAAGACAGGAGCTACTCCGGTGACTTGCGCTAGTAACACTGCTCTTCTCATCTACTTGGGTATAGCCTACTATAAATTACATTTTTTGGGCAGAGGAATTTGCAGACAAAACAGATTTTGTCAATTTTGGGGGAGGAAGCTTTTGGAACATGACCATATCTTCATAGTACCTGAATATTTTTGGTGAGCTATTCTTTTACATGAGCATTTTCTTACTGAGGTAGCAGTACTTCTTAAAATATTTCAGTTCTCCTGAAAAGGCTTTTCACTCTGACTTTTCATTACAATGCTTCCACAAGAGCTCTAGACTGAAGACCATTTTTCTGTCTGTGAGAACAGACTGAGAAAACTAATGAGAAGCCAACAATCACAGCATGTAGAGAGAACACCACAGAGGAAGAAAAATGTCCAGAAAGAATTTTGATATTGGCTCATTAAATACATGGCTCATTAAAAACAACCTTCAAGTCTCAGTGCAGGTGCTTTGGATTAGATTTTTTTTTTCTTTTTTCAAGATCAGTGAATGCTCACCTGCGGTTTTATGGCAACTTATGCAAATATAATTTGATTTTCAATCTCTTTTTCACCCTCAACTCTTAGTTCCTGGGCCTGGTATGGTGTGAACCAGAAATATGTGTCACACTTGTTTTTTTTCGTTTTTTTTCTTTCTTCTTTCGTCCCAGTACCCAAATGCTTTCACCGTGACAGTGTTGACAACTCGGGGCCACTGTCGCTGGGCGGACGGTAGTTTCGGCCCCCCCTGCTACTCTCTCATGCTCTCCAAGGTCCCAGGACGGCTGTTCTCATGTGTCATGCAAACACACTCGCTTGCTTACTCTCTCTCTCTGTCTCACACACACACACACACACACACACACACACACACACACACACACTCTCCCACTTAAGCAAACACATCCATGCATACATAAATCACACACATACACACTCACACACATGCACGCGCACGCACACACACACACACACACACACACACACACACACACACACACACACAGACACACACACACACACACAAACACACAGACCTTATTAACCCCTTGGGAATAAATGAAGGCAATCTTAAAATGGCAATCTTTCCATGTAGTTCTTCCTGGCAAGATAAATAAAGAACAACAGGAGTTAGAGCCTTAGCAACGAACTAAACCGGCTGAAGCCTGCTAAGTGTCGGGTGATCATTTTCAAACCAATTTGAAAAATTGCTCTTGTAATGGGGTCATAAGGTTTACAGAGATACAGACGATGTGAGAAGACACATTTTAACTCCAAAGAGGGGTTTTATATTGGAAAATATCTCACAGCTATTAAATCTGACAGGCAGCAATTCCAAATGGAAAAGATGTGATTCAGTGTGTCTTTCGCTGATTATTCCTGCGGTTGAGATGTTCCATGGTGTCGCAGCAACCGAGACAACGTGTTAGTGGAGTGAGGATATGCTTCGCAGAGAAAATACACACTACAGGTGTTGCCTGTAAAACAGAGAGGGAAGTCTGTTTCTTTTACCTCCATGAATTACAGCTACTGTAAGGTGGGCCTACCTCACCTAGCCAATAACAACACAGGCCTACACCGCAGAGGATCCCCTTTCTACTTTACACGCATCTGGCTGTTGCCGTTACTCCTCACGGTCCCTCTTTTCAGTATTTTCCTTCCAAATGGAACAAAAAGAAGACCCAAGGGCCTCTACTGTAGCTGGCAACTGCCATGCACCAGGGATTAATCCTCAGCTATCCCTTGAACTGAAAATAACCGAGCTTGCAAGCTGGCAAAATTGAAGCCGCTGTCCTCTGTGCTGCCCGGGGGCGATGCTGTAAAACACTTCTACTGTCAGCTCCAAGATGAAGAGACAACACATCCAGCAAATCAAGCCTGTGTCACTGTCTGAATGTGAAACCTCTGAACACCGTGGTATTGGGTGTTGTTATACCACAGTTTACTGTGTGGTGGTGACATGATTTGACACCTGATCCGCACACGGACCTCCATTTTGTTTCCTCAAGATGCTGGTCTCAAAAATTACTGGACATTCTCACCCGTTTCATATCTCCACACCGGTTTTCACTGAATTATATCTGCTTTCCTGTTCATTCTTTCCATATTACTCTGGCCGGGATTTCACCAAACCATGGCTGTTGTTTTCTAAGAGGTTGATAAGAAGTAAGAAGCAAGTAGCAGAGAAGAATAGTAAATTACTCTGTTCAGTTTATACTATGATATCAATGTCATTGACCTGGTGCAAGTCCAAAATAATCAAAGCAAGTTCGTTAGAGACTCAGACATTCAGTCACCATCTCTCGAGTCTCCATTTTGATAATAGCCATTAACAAAGGAATCTCCGCACCAGTCAACAGCGGAGCAGATGCACCCATAAAGAAAATGCCTAGTCACCCAATAAATCTGTTCCCACTTACCCTCTGCATGCTTTTATTCACAAGTACCCAAAGGAAACACTGCGTGCCCTCAGCTCACAATAATGTGAATGCAGAGGGCAACACTGATGTCAGACTCCTGAAATACTTGAGGTTTCATGGAACATCATACACTCAGGAGGGATCTCATCATAGAGGGGGTCTACATGGATATCTGAAAGGTTCTGACAATGGTTCCAGCAGCTGCCTATTAAGACTCAGCTGCTGTTCGTCCCGGGGCGGCCACCCTTTGACGGAGAGGAGAGGCCTTGGGTGCTCTCTGCCACTTCACAGCGCAGCTCCGTGGGACAGAGGCCCTGCAGGGGGGTGCGGGCCGGGCGACCGGGGGCGGCTCTTAAATCTTGCATCTCCCGTCGGAACAGTTGAGAGGTTGGCCCACTCTGACAGCTCTGACAGGGATCAAGAAACAGACTCTGCTCTGAGTGCCTGTCATTCTGTGGGCACTCATTAATGTTTTGCCAGTGAGCAGCTGTGTTAAGAGGCCCTGTTGCTGAGCAGATAAAGACAGCTCAATGTGAGGGGGGGAGTGTGTGAGCGTAAACACTAAACAGAGGTTGGTCTCTTGGGCTTTGATGGCTGCATATCTGTTGCAGTGGTGGTCTCAGTCTGCGGTGTGACCCCGCCGCTGACCCCACGCTGACCCCTGTATCTCGTTAAAAATGACGGCCCAGACGGCACTCTTGCCATTCCACAACATTTGCAAGATTCCATGCGGTCCTGATGTGCAGGGCTTTACGACTGAAACAACAGTGGGTGTATGTCCAAAACTAGCCTGGCGGTGGACTTTGCACATTGTAAGACAAGAGTCGCTTTAACACATATGTACGGCTACGCGCCCATAAAGTCCTCACACATGGCAGGATGTTTCCAGTTCTTTTTTTACTGCGAACCTCAACAAGAAGAACTTATCTTTCCTCACCCAGTGGGGACGAGAGTAAGCCAAGAATAGAGTTGGGATGGCAACACCTCCAACACACCTATCAGCACGCTTGCAGACTGTCACTGAAGAGATAATACATCCATCAATCACAGTGACGTGAACACAGGGGCGCTACCATGCCAGCTAGCCTGGCTATTCCAGGACTGTCTGATTGACAGCCACAAACTTTGACTGGCAGGACCTTTATTCTCAACCATGTCGTTAATTGTTTGTAAAACTCCCACTCTCCAACCCCTAATTCTACTCCTCCTCCTTTGTTTTTTTCACTCCTCATTCTGTGTGAATTAATTCAGCAACTTGGCAGTGCTCACCCTGCTATTGCGCATTGCCCTGCTGACACCTTCCTAAAAATAGTGTCCACTAATCCTCAAGTCCCCTCTGGGAAGTACTACACATAACAAGGCTCTGACTAGCAGATCAACCGGGTCAAAAACTACAGATGGATTATGAAGTAAAAAAAATATATATATGCAGTTCTATTCTGAGGACATATAGATTTGTATGGGAGAAATCTCAGTGTTTGACACACCATCTTCATTGGGCTTAAGAACAGGCTTGAGTCCAAGGAAATTTGATATGTGGTGTAACACCTCAATGCTGCAGTGCTGCACCCTCTGGTGGGGTGGATGAATACAGCTTTCAACAGAAGGCTATTCTAGTGTGGGCAACTGAGGTAGCCGCATGCTAAACCGGTGAGGTACATTTATATTTTAGATGTAGCTGGCCATCTTATCTAGAGCAACTTACAATTAGTGAGCAGGTAGGGGTTTGGTGTCTTGCTCAAGGAAACACAACTGGCTGTTGCAGAGATTGATTTTGGCTATGGGATGGTGTTTGTAACCACTAGGTCATGTTGCCCCATTATTTCACGATGAATAAAAACTATTCTAAACTTTGATGGTTGGTTATCTGCAAAAGCAGTCAGTAAAGTAGACTGATGCTCTATCCACATCTTAAATTAAGGGATTAGCATTTGGCTGGTGGCTGGGGGATTATTTCCCATCCCGCATACAATCACCTAGCAGCATCCATGGAGCAGAACTGTAGTACTAGCATGGTTACTAATGAAAACTGCCAAGCTACAATACATCAGTGAGTCCAAAGACTACAATTCTCACTGACTTGAAGTCTTTTGCACACACATGTTGGCACTCCCCAATGAAACAAGCCCTGATGGTTTTACAAGATCAAAAGGATACTTTGGCATTGTGAATTTTATCCTGTTGTTTTTCTTCTTGGGGCTCTGTCACCCTTTGGCGAAAAGGTTTCTGCATCTGAAAATTAGTTAGTTAAAATGTAGTTTGCTAGCATTGCTCAGAGGCTTCCACTGCATGGTATGCAATGCAGCCCACTGAGAGGAAGAGGACATCCGAGCACTACAGGTAGTAAGTCATCCAGCACCTCATTCCACTGGAAGTCATATTAGTCACACTAGAGGGGCGGCTATAAGTCATTTAAATCAAGAGTTACATGCGATGATCAGTGCAGTATGCTTTTGCTTTTGAGAGAAGGGGGGCATAAATTGTTTTTGTAATGGAGCACAGCTGCTTGGAAGGATGAATGGCAAGAAACTCTTCGTGCATGTGCCAGGCCTCCCACTGGCCACCAGTATGTGGTCACAGTGGGGCAGCAGATTGAGTGGCATGTACCCCCTGCAGGGATTTTGGAAAATGAGACCCAAACTGAAAAGGACAGCTGAGCCAAGTCGCATGCCTGGTACATCTAGAAAGTAAGGCCCTTTGGAACCATCTCTATATCAGTTTTCCTGCGGTTAAGTTGCACTCTGTCCTTTGTGACTGTCAATGGGACAATCTAAATACTCTGAGGACATTAAGTCAACATTCAAACTGAAGTACAAAGCATTCCCACACTGTCCCACTTGACTCAAATGAGTCATGCGTGATGCTCAATTTCTTTGCCTGTTTCAGATAAATGACTAGATCCCGAGGATGAGAAAGCATGTTCAGCATTAAGATCCTATTCAGAACATATGCATCCTCTTCTCTCTTCCTACAGATTATCCCCCAATCCATCGATCCATATTTATTCAGGACAAATAGATGATGAGACCACAGACTGGACAGCTTGTCTTTAATAAGACTTAGATACTCCCACTGACCTTTAAACACACATCAAAATATATTTATAGCATATACACGCACCAGCATTTCAAATACATATGAGTCTGTGGAATCTCAATGCAAATGAGAGAAAACTGAGTCATGCTTGCACATGTTTAAAAAAAACTGCATGAACGGTTAAATGGTGGGGCAAACCCCTAGTTTACATTCCATTTCCAACCCCAATGCATGACTGGATCTCTGATTTGACCTTAGATTTATGAATCCTGGTTTTAAATTTCCCCTTTGATTTTCTGTCAAACTTACTCACTCGTCATTACATCCAGTTCTGGATACAATCAATCACAATTTGAGGAGGGTTAAGTTTGAACTGAGAACGTGTTTACATACAGTAACAATCCATTGAAAAAAAAAAAAAAAGTTACAGGTAGCTTTACACGGACCAGGATGTAATCAATGTATACAACACCTGGGTTTGACTTAAAGGCCTTTTCAGAGCAGAGTTGCGTAAATGTCGACTCCCTTTCATACAACTTTATTCCACAGACCCCCTCCCTCCTTTGTCCAACACGCAAAATTTCATTTACATTATTCACATAAAATTGTACCCAGTCTTACATTTCTCTTCGAGTTAAATAACTAAACATAAGAACAAAAAAGCAAACTCGCTTCTCTTTTTCCAGCTCGTCATAATAACAATTACTCAGCTGTACTGTAATGTACAATGATGATACTGTCAAGTATTAAGGTGCATGGAATTGGTGCCATGAAGATCTTTACAAATGTTAACACTGATGCACCTTATATGGCGGCACGTGGCAACATCTTTCATCCTGTTTTGTGTTTTGCTTGTGTCTTGATGCAGATTTGCAGAGTTGCTTCTTCTTCGTCGTATTCTCTGGCCCCGTTATCTTCAGAGAGAAGTTTATTTTTGTTTTTTTTGGGGGGCCTAGAAAGCAGTCGGTGATTGTTTGGCACAGGTCACGGGGCTGTGCTCTGTCAAAGAGGGTGTCGGTCTCCCCATGCGAGCAGTGGCTGGGCTGGGGATGGTCAGCAGACTAAGGCGATGAGCACTTCAACACCGGCACATCTCACAGGACTTCTGGGAGGGAGACACAGAGCAGAGGGTTGAGGGTCAGAAGGGACAGCACCCGTCAATAACGAGGACTAATCAGCACTGAGTAACACACACAAAATGGAGTCCGATGCTGTTGAGTTATCGATTGATTGATTGATTGATTGATTTCATTTCATTATAGTGTCATACACCATACTGGTGCCCAGCCCACATGGACTTACAAGACACTGTGAAACAACGTGATCGAACAAATGCTGAAAACATAGAATGCACGTTGTCCACCTACTATTCACTTTCAAATTACATTACATTGAATTTCAGTATTGTGGTATCCAATAACTCATTCAGAATTCAAAATAAATTCCTCCTTCCTTCTTTCCCACACCTTAGAGATATATTGGGCAGTAGCTTCTCGAACAACTTAATTCTCAAATTATTATATAAAGGGCAATAAAACAAAGTGAATTTCATTATCAATTTAAGCCGCAGAGTGAACATAGTCGCTCTTCCTCTGGAGTGTTGTTGTATCGTCCAGTTTCAATAGCAAGGGGTAATGTACCTGATCTCATAAGAGCCACCCTTGTTGATCTGAGTAATGGCGAGGTCTGTAAACCTCTGACCTGGTCACAATACTGAGTGCAAAAGGCCACTGGCACATGTTGCAGGGGGCATGAACCCATAAACCTTTATTGGCTTGTTTACGTAGGCAAAGGAAAAGGCCAGGGGACTAAACAACAGATACTCTGTGTGGAACCCTGACTTCTTACAGACACATGGCTGCAGTGAGAAAATGCAATCAGCATGGTGAATCGGTGAGTGATTGATGCAACACTGATCATTTGACTGACAACAGCACATGTGAGGCCATGGAGGGTCAATGCTCATAAGTATGAACATTCAAATTAGCCCCGGCGGTATGCTTGAAAATAAATTGCCCTCCCTCTATGGAATTACATCGTAACATTCAATCAGTCTCACGTACATTAATCTTCCCAATCATAGCCCTCGTCATAAATACTCTGTCATGTCCGAGGAGACTTAAGTGTCCAGACATATACGACTGAATATGAGCAGTTGGCATGTTGACGTTTTGAGTGACTGAGACAACAGCTACAGGTGGTGGAGGTGAGATGAGGGAAATTAATCGTTCCTTAAAATGAGACATTTTAGCGAAGATGGTCGAGGGCCAGCGAAGCTAATCCTCCTCTGTTTGCTTTGGATATATTCAGTGGCTTGTCTTCAAGCCAGCAGGTGAAGGTTTAAGTCTGGCAAGAAGGGAGAGAGTAGGGTGGAAGCAGTACTGCTGACGTTGCCGTCGGGAGGGGGACAAGCGAGGGGTGATGGGACGCATAACTGCAAAGGGGTCCAGTTTCTAACCCCTGGCAGTACAGCACTTGTGGATACGGTCTCCTCGCCGCCTCTGCCACTCTAGGAATTTGACACTGGACGCGGGCCCAAGTCAGTGGTGCTGCTGAATAAAAGCTGTCATCAGTATAAAGATACCCTCTTCACCCTTCCCTACACCGTTTCTTCCATTTCCCACGTACGCCCCCATGGGAGTGTTGGCGGAGTCTCCTTGCCACACCATCCCTCTCCCCAGGGAGTATTAGCACACACCCGGGTGATGACCTGCACATTAGACAAGCTGAGAGGTCAGATTTGTGGTGCCTTCATGCCAAAGACAGCAGCAGTAACCAATGGCGCCTTGTGCTGCAATCTTTTTTGCCTGGTGTCCAGCCCCCATGAATCACAGTCTTTAGCACTTTTTTGAATTTGCAGGGCGATTCATAGCAGTCTGGACGTAAGGCTATCGACGACTGATTCACTGACGTAATTTCTTGGCCCAACCGATTGGTTGGTGTTAGTTGTCAATCTTTGACCAATCACAGTAGCAAAGCAGACTGACATAATCTGGAAAATTTCAGAGCTAACAATAATCATGGCAGCATTCACTTTTAAACATTTTAAACACTGTTCCTGTTTTAATTCATCAATGCCATTAAGTTTTTTACGGACTGACGAAATTGCTATCACCCAATTCCTTTGCCAGCGCTGCCATTTTGGTAGTTGTCGCGCTCTGTAACACTTGTCATAAGTACGTTTGTCCCGCCTACATCGACCATCCAATCAGGTATGTTGGACAGTATCTATCCGAAATAACTGCCAGCTTGCGTCCAGACCTCTATGAATCGCCATGCAAATTCAAAAAGTGCTAAAGACTGTGATTCATGGGCGCTGAACCCAGGCAAGCAATATTTACAGTGCACTGTGAACTCTGCCATTGATATGAGATATGCTGCAAGTTTTTCTAGGGATATGATGACACACTGAGACATCACAGTTCTCTTACATTTCCCCTCTCTCACTACTCCATGTACCTGCAACATGCTGAGGCTTTATGGGGCCTGCTTTTTTCATGAACGGCTCCTCACTTTCAAAAGCGAGGATTGGCTCGGCGGGCATGCTGGTCTCAGACTTGTCCCGCCCTCCGTTGGTGCTGTTGCCATGATTGGCTAGCTGGATGATCTCTTCAAAGTGGGCAGTGTCTCCCTTAGTGGACAGACCATTCTCGTGTCTGGTGGGCTGCACTCCATTGACCACTTGGACCGAGGGGCTGAAGAGGGGAGATGCAGAGCAGAACATGGTTTTGGTTAAAATGGGTCTGAAAGTGATTCATGAAAGTATGAGTCATAACACTAAGATCCAATTGTGGGAGTCTTTTCAAAATCTACCCCCAGAAGCATGTTCAAATACAGAGAGTAAACATTTCGCAAAAGCAAAACATTCTCTCAGCATTGAAACTGTTTACTGTGGGCCTAAATCGTGTGGCTCCCTGTGTTTTCCTTTGAGGTTTGAAAGCACACAGCTCTCCTGCAGCCTTGATTACCAGTCAACTCGCGGCTTGGTTTTCTGGCATACGAGTTTTATGCTGTTCATGGTGGTCTTGCATCAACAGGAGCACAGGGAAACTTTCAAAATTGATAAAGGGGCAGCTTTAGTTTTACCTTTCTCTCACACTGGTCTGTCCGTTTTCTGTGTTGCTATTGGACAGGTTGACCTCTGGCCTTGGCTGATACTCGGCAGATGCTAGAGGAAGCAGAGCAAAACGATCATTAAACCAGCGCACACGGACATGCTCGCGCACGCACGTCATCCCACTCTACCATGCACAATCAACCACCAAGTGTGACTAACACCATTGCCAGTGGTGAGATGTTGATGACCACCCTGGAGATGAGTCATAGTGAACTCAATATGCAGGGAAGGGATGCCAAGCTCAATCTTCCTGGGGCATCCTTCCTCTGTGGTTCACATCCTCCCCCTCAACTCCAACAACTGCTGGGGACGGGGCTGTGGTTGAGACAGTTGTCCACACCCTTGACTAGAATGGAGGCGTGCCTGCCAGCTGCCCCCGGACCTCCGACCACATCAGTGGTAGGCTAATGTCTTCCTGCGCTGGGGAACTTGGCCACAAGCAGCAGCATATCTCCCAGACCACATTGATCCATGCTGATCCCCCTCATCTTCCTCATCTACATGATGTGGAAGCTCAAACAGGGAGGGTGTGCAAACTGTATGATTCCTAGTTTGTTTGGGTGAAGAATATAATTATTCTGTAATTGGAAGTTCTGTGGAGGGTGGATATGGGTGGAGGCGAGGGCTGTGTGATATCAGGGAGAGTCCTAATTATATTTCTAGTACCACACATAAATACAGATTATGTTTCATAATTGATGCAGGCTACTACATTGATACTGGCATGAGCCTACTCTTCCTCTCCAGTCCCTCAGCCCCAGGATTTGGACAACAAGCAAGCACACATGGGTCCTATTGCACGGAGAAGAAGAACTTAAACTGCAGCTGTACAGGATATGAGGCAGAGATAAAATCTAATAACACTTTTATATTGAATGCTCCAATGTGAATCTGACTCAGACGGGAACTGAAAACAAAAACACAACAAATATCCGTGGTTCCGGTTATTCTAATATAGTAAAGATGCAAAGCTAGCAAAAAATTAAATTTAGAGGAGACAGAGTGCAGTATGTGTCATTAAATATCGATGTAGAGTGTTCCTCTACAATATGTGGCTCGAGTCGACTGCTATCGGAACAATTAAGTCAGACACTGTCCAAAATCAATCAGATCCTGTGGATTTGCCAATTGAAACAACCTATGGTAAGAGTTAGAAATCCACTAAATGCAATCTGGAAAACAACTGGTTACAAAGCACAGGCTTTGTTTTAGATCCCTTACCGGAAATCACATTAATGGGAGATCAATTAAGACAATTACCCCAAACAATTCCTTGAGATTTACTGATTGTAGTGGGTAATGATTTTCCTGTGACACTTGAGGATGTATTGCACAAGAGGAACACAGCCCAGAGTGATTATCTGCTTACCTTTGCTGCTTTCTGCCTCTTTGCCATTGACCTGGGTGGTTGGGCAGGACTTGGTCTCTTTCTGTACAGATGAGAGAGGATTCCAGTCATTCTTAATGGAATGTTAAGTCTTGGCATGATGTTTTTGTTACAACTTAACAACAAATCTACCTTGTCCCCTCCATCTGTCTTCCGTGTCCTCTTCATGATCTCCTCCAGACGCTGGGGAAAGAAGACAGAAAGGCATAAGCCTGGTTTTTGGCCAGTGTGTGGAACTCCAACCTCCCCCGACATATCAAGCTCAGCTTCTTCTCTGCGACAGTAGAGTCCGTTCTCCTATATGGCTGTGAATGCTGGACCCTGAAGCCCACCCTGCAGAAGTCCCTGGATGGGTGCTACACCAGAATGCTACGAGCAGTACTAAACATCGACCAGAACGAGCAGGTTACCAACAAGCATCTGTATGGGGGGTTACCAAGGTTGAGTGAGAAGATAGCATCCAGGAGAATGAGGCTAGCCGGTCACTGCCAGAGATACCGGGAGCTCCCAGCCAGCAAGCTGGTGCTGTGGGAGCCAACACACGGGCATCGATCACGAGGGCGTCCCACACCAACATACGTGGATGTACTAAAGAAAGATGCAGGGGTGGAAAGTACTGGTGAGCTAGCCAGATGCATGTAGGATCGAGATGACTGGAAACGCTGCTGGAGGGCTCGTCCGAGGACGACCTAATTGATTGAGGTATCAACGAGCCATAAAATTAAAGTCCGGCCCAGTGTGAATGGATCCCCAATTACGGCCAAGGTCTAATCCTCTTTCAAAAATTAGAAAAAAAATCTAAATTCTTGTACATTTTGTCCTGTAATGCAGCAGATACCAGCACAGTGAGGGAGCAGTGGAGACATCCTTAAAGTGAATACGGACTAAATTAAATCATACAGTTTTGATCAACAGCGATTCAATATGGCAGAAATTAATACAACATCCAGAAAATTTCAAGAATTAGTGAGATCTAGTTGTCAATTTTACAGTTTAAAAATGTGGTTAGGGTTAGGTTTGGTTGGCCAGACTGAGTTCACACACCTCGTCTGACATGAATTACTTGTGTTTTGACTGCTTTGCCATCTGCCATAATCAAATTACTTTTTTGCTAGAAACTGAGGTTTCACATTTCCTTGTTCATTGTTTCCCTTCATCACTGAACAAAGGTGTTCCTGTCTCTTTTGCATCTACTAGTCTGAGAAGGGCTTTATTCTTGAAGTGGATGCAGAGGGTCTTGCAGAGGCTCTAGTGTCCCAAGGCGGAGAGGCCTGTCAATGATGTCAATGATGAAGCAGCACTTGTGCTTGCAGCTGGAACAATAGCGTAGGATGGCCAAACATTGAACAGTAGAATACAAAGAGAGAGAGGGACAGAGAATACACTCTGTTCAGGAGAAAAAAGGCAAATCCTATGCACAGCCTGAACTGACTATTTCTCTAAAAGACAGCACTCTCAGCCTGGTTCATTTGTATGCATGGAACACAGCAAAATTGATCCAATATGCGACCTCCTTCTGAGGACACAGAGTTAGCATGAGACAGCTAGACCATAACAGCAGTTGCAGTCAATTGCAGCTGCCACTCATAAAAGTGAAGCATTTTTATACCCCACGGCCATCCATGGACAAATCACAGCTCATGGCTTTGGCATTTAGTTTGGCTGCGCTACTTGTTGGACTTTAGGACCAAGATTTGGTGATTGATTGAGATGCTTTTAAAAATAAGGTGGTGGTCTGTTCACATGCCCTTTTGGGATTCTTCAAACCACCTTTTCATACGGATCTAATATTCATATTATCTCAGTTCAAAACACATTTGTCTTCACAGATACATAAATATAAAACAGACTTGTTGAGGTAATAAGTGCGGGTCGATCAATTCAGGTAGAACACAGTGAGCAATGGTGTGCTGTACGCTGTGACTAAGCAGGGAGTTTTTGGGGCGGAGGACATGCTGTTCTTGTGGGCTAATTCCAGCGGAGCCAGGCTTCGGCTGGCTGAGCCAGACCTGGCAGGCCTAGATAAGAGCCTTTCACACATGGAGAGAAGATGAGGAGAGGGAAAGAAAGGCTTAGCTAGTCTACAGTGGCATGAGCTTACTGTGGGTGCTGCACTGTGAATAGATGGCACCGGTCACTCACATACAGTACATGCACGTGCGCTTACACACGTATCGGCACGCATATACAAACATCTGCACACATCCACACACTTATTCACACACAGATGACTGACCCAGCAAGGCCTCCATTATTGGCGTTTATATATAGCTTCTCACTCACTCTCTCACTCACACACATATACACACAGTAAGCCCTATTAAATCATGGCATGCAGACAGGCTATCCAGGATAAGCCAAAAACATCATTCATCTCGGCTTCAGGGACTCAACTTTCAAGCGTGCTTCTGTCATGTCGATGTCAAGCGGTTCATAGTAAACGTGTCCTAGAATAAATCTCCAGTGAGGGAGGAAAGCTTTTTTTTTAATTGTGAACTGACTAAATAGGATTCATTCTGTGCTCTGAGATCTGTTCATCTGCATCGGAGGCAGCTGGGAGCAGGATGGGAGGATTCAGAGAGGGGAAAAAAATAAAAAACTGGAAAACTTTTGCCATAAATTTGGTCTTATTTGTGGTCAAATAAGAAAGGACTGAGAATGAAACTTCTACTTATAACTATGGAAATCGTAATTTCCATTTTGAATTGGGTGAATGTAAAACCTGGTTGAGAGAACAATGATGGAAGGCCAGATGAATTGCCCTACCCTTTTCCTCTCCAGCCTCTCCTGCTCCTCCTTCTGGAAGTGTTTCTCCCTCTCCAGACGCTGCTTCTCCGCCTCCTCCCGGGCTTTAGCCTCAGCCTCTTCTTTCTGAAACACACAGGCGAGAATCCAACAACAATTTTAATGTCGGCAGAAAGGGGAGGGAAAAAAGTCTTGGCCAAAATAAACATGGCTCTTGCATAACATGGGTGTGGCTGTTCTCTGCAATTATTGTTTACAACCACAAAAGGGTTATTTTCCTGTACCTTTAGGCCCAAAGTGTCTATTTTCAACAATTATAGCCTCATGAGGACAATTCAAAGTGAAATACAATACTTGGGCCTCAGCATAATTATACTGGACCACATTTAACCACAAATGCCATTTCTCTGAAAGACCACAAGGGGGTGGCAATGGGTAGGTGATGGACAAGACACATACAGAGATAAGAAAGGCCCAGCAGATGCTCCTGTCATAGGTTTACAGGATAAACAAACACTTCAATGAATGGCCCCATTTTGTGGTTCAATGGAAATCAGTTCCTGTTAAGGGGACGATAATTCCCCTAAGCTGCTCCTCGGCAACATCCACAAACACAGGAGGTTACCAGTTGTGAGTCGATAGTAGAAGTCAAAGTAAAAATTCACAGTGAATGGGCCAGTTTGGATTAATATTTGCCATCAATGACAACAAATCACACTGATGTAGAAAAATACTGGACTGTGTTTTTGGAGAAGTGTGTTATCAAATGAGGTCAGAGTGAGATGACCAGCTGAGCTAAGGCACTACATGTGAAAGTGGGTGATGTCAAACGCCATGTGACTCACAAACAGGTTTTGTGTTGAAGATAAGAGAGTGGACAAGGTGATATTGAGAGTGGACAAGGTGTGATGGTTAAGTGCCTGGGGATGATGTGAGGGTGCAGTGCGTGTGTGTGTGTGTGTGTGTGTGTCTTGACAGGCAGTAACAACTGTCACAGAGGTGCCTGAATGTCCTTGTCACTGCCATGAGGCAAAATGACTTGCAATTCCCTTTCACCCTTATCTGACTAACCAGACCTCCCTGGACCAGGTTCATTAACGTCTTTCGTATTCTCCTGATACCTGGCTGAGAACTTGAGAATTACATTGAGTGTGATGTGGCTTGATTTGAGGTACTTCAGAGAGCTCCCTCTGCATTCTGGGAGTTGGAGAGTCAGTTTACCTGTTTCTGCAGGCGCTGGTTCTCCTCCTCCTCGGCCTTGGCTCTCTCCTCTGCCTCCTTCTCGTCCTGCAGGCGCTGGGCTTCGTCCCTCCTCCGCTGCTCCTCGGCCATGGCGCGGGCCTCCTCCTCCCTGCGTTGCCTCTCCTCTGCCTCCCTCGCTATTCGTTCCTCTCTTAGGATCCTAAATAGACGGGGCATTAGGCAAAGCTGAGCATGAGCATTTTTGCCAAAATAATGTTCCAGTTTCAAAGATACCAAACTCATTAAATGCAGCAAACAGTAATGTAAATCCATTTACTGACAGGCCACAGCAGCTCTGCTGAGTTGACAGTTTATCATGAAACACAGGCAACCATCAGGAAACCAAACTATTTAAGGAAATGGAAACACTTGGCAGGAACTGCGCGATGATGACATGGAGAGCGGCAACAAGAGACCAAGTTGCTGCCAAGCTATAAATAGTGGCTTGCTGTGGTCCGAATGGCACAATAGGCTAGCCACAATAGCCATTCCTACAAGCTTGCACATATCAGGGCCAGTGCTGAGTGAGGTCTCATTCAGATATACTGTACATGTGCTATGATACTGCATGGAGCTTAGGTGATACACAATATACTGATGTCTTCTTCTTCATTTATTAGATTAGAAAAATGTAAATGTCCTCCATGAGGCAATTTGTTGTGCACCAAAAAACACAGCATCACTCAAGATAAACTGCATACTGTTCAGCATCAGAACTAATCTCATATTATTGTGTGAAGGTCACATTACAAAGTGCATTTTTTAAGCGTTGTTCACATCCCAGCTGTGGCCAACAGTCTGTTCAGCTAAGTGATGGCTGACGCAATGAGTAAGTCCTGGTTAAAAGACAAAATTTCCACAAACCAAGTGTGGGAACAGAGCTTGGGAATTCCTGTCATGGGTAAAATTCCTTTCATCTGCAGTTTGAGCTTGACAGCTTTTTGACTGGGCAAGATCAACACTGTGCTGACCCTCTTTGAGTATGTGTGTGTGTGTGTGTGTGTGTGTGTGTGTGTGTGTGTGTGTGTGTGTGTGTTGAGGCATGCTGCACTCCTCTGACCTCTCCTTCTCCTCCTGCTCGTGGCGCTCCTGCTCCTCCCTCTCCCTCTGCTCACGGGCCTGCCGTCTTTTCTCAGCCAGGATGCGGCCCGCCTCCTCTGGGTCGTTGGTGCCGGCCATGGGCTTGGCTGACGGAGAAGGTGCAGGTGAGGCCGCAGGGACGCTGGGAGCTGATTGGACCTGCTGCGTTGCTGAGGCGGTGGCAGTCGTTGTGATTGGTGTACTCAGCGAAGGGGGCGTGACAGGGGCTGAGGATACAACGATGGCAGGGACCACAGGGGAACCTAAAACAGGAAAAAGGAGTGTAAATACACAAAGAAAGAGAATAACGTATATATATCTGTGGGGGCAGATTGCGACTTTAACAGAAGTAGCCTTTCAATGTGACTATTTCCATTTCCCAACAAATAATCACTGTTAAAATACCCCTTTCTCATAGGGGTGCATATCAAGTTTTTCTTAAATAAGACTGACAACCATTTCAACTGCACCCTGCACCCCACATGCACTGTGAAACATTCTGTTCCCAGCAGTTGGAAATTATAAACAATAGCCATAGCTTCAGCCTAAGAGCTTCAAGCCTGGTAATTACATAATTAAGGCTGATTAGCGCAGCCTCTTAGCACTGTGTGTGAAGAGACACAGACCAAGGAGCTGTGTGTGTTTCACTCAGCGAGCTGCCTTTGTTTGCATGCCTAATTAAGACCGATGGTAATCTTTGCTGGCTCCAATGCTACTGCTCTTAGAAAAAAAACAAAAAAAAACCCCACAGATTTTCCAGAGGCTCATTCACTTTTTCCATCTGGAGGTCTCAGATCCATTCTTCCTCAGTCATGGGAAGAGGCTGAGCCAGACATATAAGAACTCCCAGCATATAAAAAAAGTATGACTCAGCCAAGGAGGGAAACAAAGAGACATACAAGTCTAATGTATCTTATGTGGGGGCGTGTTGTTCCATGTGTAGACTAAAAATGGAAGGAAAAGTGTATAGTGTACTGCTCTATTCTGCAGTGTTGCCTAGAAATTATCCAAACCCATGTATATAACTACCAAGCTAGTCTGCTGGAGGAAAAGCCAATGATGATTGATGGCCACTGTGTTAAACAGTCTAACTTTGAGAAAACCTTGGCATAACCACAGGACATAATTTGTAGTGTTTAGTTTCATTATAACGATAAACAGCAAAATCTTGACAGATTGTCACAATACATTTCAATATAGTTCTGTGACAATTGGCTTGTAAAACCACTATCATCAGTTTTCTCTTTCTCCTGTACTCACTCTTCCTCTCCTCAGGGGTGGCAGACCTGCGAGGCTCCTTAACTCTCTCCAGGGGGACGGGGGAGGAGGTGCGGTGGTCTATCCTGGCAGGGGTCCTGGCTCTCTTTGGCCGGGCCTTGGGAGTGGAGGGGCTGCTGCGGGCGGATGGTGGCTTGGGGCTTGGGGAGGCGGCGGGGCTGGGAGAGGCAGTTCTGCCCTTAGGAGTGGCTGGGGATGAGGGCCGTTGTCTGGATAAAGGACTTGGGCTGGAGGGAAAGAAAACACACAGAGGGGTGAAGAGTGAGGTGAAATTATCTGGACAATTATTGTCTGCTACATTCAAAGCAATTTGAGCACATTACTCTTATCATAGGCTCAGGCTTAAATGTTTTATTAGTTTCAAGTAAAAAAAAAAAAAAAACTGATAAGAAGGACCTTGAATGCAAAAAGTAAGTTTATCAGGCAGCGTTGCATAGCTGCATATATATAAGCCTTTTTTGTTATTTTTTGTTTTGTTCGTCCCTTGCACACTTATTCACTTTTTTCTGGGTTTTTTTCTTCATTTGTGCGCTTATATGGAGCATTAATAAACATACTTTTTACATTCAAGCTACCGATCTGTTTTTCTTTTTTTATATATCTTTAGGCTACCTTGGAAGACCTTTCCCCACTGTGTTTTATGTGGACTGTTTAAAGTTAAACATATCCTGAAAAACACTCCTGGAGACAACCGCAACATTAATCAGTCCAATATGTGTATCAAATCTCATTCTTAGCGGAGGCAGCTCAGTTCCCTCTTGTCCTTAGAAATCCCTGAAGAAACTTGACTTCACCCAACAGGTTCAAAGCAGACAAAGCACTCAAACATTGCATCATCCCTCAAAGTGCATTATGGGTCAGTTTCCCAGCATTAGTCAGGCAATGCAACACTTGGGATAGGAAACATCCATTATAATAGGGAAGAGGCTTTTCCTCTATGCCTCTGGCACTGACAGCTCTGCTGAGCCCTTTGTTGCGTTTTTTGTTGAGTCAAAGGCTTTATTTTTTTCTCCCATTCCCTTCATTCTATCATGGATGTCATTCATTTCTATAGCCTGAAGCTTACAGAGGAAATATCCACTCCGCCTGGGATCTTTAACTCCTTGCCTAGGCTCAATTAGTGCGTGAAATATGCAGTCGGCGCCACACAGACGTAAACACGGTCACCCTGCCTAACCCTGTCGATGGCCTTAAACAAGCTGCGGGACAAGGGGATCTAAGGATAACCCACTTAATACTCATAGGAAGATTTAAGTGACAATGTTTGCATGGTTTTCACAAGGTACCACACTTGCCTAGCATATATTCAAGGTGTTGAGTTGTTAATGTTCACACCTAGCATCTTTGATTACATCCATCCTTCATGCTTCTTTTGACTCATGGCATTGAATAACATGGGAAAGTTACATGGGAGCAACATGAAATAAACATGGGAGCAATTTGACTGCAGTTCACAGCAGGAGGAAAATGACTGGCCTTGCTTGTGGTTGTCGTCCATAGGGGAAAAGGTAATTTACTATTCAAACAATATTTTCACTATTCAAGATTGCCTAAGATTGGAAAACCAAATGGAGCATGATTTTTTTAATGTGTGTAAACAGCTTAAATCAAATTATTCTCATAATTAGAGTTCTGACAGTAAACTGATTACTGGTACATGTAATCATAATCAGTATCAGAGTTGGGGTCAATTCACTTCACTCAATTCAAAACATAAATTGAAACTGCAAATCTTTAGATATAAGGCAGAAAGGAGAGAGAGATAATTGCAATGCTTTTCCAGTTTATAAATTATGAATAAAATCCGCTTTTCAATAGACAAACTCCAAAGTGAACTGACCCCATCCCTAGTCTGTAGGTATCTGAGGTAAAAAAAAAAAAAAAGAAACAAACGTTTTACCTTGGATCGGGTCTGTATCTCATACTGGGTAGAGACTGTCTCTTCTTTAGCACCTTCTCTTTAGTGAGGGCACTTTTCTCTTTCTCGTTTTCCCGTTCCTTGTCTTTCTTTTCTTTCTTATTTTTATCCATCTGTAAAACACAAAGGAGCAGAGAAGGTGAACCGATGTCAATCTGTCTATACAAGATACATAGCTACATCTAGATTTCTAAAATTACAACATGATTATAAAAACAGAAAATACAGCACAATAAATTATGAGTTGTTATACAGAAAGTACCAACTCTGCAAGAAAGAGGGATTCTGGTCACAGGGCATTTTTTGCTCTCTTGTAAATAGTTTCTCAAGTCCAACAATCTCGCCATTAAATTTTCATTCAAGGCCAGGTGAATGACAGACCCACTGGTAGCAACAGAAGCAGCTGTATTAAATTTCATGGCGTTTTAGCTTTGCTGGTATTGTGGAAAAACAGTTACATTATGAGGCTCTAGACACTGCCAGGTTCTCTTTCCTGCCTTTTCTGCATTCCAGTGGATTGCGACTGGGCTTGGCTCCGAGTGACCAATTTGTTAACGATACATTTAGCGTCAGGGCAAAAAAAAAAACGAATTTGGCAGACGTACGGGTGTGGAGCTCCGTCTGTGCTGGCGCTGGGTGATGTCTGGCGTGCTGGACGTCACCCTCCAGCGGTCGGAGCAGCGGTGGTGGGGCCGGTGGGCGCACAGCGTCAGGGGGCTGGCCGAGGCCGAACGGGGGCAGAGGGGGGATTCTGGGGAGGAGAGAGACAAACAATATCTTCATACACGCGCCCACTTTTACTTCACACATCAGCAAATGCTTTTATTTTGCTATGAGACAGATATTATACGAACATGAGCCCATTCTGTTGTATACTTACGGGCATCTTTGCCGTTGCTGAGGACACTGGCAGCACTGCGGCTGCGGGCGAGGAAGGACAGGGTGGGCGTCATCAGCCGGTCCACTATACTGCTCTCCCATGGACTCAGTGCAAGGGTTCGGGCTGCAGGTATGGATAAACAGACCGAAAACTGTATAAGTCTTTCTATTAGCTTCAAAGATACCGCTTAAAATGCACGCCGGCATTTTGAATCACAGCTCTGTTACGAGTATATTTGCTCCAAACCGTCACCACCTGCATCCACATTAGAGAAACGTGCACGCATTAAAAATCAATCATTGCAGACATGTTCCCCCTGATTATCCAGACAGTGGAGACAGTACTCAAGATTAACTGAAATCTTAAACTCATCACCAGATGAGGAAAGAAAAGAAATTCCATAGTTGATCAGGTTATGGCACACAAATGGCAATTTGTCTACAAGCCACAAAGACACTCAGGACGCCTAAGCTATTCCTCTAAAGAAAAAAAATACACAAAAACCCCAATAAAACACCTTAATGACACCCAAAGAGATTATGAGACATTGGCAAGGTACAAAATGAGCTGGATAAATGTGTCTACTCTAGCCTTGGGCTGTACTGGTCCCACCCAAGAGACAGAATTATTTGAAATGCTTGTCTAGACAGCGAGTCGAGTATTTATAACCGTAGCCTTGAGCATACAGGCAAAGAAGTAACTGTTCTGTGGAGCCTCATCAGCATTTATTTGGGGCCACAACTTTCTTATTTGGATTTAAGGTCTAGTGACGAGAAATGCAGCGCTGACACCCTGCACTGACTGTTCACAAGGATATATAGCGGAGATATGAGAGACGGGACAGGTAGAGGGGTGAAAAGAGTTGGATTCAAAGTTTTTTGACAAGGGAGGGATTAGGTAAGGGATGTCAAGAAAGGAGAAAGAAAGCAAGAGAGTAAGAGACAGAGAGAGAGAGAGGCACAGAGTTAAAAAGATGAGGAGAGAGGATGGAATGAGGAGCGGTGGATGGAGGCTAAGAGGTGAGCTTCACCTTTGTATATTTTCCAGCAGCACAAAGGCACAGTCAGTGCTTCGGGGAGTGTTCAGAATGTATTATCTCCTAAAAAATGCTGACTCACAACCTGGTGCCTGACTTTACTTTTTCAAACTCCGAAGTTTCTCTTTTTTTTTTTTTGCAAGAGTACACCATGACCTGGTTAACTTCATACTAAAAAAAGACTGCAGCTGCACTTATCTAAAGCACGAAGGGTTGACTTGTGGATAGTTCTGAATGTGAGTCGATCACAAAAGGAAATCATTCATCTTTGAAAAGTCATACAGAATCACACTCACCTCCATACATTCAATCAATAAAGCACTTAAGACATCGTCAAAGACACAAATAAGTAAAGAAGGACCCGACTGACAACAGAAACACATCAGGAATGAAATGACCATCACCACAAAATGAACCAACCTAAAGACAAAAAAAAGGCAGAAGAACAAAATATGAGCACAGTACATAAACTCATATATTAAAATATGAGCATGAGATTGGGAAAAACACAGAGGAAACGAGTCAAAAGTCACCCCCACAAACCAAATTTTGGAAAATAAAAAAAAAAGAACTAATTTGGAAGATGGAAATGAATCGGAGGTCAACCATCAAGCACAGGAGAGGGACTGAACACAGGAAGGGGGGAAAATAACTGGAAAAATAGTGGACGATGGAAGGGTTCGGAGGTGTCGACGGCGGCAGAGTGATGGACACAGTGAAACGGGAGGCGGGGGGGGGGGGCGCTCCCAGACGTTGCCTTACTTCTGCTGGGGGAGTTCCAGAGGGTGGCGGAGGACTTGGAGAGTCGCTTGTTTATAACCGAGTCCACGTGTTTGGGCAGGTTGACCGCCGACACAGAGCATCTGCCTAAGAAGCCAAGAGAGCGCCACACAGATGTTCACACAGGTCACATGGTTCAGAGGCAGAGGGGAACTTCTGTGGCGTGTTACGGTTAAATAAGGCCCCGATAAACATACACCCACATACTGCACAGCCACAAGCAATAACAGCATGCTTGTAATGTCACCCACCCCCACTAAAGTACATACATGTGGGCTGGCTGCATATATAACAACACACACACACACACATGTACACGTGCGGTTCACTTCAGCTGGCCTTTAGGCGTGCAGGCAGACATCCATGGTACAAGACAAGTGCTTAAAAAAAATGACATTTTATGTTTCTGAATGCCTCGAAAACTATAGACTTTAAGGTTCTCCTCTATATTCTACATGCAAAGCATAATGCAAATGAGGACATGCCTTTTTCAAAACAATACCAATGCAAACAGCACATAAAAAAAAAAGGCTACACTCAAGAAGAACCTTCAGCAAAAACAAAATAATAATAAATAAATAAATAAATACCACCAAGCCCAATGAACAGGGGAAGACACATCGAAATAACCAAAAAACAACCAAACAAGTATTGGAAAGAGGCTGGCAGGCAATGCATTATTCATTTCAAGGTTGACAATGTGGACTGACACTTCAGACGCGAGGAAAACCTTGAATCTCAATACTGTCATGCATTTTCATTGCATCCATCTGAAATTCTTGCATCTATTGCCAGTTCTATATCCCTTTAATACACTCCAATCAAGTGAACAAGCTGCTCTTTCCCCAAAATGCCACCAGACATGATTCAGAGGACATTACTGTAATGGAGGTATTAAGGCAGGCCAAGCCTAAATGTCTCCATTCCAATACACAGGGCTGATGGAGGAGGCAGAATGCTCTTTTGGTCCGCAGGCCAAGACGGTTACTCTGCAGCATTTCCTAAACAACTCCCTGAACCCTCAGCTCGTCCGCTGCAGCCTGTTTACGCTTGTTTACTTTCATCATCTGACAGACGGCAAGCTGGTGAGGGAGGAAGGAAGGGAGAGATTGATTTGAGTGTCAATAATTCCCTTGGCATATGGCAGCGGTGATTAAAGGACATAAGACGGAACTCAGGACTCTTCAGATTTAGAGCTGCGAGTGTGTAGGATGGCACATAGGGACACGAGCAACGCATCCATCAAGCTGCGTTCCTCCCCACAGTTTCTACAGTAATACTCAGGCACCGCAGCCATTGCAGACTCTGATCTCAGAGTCCGCTGACAAGTCAGGACATTAATCAATGCCAACTAAACATTAACGAACAACGTATTCTGTTTGCTGCTGGTCGATAGATCCCCGCTTACTGCAACGGCTGCACTAAAGCAGCTGAATACATAATCACAGTGTGCGATCAATAGTGTCTGGTCGTGTCCAGGGGCTAATGACCCTGAAGTAATGTTTAAGAGGCAAACAGCCTGAACTAGCTAACATCAGAGGAAGTGGTCAGCTAAGATGAGCACTATGACTGATACAGTAAATGCACATCAGATATAAACAAAAACAGAACTCAGCCAAAAACGTAAAAATCTGTTTAGGCTGCATTACTGACTACAGATCTGCCAGCATCATATGCCAACCCTAGCATTATGCATGATGTACACCTAACCCATTCACTTTGCTGTGGAGAATAAGGAGCAGGCGTCTACCTCACGTCTGGTATAATTAAAATAAACTCCCATCCTAAGCTTCAGCGCTTCAAACCAACCTACATGGTGCAATTGTAGATGAAAGAGTGCCATTTGTTTTTGAATCTGTAAGACAATTTGCTGTAGTGTCTGTTTACACCAAGCGCCTCAATGGAACATCTATAGGGATCTGTGAGAGCATGGCTAACAGGCTAGCCTTATCTCTCTAAAGAACAAATTACCTCTGCAAGGAAATTGGACTGGTGTAGCAGAACATCATTGAGAGAGCAAATAATGACGCATCTGATTCAGTGAGAGTGTATTTTTAACCACAGAGTGGTTAAATCAGAGATAAGGCTGTATCTTCGATGAGCTTATAAGGAACGAGGGAGCTGTGTGAAGGCTGATTGATGCTAAAACTATTTTCTTCTAATGGACTTGACAGGTTAATGGCACTGAAGTTCAAGAGTCAGTAATGACATGGAAAACCTTGACAGATTTGAGTCTATAGCCAGTAAAGTGCTCATACGCTGCACTGCAAAAAAAATCCATCTTAACAAGCCATTTTGTTTTGTGTCGAGTCTTAATTATTTTTCTTAAAAGAAGTGTAAAAATCTGCCAGTAGGATGAGACCATTCCACTTGTTTCCAATGCAAATCAACTTGTTTCAACAATTTTCTTGAATCAAGTGACATTTTCTTGGAGTGGAGTGGTCTTCCTTATTCTGCCTTGTTGCCAGATATCACTTGTTTCTAGCAAATTCCTGAGACTTGATTGGAAACAAGTAGAATTACCTCACCCCATTGACAGAATTCCTCATTGTTTTAAGAAGAAATATATTTTAAGACTCAACATGAGATCAAACGGCTTGCTAAGATGGACAATTTCTGCAGTGTGTATTCTGGCAAGGTGATTGACATAAATTGACTGAATTGCTATGTGAGGCAGTTAACCTTTAGGCTTTGACAAAGAACGAATCCTTTTCATACAGCATGGTTTTGTGATGATGTGTATCTGGGTTCCTGCTGGACAAGTACACTCACTTTCTTTCTGGCTGGAGTTCTGGCTGAGGGCCCCGGCCCAGGACCACCTCTGCTGGCGGATCTCTGCCCAGGTCTTCTTGGTGGACCTCTGGATGGCTGCCTCATAGCGTTCCTGCAGGGGCAAGAGAGAAGAGGAATCAGTCATTTAAACCACCTAGTGTGTGATGAAGGTATGTGTGACCTGTAGAGATGAAATGCTGTTTGCAACACCCAAGGTCAGAATCCACTTACAAATCAGTGCCATCTTTGACAGGATTAGTGTTATTAAGCTTCTAAAGCATCACATATTGAATGCATTATTTCCGAGCCCCTGTTCTATCCCCATCGTACTTTGTTCTTCTCCAGCTTCTGTTTCTGTCTCTCCTCCAGGGCGGCCCGACGTTTCTCCGCCTTGATCCGCTGCCCCTCCAGCTTCCTGCGCCGCTCGTCCAGCTGCTGCTCCCTCAGCTGCCGCGCCTTCTCCTCCTTCTCCAGCCACTGGGTCTTTTTAGTAGCTATGGGGAGCAAGAGGGAAGATAGGGTCAGGAGTGTTAGATGATGAGGATACTGGAAAATGGAGCCCCCTCTCTCTCTCCTATGCCCTCTAGATGGGTATAGTATCCTTGGTACGCATCCTCTTTCAAAAATCCATTCTTTGAAAGGAGGTCTTTATCAGTTCTGACTCTAAAGTGTGTGATATCTGTTGAAAGGCACTATCTGACATATAAAAGCTTCTTTTGATAGGTTGATGGTATTCAAGTAAAATCCTTTTTGAACTCATGCAACTTGAGGAAATTCTCCAAAAAGTCAAGCCTCTCTGATGTTCACTTCAGATCTAAAGCCTTCTTTGAAGAAATGTGTTGCCTTTTACCTCTATCCCCAGCTTCTTTGGAAAAATAAATTCAATTACTTGACTTTTCCACAGAATACTGGATTATGCCAAGTTAGACAGATAGTTCTGAACTGACACTTTACCAGACTAATCGCATCAAGCCTCCACGTCAGCTTCAATAAACCCCGCACTTTGATATGGTAATCGTCTCCCCTGAGCCATTCAAAGAGGGTATAAAGAAGCCTTCTGCGGCTGCCTCCCTGTGTACACAAGCCACCATATTTCTTTACAGCTACAAAGTAAAACCTCCATGAAGAATCAGCTTCTGCGAGGAGGCGAGGCTTAGTTCTCCAAAGCACTCGATGCAACAAAAGCAACTAGTTGTGGTTATCAGATTATGGCCAAGGGGCATTGCAGCAATGTTGGGGGCTACAGTGCTGGAGATTTATTGGGAGGCACAGAGCTGGCCTTTTATCTTAGAGGGGAACAAAAAGCTGAGTTATACCGAGGCACAGCATGCCAGCACCTCGCAGCAAAGAAATATGTCCCTGTGTATTACCGGCTGCAGTGCGTATTTCAGCTCAGCTCAGCTTGATGGCTTTTAATAATGACAGTTTGATTTGAGAGAAGCCACATCATTAACCTCTAGTGATACAAAGCTTTAGGGGCTAGTAAGCAGACCCCAGCAGTGGGAATTTGTACGAAAATCCGCCCTGGTTTCAGGATTTGTTGTGCTGTGATCAGAGCAGGAGGAGGAGGAAACAGCCTCAAGTGCCCACAAAGGCAACATTTAAGGCTTGCTGGCTGAGATATTTTACCATTTTCCACATCCATAACTTTCCCTCCACCTCCTCTCTGCTGCATCAAAGGAAACCAAACAGTAACGAGACTGCACTCACCCTTCCCAAGCAAATTGAGTGTGTGACAGTGTGTGACACTCACTGATTGCATATTTGAATTTGGCTCATGCAACCGCAGCACTGCAATGGCCACGGTTTTCCAGACTATGTAGGAAAAATGAGTTGGGAATTGACTGGGGGGCTTCATGGTTATACTGTACCAAGAGAAAGTTATTCTGAACGCTTTCCACTCATAATTAACACATCCAATTTTCAGTATTCTCAGACTCATTCACCATCTGCCATCATCTCAGTGATGTAGTGGAGTGTGGATTTAAGGGCCCAAAAGATGACTACTCCTAAATATCTTAAGTAGATATTCCTTAAATAAGTCCCTCAACTCTCCTGACGGTGATCAGCATTAACACCCAACATCTGAGCTTTCTATAGCAAGGTCATTAAATAATCATTAGCAGAGTGCTGCTCCCACCCTGCGCACATTAAGTATTCATATTATCCAACCGCAGACAGACAAGACAGGAGAGTAGCTTCTGCGCGGTCACACAGCCAAAACTCTGATGATGCAGCTCTCTCAAAGATCAGTGAACATACATGCATTAGTCAGCTTCACTTCAACGTGATGAGGAGTATTTTAATGAGATATCAGCTGGAATATGAAGGAAGCAGGAAATGTAGGGATCTTCTATTACAACTTAATTACTGATATAAATACTATGGGTGATATTTCATAAGCAAAGTCTTCCTAGCCAAGATCGTTTTCAAGCTGATATTGTAAACAAAAGCTTTGGTTGGATCTTATCCTTATCCCAGTCTGAATGAGGGTATTAGATCAGGGCCATACCATCTGGTCTTACTGGTCTCCCAATTAGACTGATCCATGGTAGGAAATGTGCCGCCCTCATCTTACTGCACTTGAATACATGGTTGGATTAACAACTGGGCATTACTGAAAGTACAAGTAGGATTGCGTTGAGTTTTACAATAGAAATGAGTCACGGGAGAATGCAGGGCGCAATTGTGAATTCATTCTCTATTATTTTATGCAGATAATCTTTCCATTCTGACCTACATAATATGGCCTGCAGCTTTTACTATAGACTAGTACAGCTTTGCCAAAAGTGAGGCCAAGATAAGATATCATACTTAATATCTATATCACCAATGAAAATCAGGCACATTGTAAAAATAATAAAAGAATTTCCAGAAACATGCAGATTGTTCTCATGATACTGCTCTGGGTTTAGATAGAATGACAGTATCTAAAGTGTAAAACTATTATTACCCTGCGAGACTCAGAGACTCCCACATCCCAGAGACAAAAATGTCCACGCAAGCAATGTGACACAGTCACACACTAACACCAAAAATTGCACAGAACTCTGAAAAGAGAGGTTCACTCAACTTTGCATCTAAACAAGGCTATGTGAATTCACAGCTTTCCCTATTTCTCCAAATATCCCTTTTTTTATTGTTTCTAACAGTCTGATTTTCATTTGGCAACGCAAACGTGTTGAGATGTAAATTCACAGCCAAGCTAAATCTGGCCGCGAGCGTTTCTAAAACCCTCTAATTTCTATAGTAAGATTGTAATCAGAGTGGTTTTGTGGTGTGTGATTCTAACATGTTATCTTCAAATGTGAAATCTAAGGAGCGGCGTGGAGCTGCAGTTGGGACACAAAGTTCAAACTCCAGGCACACAACATCCAATAATGTCAGCCAATAATGACAGTCACTTATACAAAAATGATTGGTTAAGTGATCAGTCTATGGCTACATGAATTGATTAAAACACACATCTAAGAAGGCTTAAATGTAATTCAGAGAGAGAAAAGGTTAAAAAATAATGATAATCTCTCATGGGAAAGAAGAAAGAAAGACAGCCACGACAAAAGGAACACACACAATAATTATGTTTTTTTTAAAAGATGATTATATGAGTGACACGATTAAAACTACTCAGATGTATTAAATTGATACATCCAACTCAAACAGAATGACTGAGAAAGGTCTTCACCACCACCATCACCACCACCACCACATACACATAGGTGAGTGGCTTACCTTGTAACTGGCTGAGCTCTTCTGCAGAGGGGAGGGGCAAGAGAGAAGACAAAGGCAACTGTCAATCATGCAAAGCAGTGCGCCGCCAGTATGTCACTCTAGCCGGGTGACAGCGTGACAGCCATGTGTTAAACAAATAAACACTCAAGCAGTGGGATGCCATCACAACCGACAGAAAAATACAGCCATGGAAATTGTTTTAAAGCCCCTGGAGAAATTGTGAGCAAAGGCATTGAGAAGTGTCGTATCATTTGATCAAACTATGTCAATTAAAGTTTGGTTAAAATGTAGAAGAATGCTCTGAAGTTGCAGGTGCATGGAACAAAGCTCAGATGAAGACAGACATTCTGCACACTGCCAAAACTTAACTGGACAAAAATCTAGCCAAAATCTAAACAAAAATCTTGCCAAGAAACTTAAAAGTGCAAGTGCATCAAAAAAAAAAAAAAAAAAGGGAAGAAAAGGGGCATATGCATTTGTGTTAATAGATTGATGATTTTGGCTAGATTGTTGGCAGTACGCAGAATCTGTCAGACTTTTTTAACTAACATAAATTTTAGTGCTGCGGTGAGCCAACGCAAAACAACAGACAATAAGCGATTGTTCTGAAACTGCTCATGAGTATTTGAGCATGCAAGCAGAAAATGAATGCTTCTTAACAGTCTTTAGTAAAACGTTGGCTTGGTTTTTGCCTATTTCAGCTGTTGTTGTGCACAAGCCAAAACTATTCTTTAATCTTCAAGTTTCTGTGCTACATGTGCAAGCCATCTGTAGCCGAGAGCCAACCCAATGGTGACACAATCTCAAACCCAAAACAGCAACCTCTTCTCACCCCCAACACTAGGGGGAACTCTCTTCCCATGTAAAGGGCTCGTCCTCCCACCTCTTGCCTCGACTTACCCAGATATTTGGCCTTCTCCTCCCGCCGCTCCTTGGCAAGCTTCTGCCTGTCCTCTGACTTGACTAAGTCTGGGGTGAGAATGAGAGAAAAGGGAGAGAAAGAGGGAGAGGGTGTGTGAATGAGAGAGGTCATTGTACACTCAGATCAGTAAGTCCAATCCATTCAGCCACATCTGCACAGTTGGAGAGATAAACCCCAAGGAAAGCTGGCAGTGGGAATCAGATAATATAATAGGCTATTTCCATGTTCAGACCTGGGCCAAATGGTAGTTGGCATTTGCTTCTGTTTTCAAGCAGATAAAAACAAAAGCTAAGAATTATTTGCATATACTCATTTGACCCAGATCTGCAACACCGACAAACCCTGGCAGTGAGAATCTGAGAAACTGGATTCACAACCCACTTCCCTGTACATCCTACTCGATCTCTCTCCAGCCAATGATTCCAGTTAAGGTGAGACTGACTAACCAGCTTTTTGTTGACAATCTAAATTAGAGGTTTTCCATCTTGCTTGTACATCTGCAGAAGGAATGGGCAATCATGTGTGATGAAGGGCTGAGAGTCTGCGGGTTTTCATGCCAACCAAAGGCTACACCAGGTGATTTCACTCATTAGTTCCTCCTCTCTGGTTGAAGGTGTGCCAGTCAGTGAGATCAGCTGGTGTAGTGTTTGGTTGGAATGAAAACAAGCAGACTCTCGGCCCTCCATGGCCCATGATTGCCCATTCCTTCTGCAGGTGTACAAGCAAGATGGAAAACCCCTAATTCAGATTGTCAACTAAAGCTGGTTAGTCAGTCGTGTAGTGAGTAGTGAAGAGAACATATAATTTAAGAGTTAAGAACACTTGAACACTAAAAAAAAATAATAATACTAATAACAGATATAACCTGTACCTTATCATTCAATATCTCTACAATAAAGAGGACCCTGTGTCAACCAAGGACTTTAATTACCTGTCTTCCTCCAAGATCCTTTAGGTACCAAATCCTTTAAAAGTACCATTATTTCTAGTATAATTATTTCTTTGCCATCAATCATTTTGTCAGAGTAGTTGTCATTCCCGCCTCCCTTCAACTGAACATCGTGGAGGGGCAGTAATGATGCACGTTCCTTCTCTTAAACATGATTATATGGGTAAACGTTCTCTTCTGTGCTGCTAAGTCACAGTGGCGGGGGCTTTTAACTTTTTAAAATCTCACCACAAGGAAATGCATGCCACAAGACAATGACAGGAAACTGGCAACGTCAATATTTCAACACCAGTGCTATACGAATGGCAGATGCCTGTGCGTATGACCAAAGAACAAATGTTCAAAGAGAAGTCTTGAGGCAAGCCAGTCGTCTTCAGATAAGAGCTGCAGTATGTAGCAGGCACACTAAATCTCACGTGCCATCTGGACGTGTGTGTGTTTATGTACGCGTGAGTGTGTGTGTGTTATGACTAGAGGGGGGTGCTTCCATATCCCCCTCTCTCTGTGACATCTCTGACGTTCGGTCACACATACCATTACCCCGAAATACCTTTGCAGTACCACTCAGTAGGAGTAACCCTTGGGGCAGAGCAGCCCATGCAAACACAGAGCTCAGCCATCTCAGGAATTCCAACTGCATCCTTTCATGATAGCTGCTGCAGCTTCCTGGGAAAATATTGTACTTGACTCATGTTGACTTGCTAATAAAGCACAAATTGCTCTTGTACCGACTCTGAAGAATTTATAGATGAATGCATTTTATTACATGATTATATGATTACAGCCAAATTAATCCATCCTCTGAGAAAATTGCAGCGTAATAGCCTAATTCATAACACAGAATCACAGCTGGACTAGATAATTTGGAACTTTTGGCCATAATCCAAAATGTGTTATTCCTATTTTAGAACTCCTGTTTTCTGAAATGGAGTTCTATGTAGGCTACAATCTTGATCTTTCCTAAGCACCTAGTCTTCATGCCACATCACCCCCTCAGTCCAAACAGACCATATGTTCCACACCAGAGACAAAGGAACTCATCCTTCGGCAGAGTCTAATAGGGTGAGGCGTTAATCATAACACATGAAAACAATCTGTCGTGCAGCCTCCCCTAAGAAAAACCTCTGACCCACTTTGGTATTTATAGGAATATGGAAAGCTCAAGTGCACGATGCTGTTGGGTTTGATGTGTGCTGCTGTTTGCAGCTCACCACCATGTTGATCATATGTCACATGCACAGGCTTCGGAGACCAAAACAGACTGGCCCAGAAAATACTGCTGGGTGCAGTGTTAGGGCTCCAGAGTGTGAGAACACACTCTGGCATCTTTTCAAAATCCCGGCTCTGTGTGATTCTCTATGCCTCTGAATGGGGGTAAAAGAGGAGGAGTGTGGGACATACTGTATAGAGTGATGTGCCGGCCAAAACAGGCCCCACTGAGCAAAGCCATTGGACACACTAGAACAAGAAAGAATCCCAATGTGTCTGTACATTTTCTATCCATCTACTCACTATTGTTTCAGACAAAAATCAGACAGAACGTCCTATGCTTTTACAGCCACTCCACAGCAACAGATTATAATCAAGCATGGGTGAACTGAAGCAGCAGGACGCCCCTGACAGTGACAGTGTGGAACAATCCTTGACACCACCTTCCAGGGGGGGAGCTGGTGGACAGTAGCCAAGTGCCATCTCCGCTGTCATAGGGAAATGGTTGAGATGTGCCAAAATTTAATTAAGCAGACCATTACGAGAAGCAGTGGTTCCCAACTGAGCTACAAGCCTCACTATTTCATTTCACTAATTAAGAGCCGTGGAGTGCTTCTCGTCCTCGTCATACGCCTCTGGGTCGTGCAAAACCTCACAAATAATGAGCTTTACGGAACCAGCGGAAAAGGAACTTGGAGGGCAAAAGGGAAGTGAGGGTCATTTCTGGAATCAGGAGACTGGGAATGAACCACATATTTCTCTAAAATAGAGCCAGCATGATAGCTGAACTAAGAATACCAAAAAACCCTTGATATGACTGATGTGGCCGAGGTCATAGCAAGGTATTCGAAGTGACAGTATCGTTACGGTTTTGGGAGCAATTTGGGACTTCGGGGTTTATCCCTGTCACCTCATGCTATGGGAATAAAGACCATGACCACAGTCAATGGATTAATGGATAAAGGGGAGAGAGAAAAGAGGCTTACACTCCAAGAAAACCCAAACATGTTCCTTGGAGTTCGCATGTGCTGTTAGCCAGCGCCTGTGAGCAGGACAAGCAGCGGCATTGTGGACTCAGCTATGGCGCAACTGCCAGGTCAAACTTAATGCCCTCTTGGCATCACTCACTGAAATAGGATGCCTATTCAGGTTCCTTCTGCCCACCTTTCATTAGGGACCGGAGGTGATTACAAACCCCCACACGAGAGCCTGGCAGCGACTAGCATTAGAAAACCCACTTACCGACAAGGATCATCTGTCCATATATTACGGGGATATTTTCTGCAGGAATTCAATTCCGCCTGAAGCTATCTCTATTTCCTCAATGGGGCTGTGTTCCACACTTAGTACCGACAAACAAAGATAAACTGCAGCAGCTCTATTGGATTTAGCTTCACTCCTGAAAGCATGTGGTCACTATTACTCTGATACCGAAGCATTACCTTGCCTCTAGAGAGCTGACCCGAGTCCACTGAAGTGCAGAAGTAATTGCTCCATTATCAGCACTGCTTTAGATCTTCTAGTCGAGTCAGGTCTAACTGAACTTCCATTATATGTTTTGCCTTTAAGCCACTGAATTCTATACAAGTTACATTAACGCATTACAGCAGAAACTTTTGCTTTACCTCTTTTCGACCTGGGGACAGGTGATGCCGGTGAAGCAGGTGATCGGGGGATGATGTCAGGTTTTGTGGGGGTAGCCAATCTCCGGGCTGTGTCTTTCTTAGTGGGGGACTCCATTCTCTGGGTTGTGTCTGTCTTGGGGGGGCAGCTCTCCCCCTCCGGGTCCGGCCGTGTGGGGTTTGTGTTCAGTTCTGGATGGGGAGCTGGTCAGAGAGAGAGAGAGACAGAGAATGAAAACAAGTGAGAAAATGACGAGGTAAGATGAAACACAGGCACAGAGATGGAACCCAACCAGTTTGTCTTCATTCCTTTCACTGCTGGGCCTATGCACCTCAGTCTGGATGACGTATACTGCAACCTGAGTTTCATGTATCAAGTGTGAGGGGCGGAGCGAGTCGGTGGCTATAAAGAGAAGACTATCCTCTCCTCAAAGGGGAATTGTTCAATTTTATAATTCAGACTAAAGTGGTCACTCAAATTTCAATGCTGTAGCAAAACAATTAAATAGAGCACCGCCAAAGAAACAATCCGTGCTTCTGTACAATGATTTTATTTTTCCTACGGTTCAGCGATATTATCTACTGTACAAAATGAGATTACACCCGTTGCTCAGTAGCACTAGATAACAGGTCTTAAGCCTGCCCCTCGATCTCTGCGCCTAAAACCACTTCTCCACAGCGGCGACTGATTTATCGACAGCCAGGCCTGAGCAAATGGCCTGACTGCCTGGCAGAACAAAACACAGTAATTGCTTTTTGGCCTCTTGATGATTCCATCGAGGTGGAATGAATTGCTTAGGAAAACAGCGTCAGAGTGATCATCTGCCCAGAAGTAGCCAAACTTCTTTCTGATGAAAACTACTCATAATAGCAGCCGGTTTAATCGCTTGAGCCTACTGAAATAGGCTCAACACTCATTTGGACTCCCAGAGATTTTAAAAGCTTCTTGATAAAGGAGCAGCCGGACTGGCTTTCTTGGGACAGCAGCTTCACTCAGAGCACCATGACTCACATTTGGCAGGCTGCTGAACTTGAATCTCCTGCTCAAACATAAGTTTGCCCAGGCTTTGGCGGCCAAACAAAGACCCTCGCAGGGGGGATATTTGGCTTTGTCCACTCAGCACTGTACCTCTGCATTCCCTATGAAACCGTGTTGGGGCATAGTTTCTTCTTCATAGTCTCTGAGGGTAAACACTGGGGCAACACGCTCTAAATTATTCAGACATGGGCTAAAAACAACACAGACAGTAGGGGGCTGTCACAGAGAGACAGTGCGTGAAGTGAAGATTTACTATACGAGTGCTGTGCTATTCAATAGTTTCAGTAGGATTGCATGGAAGAGCACCAATGAGGAGAGGCCGATGCTGTGCAACTTAAAAATTGAGAGAATTAGTTACAGCTTTGTATAGTGTAGGCTGTATGCTGTAACTGTATGCTTCTTAAGCCATAAATGTCTCCTCTAAACCATGCCGTGTAGTAATTTTTTGCAAGCCTACTGCTCTCACGTGAGTAACACTCAGATGGCTGTTAAACCCCAGTCACAGAGGCACAAAGACACCTGCTGGACAAAGGTCTGCATGAATAGCAGTCAGTCCAATAAAGTAAAGCCAAGCAAACTTCTCACCACTGCAACTACTGATGCTTAGTACTCAGTCAGATATCAGACCATATGGACAAGTTTGCCTGAGCTCAGCTAGGCACATGCAAAAGCTATGTCATCAGTCTGGGAAATGGAGGCAGTTACTGTGATGACCCTTAGTTGGACAGGGCGCCATGGCCAGAGAGGTGAAAGAAGAGAGATGAGAGAGAGACACAGAGAGAGAGAGAAGGACAGAGAGAGAGACAGACAGACAGACAGGCGGTATGAACTGAGCTGAGTGTATGAAAGAGCTCAGCTGAGAGACAAGACATTGTGGTTCCCCTGTCAAAGCACGCCACTATTAAATAAGCATTCCTCCGGCATGGATGTGCTCCGAGAGAGAGGGGCCATTGTTGTGGTCTCTGCATGGCAACGGGACTGCAGCCAAAACACTGCAATGACGAGAGAGGGGGAATGGGGGTCTGAGGGGTGGGTGGTAGAGAGATAAACTGAAAGTCAAGGATGAATACTGAAATCTGCTGTTGTTGGGTAATTTCAGTGAAATTTTGGAAGTAAACTCAGAAAGGCAGTTGTAAAAACAGACAGGGAGAATCAGCCAGTATTGCATTTAATGAAGGTAGGATTGCATATAGTTGCATATAGTGAAAGCTATACCTAAAACAACATAACTCACAGGGTTTGTGACTAACTTTGTCTAAAGCCAAGTAGAACAGTAGCCACTAAGTATAAACCACTTACTGACCGATCCTGGATTTTCTCCTCCTCTCTTCCATGTTATTATTGTGGGGAAAATAGGTCACACAGGAGACCTACAATTTAAAATATTGTAATGATCAACCTGATCCCTACACTTGTCTTACAAATAAATAAAGCTGTACATCCCCAGGGATCACACTATTGTGACTAGTGGAGGAGGGGGGGTTAAGAATCATAAAATCCTCTTGTCTGTCTTTATCATATTGTATCATTTTCTCACAATTGCACAAAACCCCTCGGGGTAGATATGACAAGCAGGGTCCCAAAGGTGAGAGGAGCAAGTGCAACTCTGAAAGATGGCCATTGTCTTGCCTCATATCCAGTACAGTCCCGAGCACCTGGGGAACTGGGGCCATAAAGCACTAGCTGGCTGACAGGACTGTGGGCGACTGCTCACACAATCAGTATGATCTATATTGTCACTGATAGAGAGAGTGAGAATGCAGGATCCCCTGGTATGCAGGTGGCACCGTCACTGAATACTGATGAAACCTGAAACTCCCGAGAGGAAAATGGGATGGGAGAAAGGGAGAGGGAGAAATAGAGGGGAAAGGAGAGGAGAGGAACAGGACTAGGGATGGGGACAGGGAGAGGAGTGTTGCTGCTTAGCAAGAGACTGAAACAAGGGCTGTGATTGATGCAATGCTGCGACTGGCAATCAGACAACAGGAAAAACACAGTGAATGATAGTTGAGTTAATGGAAAAAGCCACAGAATAAATAAATATCGCAAACAAAATCGAACCACAGTTCTATTGCAAAGCCATCTTTAAGATACAAAACATTTCCATATAGAACTTGGCCTGCAAACCAGCTAATTCAGGGACTTTCACCTGGTCTGGCCTGTTACTGGCATAGTGATGGGCACAAGAGTAACAGGAATACTAATCTCTACGCGGTGACCCCTTACTGCAAACAAGATTGCGACACACTCATGCGGTGCTTTAAAAAGTAGGATGCTAATGTAATATTTGCACAGATGTTCTAAATGCAATTTCAAAGTCTGTTCAGCAAATCAGTGAACTCTGCGTTCTGACCGGCCTCAGCGGCTTCAGCTGTCACAGGCAAAGATGTGACTCAAATAAAGCTAATCGAATTATCTGGGGCTGCATTTGCGATTTAAACTGTGATTCATGTCATCACAAGTTTTTCTTGTCATAAATTGCTTTAGAACTTTAAAATTGTATAAAGAAAGGTGATTTTGTTAAAGAAAATAGATAGAGGATTTACTGAGTTTGAGTATGATGAAAGGTTTTCACCAATACTGTACCTTCATGGACCAAAGATTACCTGGAGCTCTAAAAAAAAAAACTTGCCGCTCTCTTAAGCAATTAATTGCAGCCTCTGTGATTTGGAAATTGCATAAATTCATATTGCAATTTCATTTTTTTTTCATGAATTGTTAAGCTCTATTCTCTAATGGTGTGAAATCACAAATTTCACAAATACAAATTTCACCATTATTTTGTCACATCATCCAAAACAATCTATAACAGAGGGCTCGGTAAAGGTTGCTTGCATCACTTGAGCCACTGCTTCTTTCACTATATTCACACTACAGCTTCCCAGAGGCATTACACTCAGGGGACAACTACAGTCAAAAGCCATTAGACCACATGCTGGAGACATGGCACTCATCATTTACATTATTCATATGCATAAATCAATCCACACCAACTTCCACTGAGATACTCAAGTCTCCATCCTCCCTGAACATGGAAAATCACTTTGGCACAGCCTATTGTTGGGAAGCGAGGAAGAAAGATGCACTAGACAAACATTTGATCAGCATTTGCCATGCTTGATAACATGGACTCTTAGATTCATTTCGGGTTTTGGGATGCACCACTAGCCATTTTTAAGAGTGCTATAGAAGACTCAATAATCCAAAAGCAACAGGAAAATGTCCCTACAGGGATCAATGAAATATCACTAGGGCTGGGTATCGTTTAAAAAATTACGATACCAGTACCAATAAAGTGATACCGATACCAATATAGTACTTCATTCGATACCTTTTTTTTAACGTTTTGGTGGCATCTTGGCACGCTGAACTGCCAACTCCGTCACATACACCGCGTTCGACTTCACCACCACAGACTGTATGGGCTGTAGCTGCTGCGGCAGTGGGCCAAGCACACGTCGCATTAAATCGAAGAACGCTTGTGGTGATTGGTTGCGAGCAAAACCATACAAATAGTCATTTTTTCTAGATCTGTGTACAAAAAGTATCAAATGCAGGTATCGTTTGACTGGAGAAGTTTTGATACTACTTGGTACTGGGTTATTTCGGTCGATACCTTAAAAGGTATCGAGTAGCGATACCCAGCCCTAAATATCACTTATTATTAATATTATTAATAGCACCAGCTTGCAACTATCTGATATACACCTGAAGCCGAAATGTCACATTTGGTGGTAATAACTTAGCCACTTATTAAGGCATCTAAAAATGTGCTGTGTTTCTTCACTTAAATCAATTGTCAATCCTTTTTGAAGAGGGACATGCATAATTTCATTGCTTTGTTCTCCTCTTGAGTATCAAATGGGTATGGGGGCAGCGATGAGACCCTAGAAAGTGGGTCAGAGGAGGGTGAGGAATCTGTGGCATGCTGTGCCTGTTCACCACGTTGATCATCACACCGTCAGGCTGCTCCGCACTCCACAACCCAATTGGCCCCATCATGTCTCCCTATGGGGCCTCTCTAGCTGCAGGTGTCAAACAAAGCCTGAGGCACTCAACTGAACCCATTTAAAAGCTACAAAGAAATTAGGTATCTCCAAAAGTCAGCAGAAATATCATAGTGAAGGAACCCCTGCAGAAGTGAATGTATGCACGCATGCACGAGCACAGTGTGGCAACAGAATGGCAGGTTGAGAATCAGCAGGTAATTAGCACAAACTCAGTGCCATTTCCCTGTCAGGAGGAGAGGACTGCATGTCATGTTGGTCAAAAATATGTGTGCAACTTCAGAGGTCTGTTCTAGCTTAAAATGCTGGGTCAGAAAATGTAGCATAGGCTCAGAGCAGCAGAGCTCATTCAAAATTCAATCTGTTCTCTTCTTCCAAAGCACAGTTTAAAAGGAATTTAATCCATTGCAGTTGTGCTCATGACAATGTGAGCAAAGAGTCAAGTTGAAACTGGGACAACTGGTAATACCGCCACAGAAAATGTGATTTAGCAGAAATCCAATTTCACAGCATATTAGTTTGTTAGAGCAGCTCATATCCACCCTGGAAATCCTGCTTCTTCATGATGTGCTGTCCCAGTATTACACGGATATAAAAACTCACAAAAACAAGAGCTCCTCACATGTTTAATTGATTTTAGTAACAACAGTCAGAGTGTGAAGTCTTGAGCCCAAGCGAGCCGTAAGCATCCCATAATAAAATATTTAAAAATGCAGTTTGTGAAGCGGAAGACGATATGTCCTTGAAACAGCATGTGCCCACGTTAGAATGCAAGCTCTTTAATATCTCAATACAGCTCATGTAGAGAAACAGGCCCAAGCCCCAAAGGATCTGACTGGCAGCTCTGCTAAGTAGGGGCTCTAGACATCGGACCACACCTCTGTTTTCTACCTGTTCTTTAACCTCATAAGGGCATTGAGAAACCAAGCAAGAAAAGGCTGTTTCCTCCACAACACAACACACACTGTATGACAGAATCAGAAAAGTATGACAAAACATTTTTATGACGGTGCTTGCTCAATAACGATACTCTGGAGAACAGCTGTAAAAAGCAATAGGAATGTGAAACTACCCGACACAAAAAGACACAGACATGCACAGTGCAAAGCGAATGCATAAGAGTAATGGAAGGCTTTAAAAAATGATCTTGGTCACATGATAGTGACCAGTCAGACTGGATACAACTCACAGCTGGTCACTCATTTCCACTGCAACATCCACAGCACTGCCAAGGCTTTGCCAAGACACTAAGAGGAATGAAAATATAGGCCAAGGCATGGAATATTTATGAAGCCAAGAACTGCACTCTCAAGCACAACCCATTCCCTCTCCTGCCAAATGAGATAAAATAAAAAAGAGGCGTGCCGGCAAAGTTAGAAAAGTACCAGGAATAAGTAAAGGCTTAAAATGCAAGATGAATGATTGAATGATTGCAAAATCACTTTAAAAAATTACTCAAACTAACTTGGCAAAAACTGAGCACTTGGTAAACGGGGTGGAAATGCAGTACATTCTCTTGTAAAAATGGAAATGAGGCAAACAAGAGGCTAGGAAATAGCATTGAGTGCAAGCCGTGAAATCAAAAGACTGGAAAGGGAAAAGGGCGGCAACCCAAAAAAGAAAAGAGGAACTTGGGAAACACAAAGAGAATGGATCTGCATCTCATTTGGGATGGGCCAGGGAACTAATGAACTACCTCATCGGTTACCCCCCTAACCCGTCGCCCCTTCACCCTCTCGCCCCGGATGGGGTGATGTAAGAGGCCGATGGGGCCGAGACACACTGGAAGCGCAGTGTAAACAACAACCACTGACTCCACGCCAGGCCCTGTATGTGTGTGTGTGTGTGTGTGTTTACTTAGAACTCCAGGGTCCCAAAGTTTTTATTAACAGTTTTTGCATGTCCTCGCAACTGAGCAATATGATTTTTATTGGGAAGCGAGAGAAACATCATCATTAAATCATGCGTACAAACTGCACTTAAATACCACCAGGAGAACATAGTTGGTTACTTTTTAACTGCAGATAATGTAATAGCTTGTTCCCCCAGTTGTAACTGTGTTACAACTGAGGGAAAAAAAAAACCTGAATAACACAAAAAGTAACTGGCCAAAGATAATGATGTTGTCTGCCTGATGAAGAGAATAGCGGTTTTGCATACCGACAACGGGGGCTGAAGACACTTCAAAAGATAGCATTCCTACATGGCATATCAATTGGCCAGTGAATAGTAATGTCTCTGTTAGTGGCTGCCACAGCTTTCATCCTGTCACCTGGCCCAGGCCGGGGACAATGCCAGGCATTTAGGCTGCTGCTCTCTCCGGCACTGTCGTACGTTTCAAAGCCACCATGGTGATGAAACGCTCTGCTTATCTCTTATCTACCCTGAGTACCCTGCGTCCACCAACATGCTCTCACATACACAAACACACACAAAAACACACACATAGCAGCAACCATAAGACACCCTGAGTGACGGGGGTCGCCACACTCAAGACACTCTCAGTGACATCAGCGGAGCAGGAGAGATATCTGGGCCGAACAGGCTGCCATTCATAAGTGGGAGTGCTCTATCGGCATGCCGACCCGTCGCCCCTGGCAACCTGCTCCACATCCCTTTAGGGGGGTTGGGGAGCGACGGTGTGATCTAATCCTCACTGGTCTCAATGAAGGGGCTGCATGGTCCCCTGTCACAGTGTGGGACCAGTGTTAGTTGGAAAGGAATGGGAGTCATTTATAATGGTTTGGGAGAGGCTGATCTTTCATAATTCACTTTTCTGTGACCCCCCACCCCATCTAAAATAATAACATTATGTCAGAAGACCCTTCATTGGAAGAACAATACTTAATAGAACCTTCAAGAGCAATTTGGGGCAAGATGTATCACTCTAATGGATTCTATTAACTAGCTTGATCCCAAACCAGTGGGTTCAGGGAGTAGGAAATGTGTGTGATGTATCTATGACTAACCGGGGGCTTACACTGCAGTACTGATATTAGGTTAGATTCATACAATGGGCTTCAGTAATGACCTCTGGCTGGTCAGATGCCAATCACACAGCTGTGTCTGACTGGTTGGTCATTAAAACCACTTTGAACATCTCAGATATCTGAAAGCCCCCTCTATGAATATCCTGTCTGTGTGAGTCAGTCAAATTTCCCCTTGTTTCATAGGATAGAATTTCAAACTCAACTCACTCTTTGTTGGAACCAGCAGAAAAAAACAACAATAAACTACGTGGTGCACTCTGTTTCAGCGGAAACACATCTGGAGGAGGAATCATCCTCCGCTCCTGAAGCATCACTGAGACCGACAATCAATAGATACAGCGAACTCAATTGGTGACATTTTACCTCAGCATGGCGTTGTTGACATTTTGCAGTAGCTGAGACTGTGTGTGTCTTTGTATGACGAGGCGCACAGAGTTGATGTTTGTCATTTTGTTCCAACATGGTCATTTTCTTAACCATTACTCTGAGCAAAAATCAGACCTGAGCAGTAATCTTTTGAACGTTCAACATACAATTAAGTCCAACAGTCCTCATTAGTCTTAGTCTCTGGATTTTGACTCTCCCACCCAAAAACCCAGAAATCCTCTGCTGGCAAGAGATACAATTATAGGTTACACTGGCACACAGTTAACTGTACAACAACACAAATGATCAATCCTGCTCCCTCAGTGACCAGGTTAAACAACTTCCATCAACAACAACATGGGAAGTGAAACTGCACTGACTTGAGTATCTACTGCAGTGGCAGTGTTTGGCCCAGTTTACCAAGTTTATGAATAAAGACATTTCCTAGAAAGCAGGCACAAGACTAGTTGTGATCCTCAACCAAGAGAATTACCAAATATGGACACAGTCAAATGATGCCACTGGTTGAGGCATGGTCCTCCTGGCAAGGAGAGTGCATGAAGATCAAGGTGTGCTTATAAGAACCATGCCCTTTAGCTGAACAGGGTCTGGTCTAATATTAGCAGATCGGTCTGGTGACCGGGGCTTTCACAGGACCAGAGAGCAGCCTGTCTGGGTTTATTTTCAGACTTGGTGGAAGTGGTAGGAAGCAGCTACAGAGCCCAGAGCAAGGATTCCCTCCCCTTGTCCTTGCTCTGGTGTCCCAGTGAGAAGGGCGGCACAGCTGCTCGATAATAAAATTAGGGCACACCACTGCAGAATGGGCCTCTGAAGGATTCGGAAGTCAAAAGGGAGACTGAAAGAGGGACGGGGGCTGGGAGAAGGGGATGCTTTCCAAATAGCGGATGTGTATGTTTTGGGGCCTCTTGTGTTTTTAAAGTGAGGGGTCAGTTGTGAAGCAGCATGTGGCTTTGGCATTCAGTCACTCTCTCACTACCAGGTTGCATTTAAGCAGCTGTGCAGCACCCAGGTGGAGGCTCCACCAGCCTTGGTCCAAGGACTTGAACCAAGATGCATGTGCACTGATGCATGTGATTTGATGTGATTTGCCTATTCTTAGCTATGGTAATAGTGCCCTAAAACAATTTGACCTATTTGGGGAGTGGCCTAATTAAGTTGTTTTGTACCAAATCATATTACCGTATGCCATAATGCACATTTCTTAATACACCTATACTAAGAAGACAAATTTTTAGCTCTGCTACAAGCTTTAATTCATAGTCCTTTCAGCTCAAAATAACTACAGGTGGTCCTTGCGAAATCATAGCTCTCTCTGAATGATCAACTGTATCATATATCAAAGGCTGATGTTATTAGGAAAAGACCAAAGGAACTGAAGAGGTGAAGCTAAGCTACATGTCAAAAAAGCCATTCTTCAAAAGTACATTCTCCAAAACCCAAAGCTATATTCAAAATGCGACGACATAAGTCCCTTTCAGAGACTTATCTACCAGAACTCTAGCCTATCTCCCACACACTTTTAAAAGTATGACTAATAACACAAGTAATGGGGCTGTGGAAAGTAAGTGAATTACTACGCTCATCAGTACAATGGGCGTGAAAAGATTAAGAGCTTTTATCAATGTCTTGCTTCATAGAATCTCAAAAAACATTTGATTTAAGCAATTATCCAAGACTTTAGACAAGTAGACCAATTATTTATAAGGGGAGACCACACAAACAGACACAAACAACATGACTGTGAAATTTGAACCAGCTAGTGGGTTTAGGTATGGTGAAGGTCAGACTGCTGATCCTGTTTAGGTAAGGTGGTTCAAAGGTGGGCAAGTTCAAATATGTTTTCAGACTAAACATTGTATTTGTTGAGGCTTTTTTCCCCCAAAACTTTTCAAGTGTTTGGTCCAACATGAATGAACTGTTCCCACATTCACGCACTGACCGCCCCTTTCAGTATCCATATCCTGGGAAAATACTGCAGAAGCTGAAAGTTTGCACAGTTTGAGTGCTGGTTAATGGGCAGGTTTTCCACCTTATTTGTCTTTCCAGAGTGTTGGGATAGAGCGTTACCTCCATTCCCCTATGAGAGGTCAGTGTCTGGGCGCTGTGATTTATACCATCTGGGTGCTGCAGAGTGGACCGGCGCTGACGTGATGCTGGCTCTATGTGGGGAGTTAAACTCTCAATCAGCCTTTCCTCCCTCTTTGGATCTCATCTCATCTTCCTCTCCACATCTCTACTTCTGTCTTTGCTCAATCCCATCTCTTGTTTGGCTTTCTTATATCTCCCTATCTTACACTGGTAGGAAGATAGAACTCAAAGGAGGCCTAAAATAATGCTTGATTCTTTATTCTTGCCCATCGACACATACACACACCTGCACCCCCACACACACACATACAAAAGCTTGCAAATATATCGATAATGCATAAAGGGTCTGTACAACAATAGAGAGAGAAAATACCTCCCACTCATTGTTAGCACAGGGAGAACATTAGCTGCTCCAACAGCATACCTGCATATTGCTATATAAGACTAGACTCCAACACCACAGTGCTGGCACGACTTCTGTCAGTTCCGTGTGTGACTCAGATCTTTCCCACTTTGTCTTTTTCTATCCAAACTTCATTCAATGCCCCAGTCCCACTATACAATCTGTTGAATGTGGGCTTTGAACATATCTGAACATGTGGGAGCTGGGAAGCCCCCATTCCCTCACAACACCCACACTGCCTGAACTAACAAGTTTAGTATATGGGGAGAGCATTACACTGAGAGGAATAATGAATGAAACTACATACCAACAGAAAAGTGCGATCTTGTAAAAAAGGATGGCAAAGTATAGTTGAGCTTTCTCCTTATTCTTATGATTATAATATTTTGGAGGATTTAGGATTTGCCTATAATCCTTTTGGCCACACAAGCAGTTTGTCAATTCTTCCAAAAAGATAAACAGGATTATATGCAAAGAAAAAGGCATTTGATTGACAAAGTAATCTGCAGTTGCAACCATATACACCAAATTAAATGGATTACGCAGGATAGAACCTACCCATCAGTTGGTCCTCTTTCTGTACAATACCCAGTAATATATAAATGAGATTAAAAACAGTGGGGTAAAATGACAAATAAGATTATGTAATGAATAAGGCAATTTCTTGTCATTTTTCCCTCCCTCCAGCAGAGAGAAGAGAAATTCAGATTTATTTTTTTAGGCATTTTTATCCTTTATTACATAGAAACAGTGTGAGAGATAGACAGGAAGGTATGGGGGAGAGAGAGAGAGGGGAGGACATGCAGCAAATGACAGGGGCCAGATTCGAACCTGGGTCGCTGCGGGAAGGACTGAGCCTTATATGGTACGCACTCTACTCGATGAGCCACCGGGGCGCCCCAGAAACTCAGATTTTTAATTTCACTGTACAAATGACTTGATCGCTTGAAGGTTTAATTTTCTCATTTGCAAGCTCAACATACAGGAAGAGCGCATTTCTAGGGCAGCTTTGATCTTGAAACTAGGCTGACTGTTTAATCTATACAGTAAGATACATATAGAGAGAATACAACCATGGAAGTAAATTTCTATGTTCATATTCACAAATGTTCTATGGTATTTTTATAACAGTAATGGAGAATGAGGCTGATACTTTGCATTGATGCTTCAAGTTAGCCCTATTTTAATTATGATGAGATGGTGGCCAACCTCTCATATTTACATCTCCTGCAGAGCCTGAAAACATCTCATTATGACAGAGATACATCACCACTACATCGTTCACAATTTATCAACAAAAACAATGTTTTCCCTCTGTGATCAGGCACCCATGCTTCTTTTAGACAGTGAATCTAGGAGGGCCCTGGGTTCATGCCTGCTGCTAATTTACAATGACACTAATGCAGCTTTCGCTCCAAAAATGGGACGCAGGAGCACATTTTCCCCCCCGATTACGTAAGAACTCCTGCGGCTGAAGATGTGTAGCTGACTGATCCCGCTCACTGCATGCCTGACAGCCAGGGTTGGTGGAGTCTCACCGTGTTACACAATAGATGAGGACTACACTATGATTTGTCTCCCTGCCAGTCTGCTAAGGCTCTTTATCCTCAATATGGCTGTGCTTCTGCAGGCTATGCCGTGGTGAAGCAGCTTGCCTCGGTTGGTTAAAACAAAGTTTGCATAATGGCTTGATAACCGCATGAGGAATGGTGAACCATGACCTAGGGCTTAAAGTGAGATAAGTTCACCTAGCAAACCTCACAATGCATTTTGCTGATTTGACTTCTAGTCACATCACATTTGATATTGATTAGTGCATTTCTCAATTTAGACTAAGAGCATTTGGCATGAGCTAAAGTCTTGGTCTGTTGTTCATTCTGTTGCATCAGCTAGAGAACAGCACTCAATAGCTAAGGGATTGTTATGCTATTAATGTGCTATTCTAATGAAGAGGTTAATTAAACTGAACATAGAGCTATGCAAATGAGATTTAAAAACAAGGCATCATAACCACACACCCATATTTAAATGCTCTGAGCCTTGCTTTCACCTGTCACTTTAGCTTCTATTCATCCTGTTCCTGCTAGATACCCAGACAAGGTCTTCAGAGGCTGGTGGCATGAGCTCCATTTCTAAGCAAGCAATCCATGTCTGTCAAATGTACACAGTAACTATTTTCGAGAGATGAGCAGTTACACTCCTCTGAGATGGCTGGGAGTGTGTCAGAAATGGCAAATCTTAGAGGAAAAAGGGGCTTTTATTAATCTCAGTCAGCCAGGCTTAGATTTTCAGGTGGACAGAGAGAAGATTAAAGAGGAAGACCGAACAGTGCCGGCTCCAAGGGCATGGAATGAGCTCAGACAGGAGAATGCCTGAATACGAATCTAAAGAAAAGAAGGATTAGAAGATGTTCTTCAGAGCAGATTTCTGGCCAGACTCTCTACTACTCCACTCCAAGGGCCTCTGGTTCACAACCAGGACAGATCCAGTGAACTGTTTTTACTCCTGTTTCAACAAAAGAAGGAGATTGTTGGAGAGAATTGGCAAGGTGTTTCCAAGTGTTTTGAAATGAAACAATATCCAAATATCCTGGGAATTGGATTTTAGAAATTTAGGACACACAATCACCATATTAGACACACTGTAACTGGAAATGTGTTTCTTTGCATATTCCTCTCATGCACAAATATGTGTATACATTCCACCTGAAAGATCAGAGTGCAGGATCAGCCAGGAGCAGCACACCTGGAGGAGGTGGGGTTTAAATGTCTTGCTCTAGGATGCTTCATGTAGGCGACTATCACACTTAACTCTAGTAAGCTGATAAGGCAGGAAACACAGGTCTTATCATGATGGACAGTCTTTCCTCCCTTTCCTAACAGAGCATCGTGTCCAGTTAATGTATCGAGAGGCATAATTCCCCTCAATGGAAACATTGTGGCTTTAATCCTCATCAGACACAGCTGTTCAGATGTGGAAAAACATGCATGTAATTACAGAGTAACATCAAGCTTGACAAAAATGTTGCCCTCCATGCTAAAGTTATGCAAGACTGATCTTTAACTTCTTTGTTAAAGCTGTGGCTCTGGTGACTCCGAGTTATCACATCCAGCTGCAGAAACAGCTTCTGATCATTTTCGGTAAGGGTGGGAGGCTTAATGCTCTGGTTGACATTCTTCATGGGAAACAAGATGCCTGACGTCAGTACTTCTATCTTGAGTCACAAACCTATATGATGACAGTCGCTCCTGGGCTTATGACTATGTATAATGTCCAGAAAAATGGCTCTAGTCCACTGGTCAAGATTCCCACGGCCAGGGTGGAGCTCTGCTCTCCTCCTCCTTGATGCGGAGCCAAAACAAGCCGGCCTCCCGCCCTCAAGCCCCCTGTCAGCAGGAAGGAAGTTTTCTGTTGTCCCCAGGAGGAGCTCACAATGTGTGTCCCCTTCTATTTACAGAACCAAGCGGTACGTCAATACACAATGCTTTGGCATGGACCGTCAAATGAGCTTAGAATTATAAGGTTCTATCTGCCTTCAGGAACGTTCTGAGATATTGAGCTTCAAAGTTTTCAGCATCCATTGAGTTAAATGGAGATGGGTCATTTTGTTTTAGAAATTACAGACTCAAAAATCATTATTTTCAAAAAATAACACCACACATATGTCAACAGGCACTCATAGAATAGGTTAGTGACTAACTCAGTTTTGACAAAAAGGTCAGATAGAACCTTATAATAGCAAGGTCACGTGATGTCTCGCAAGAACACATCTTTCCATTTGCAGATGTGCACCACAGACATTTCACTTGGTCTCAAAAGGAGATGCATAACATCTCTGTATTCAGCCATATGGCATGGTTGAATGAACGAGCTTGACATTGCCCTTGAACTGCATGGTCCTGTGATCGCATGGCTTGAAATTGCACATATGAAGCTTTACCGCCTCCACAGTAAATAAGTCGATCTGGCCTGATGGTGAGATTGACTCCGCGCCCTCAACTTTGGCTCCAGGTTGAGCTTCTCGTTTAAAGGGTTTCCTGATTACATGGAATCATTGGCGCACCTCTGCACCAGTTCAAAATAAGCGTGACGGCACCTGTGCATAAAACAACTATTCCCTCTATTAGGAAAACATCGTTCATCGTTTGGCAGAGCAGCAGCAAAGAGGAGACGGGATGTCAGACCGCCCGGTGACTGACTGCATCACGTTAGTTAGTCGTGGGCTAAACATAAGGAGGGGGATGGGACCAGTCAGATTACCTCATCTAGCGCAATTTGTGTTATTATTATCCTGGTGTCGGAGTGAATTTATATTTCTCTGAGGGTGAATAAAGGAGGGTAAACAATCTTTAAGAGGCACTCATCAGCAGTCAGTTGATCATTATCCTGAATGTTTTGTTTTTCATCATCAAAAGCTCTGCAAATAAGTAAGCCCTCTTTTGTTGTCATACAGATTAAAATTTGGCCTGATGGGTGCTGAGATGTTAAGCCTGTGTACAGCATCTTGTTAGGTAGCGTTGGCCTTATGATTCGTGGACTGCCTCTATTCGCACCTCCTAATGATTTATTCATAAATCTCTAGACACATGCGTCGGATATTTATTTCGGTCTATCCTGCCTACTTATTTAGCCTAATTGCGACATTATTTCTCAATCATCTGTATGGACTGTAAAGTTAACACTCTCGAGACAATGCTTTAAGAACGTTTTGCTACAATGTGGCAAAAGACGTAACGTTAAAGCACTTAACGCCAACAAGACAGGTTCGTGTAAATAGCTCTAAAGTAGACGCGGACTCCAATCAATAAAGACTTACATGTTGCTCCTGGCAGAGTATTTCCCTCCAGATCGGCGTCAATATCCTTGCTTTCCATTTTGTTCATTCAAACATGCGGTTTTCGGCTCTTCCTCTCCGACAGTCCTCTCATTCCTCAGGCAGAACGGGGGGGAAACTTGGTTGAGTCACTCCAGTTGTACCCAATTCCCAAAACCAGTCGAGCTGGAAACCCTCTGTGAGCGGCCAGAGGTTTCAAATCGGCCGAAATTGAAAAAAAACAAACACCGTGTACCTGTTGGCAGAACCCGGTACCGGTGCCTGCGGCTACTCCTGGAAGAAGTTAGATATGGTGTCCGGGGGAATTTGGGAATAAGAAAGTGGGGGAGGAGTGAGGGAAGTTTCTCACTCCGACATACAACAGCTGATGCTCTGCTCGTCGCGCGGATGGTCCCTCGCTGGCCTCCGGATCGGACTGTACCATTTACCAGCAGGGGGGTGCGGCTGTTATTGTGGCTATGATATCTGTTGTCACATATTATCTTGTGGTAAGTGTTGTAGCAAATAGATACAGCAACTTGTCACATTTGACTGTAGCGCTATTACAATCGTATGACAAGGAAGACACAGAAAAATAGATTACATGATGTGCCACAATGTTGCCCCCCGCGTTTTTAGTGGTTCACCTGCCTTCAAAAATACAATGCTCAGGCAGTTCACAGGTCACATTCAATATAAAGTTGCTTGTTCCAAATCTGTCCTTAGGAAACATGCATTTGACCTGCATGCCTTATTTTCTGTTATATTCTTTTTATTGTCTGTTTGTGAAGCATTTTGTACTGTAACTTCTGTTTTGAAAAGTGCAATATAAGTAAAGATTATTATCATTATTATTAGTAGTAGCAGTAGCCTATTATGATATTATGATAAACAGATCATTTCAAATCGCTGTAATCATCCACAGCAGGCAAAATACATTAGTAGCCTATGCATCAATTTTATGGAAAAATAGAATACAAGCAGTAAGCATTTATTATTCAGTATTTCCGTCCAGTATCTGTGTAAGTATGTCCATCTCAGGAGGCCTGACCTGACCATAGCAATAGGGGAGCCAGAAAACCTAACCCCTAAATCTTTTGAGTTTTGACCCTGGGAGAGGGAGGCATGCTCACTTTAATGAGGATCTTCATCACAATTTTAAAAAGAAGACTGAAGTGGGCAGTTCTCCATCTTCTAGGAATTATGGTAATCCAGGGAATGAAAGTGCATGCATTGTATTGAGAGGAGAAGGTGCAACATTAACAAAAGATAATAATATGGTTGTACCTCATGGTCTATGTCAGCACTTTTTCAGATTAAGCTGAGACATTCTTCTCACTGGCTACAACTAAACCGTAACACACAATGTTAACAATTTGCTGCCTAAGTTGTACATAATTACGTAATTACAGTGTACACAGAACACCAGGCTTTCCTGTCAGCCTAACTGCTCTTTTGTTTGATTTGATGGATGTTTGATTGATGTGTATCTGCCACGTTGTGTTAAACAAGTCACTCTTAAGTAGAAACACAACCTTTTCAATTCAAAATAAAAATTTGTTTCTCTCAAGAAAACAGAAGTTATGTAACATTTTAACTTCTCCACAGTGTCCTCTCCAGTCCACACCATCTACCACCTGTGGATCTCACAGAGCATCTGCCAGGTGGGGGCTGGGCCGGGGGCTGAGCGGCACGCTTGAGAGGGAACATCCCTTCACCCTAAAAAGACCCCAGTGGGGCTCCTTTGTGCAGCTGTTGAGTCGTGTTAGCGCAAACCCCCAAGAGCCACCTGTCACTGCAACTGGAAAGGGGGTGCTGAAGGAGATGGGGGTTGGGTAGGCCCATGTGGTAATGTGTGAGTGAGAGTGAGTGTGTGTGTGTGTGTGTGTGTGGTTGGTTGATTGGTTGTTGCAAAATTCAAATCAAAAGATTGTACTGTGCTGACCATATAGTATGGCTCAGGGATTGTACTTGAATCTTTAATCACACATTTTTTTCTTTTAATTTTCTCCAGATTTCACTGATATTTTCTGTTGTCAAAGATCCCAATTAAAGACATCCCACTTAAAGACATTAAGATTTCTCAAGTTAAGAAGCATTTTTAATTGGATCAGAGATAAGCATGGCGTTCAATTTTCTCAAGATTTCATTTTCCATGTCTTTCAAGTCAAGGAAGGATTGGGAAAGAGCAGGAAATGCTTGAAAGTGCTGATCACAGATCAATGGGGTCTTATCCTTTTGATTCAAATGTGGTGTTAGCCAAAGAATATAAAGTTTTGTCAAGAATATATTACACATATTTTGATTGCTTTGAAAAATGAAGCTCCTGACTTCCATGCTTTGCTTTGTTGCAGTAACTCAGCACTTGCTGCCACTTTATCAACTTTGCTTTTCTCCCAAAGATTGGTTTCCAACCAAAAGTCACATGCCCTATAAGTTTAATGAGCTTTTTCATTAAGCTCATCCATTTCATAGTACAAGTTCTGCCTATAATTGGAGAATCTGTGGCAAAACGGGATTTTTGAGGAAGAATGTGAATAATTGAACAACTAACAAGCTTTTTATTCTATTGTATTCAACAGAAACATTCAGACATCCTTGAATTATTCTGTTGTACTGCAAATAAATACAAGCACAGTTCAAACAAATGAAGCTAGAGATGAGAGGGCCAGAATACTGAGATGTTTAGCAATAGAGGGGAACAGTGTGTTTTTCTTGTTCACGTCCTGCCAATCTCTGAGTGCAAAGTGGATCCATTTCTATCAGACATGTACACAACCCTCTCAGCTCTCAGTATAAGAAGAAAACAACGAAAATCACATTATCTTTGCTTCATATTGTGCTCTATTTCTGTCAGAGAGAAATACAAAGCAATACAAATGCTGAAATGATTAATTTTGGACATAGATGAAGGCTTTTTTTTTTTTTTTTTTATAGCTTCTAGTTATGCATTTTGCCCTGTAAAATGTGGTTAAGTAAAGAAAATGCAGCTGAACTCTCCATGTTGAGCACCCTCTTTCTTCAGCCGACATTTCAAGTGTCCTGCAGATGCACCGTTTTCTCTCTTTTGTGCCCCCTCTCCAGCCAGTGCATTGAAATCCCTCCAATCCTTTCATCCTTTCATCTCACCTCTACCCTTAGCTGTTCTACCCCCTACTCCCCCTCTCCAGCCACCACACTTATGCACACACACACACACACACACACACACAGGTTCGGAGTATGACGAGCCCTTTGTTGCATGTTGCACACAGGAGACAGTAACTTCACCTACAGCACTGACCTCCAAAAATACATAAGTGACAAATACATACAACACTTACTGTCTGCAAGATGATAAAACCACAACATACTCCCCAGATGTAAAAGTAATTTTCAACAGAAGTTTTCATCTCTAAGCCTGGGTGAAAACATTATATTAACAATTCCACCCGCCAATTTGATGTCTTAGCCGTCATAGGTACAACAGAAAAGACTGATCTAACACAGTCTGGCTGCCTGCCAATGCAGTTAGTATTGACAGACTTGTCAGTTACAGTTATAATTTACCAGTATTTGACTGGAGGCTAGTGTTAATTTCAAGCACTATAACATTGTAAATAGCTGTTTGGACAGTAAAGTCTGTATGTTAGTGAATGATTCAGTGTAGACACAGTATGTCATATGTGCTGAGGATCAGGGTTGTTTTAAAAAATATATTCCATGGCAGTTATTAGCTAACTCATCAAAATTGTAACCAGTGAAATAATCCCAGAGACTAATGTATTCTGATTACTTTCACGTTACTTTCACATTATGCCATATTTTAGGTACAGATAAGAAAAAGTAATTTCTTCTGTTTTGTGAACACCTGCCACTTTTTAAATGAATGGCCTTCTTGGAGTTTCTAATTTTCACTTAAAAGTATTCCCAGAAGTAATATTCTGTATCTGTAATCGGAAAACATTATTTTCCTTGGTAACATGTTTTGTATTTATAATGCATTACGTAAGTATTCAGTTACGACCCAACCCTGCTGAGGACACACTAGGCAGTAGACCTGGTGCTTGAGCCAACAGTCTGATAGGAAAATTAAAGGGCTCAGCACAAAGGCATACCTCATAGTCAGGAGACGTGTGTTCATTTATCACACATCACTGTACCATGCTGTGCTAATGAGCCATTCAAAGCAAGGTGGAGGCAAATGGGGGGAAATAGCCCAGTTGCCATTAACTCTTAGATGTGTTGAAATGTTGCATGTCTTGAGAAAGGTCTGCAGACCGAAACACTAGTGGATGAAGAAGATACACACAACTGCATTCTATGTGTTCAACTGTCTTTCTACTCTCACATTCCACTCTCTTCTCATGGCTTCACATTCATGGGAGACTTTCTGAGAGGTTGTGTAGGCAAACCTGTGAACCTGTGTCATCTCCATCAGCCAGAAACTGAACACAGGAAGAGACACCCTCCCTCCCCTCCCCACTCCCTCCCCACTCCCTCCCTGCTCAAGAAAGGACTTGATTTTGGAGCTGCAGCTGCACTCCTCACTAAGCACCTCACATAACACATAGAGTGATAGAAAAATAGACCCTCTCTCTCTCACAAACACACACACACACACACACACACACACACACGCACAGCTCATTTAATTGCCACTGATTGCTTTAAGTAGTTCATGCCGAGGAAATGGCAGTTAATAAAGGACATTGGGAATAGTAAACAAGTAAACACAAGTCATTGCCACTGAGAGGATGTGATTGTATCAGTAAATACACAACAGAAACAGGGGCACCGATTGAGGAGATAGGAAATCACAGGAAATGCTCGAAGGTAGAGGAAGAGGGAGTTAGAATAAGAAAGCCAGTCCTGCACCAGAGAGCGTACGAGACAACTGATACCACAGAAGAAAAGAGAGCCACTGACGATAGCTTATCTGGGGGAAAGATAGCTCTCTCTGTGGCCTGATGTGTCTCTCTCTTTGTGCCTCTGTGAGCATTGTGCTGTCTGAGCAGGAACCACGGGTGTTGCTCCTGCTCCTGCTCCTGCTCCTGCTCCTGCTCCTGCTCCTGATGGGGACGAGATACAAGCCAACAATGGCGGAAAAAAAAACAAACAAACACCCATGTGAACCCCCAAGAGACCTGAACAGCTTGGTAACCACTAAAAAAGCTATGTGAACTGTTCGCCTTTTTGCAGCGGGAAGCGCCCGCATCTCTCGTGGTTTCTATTCCAAGGAGCATGGTCGCCGCCACAATGAGTCTAGAGGTCAGCTGCTGTGAATGGGCCGGGTTTCGCCCTCGGCCCCGTAATGAAACAACAATAGTAGGAATGTTCAGAATGTCCCTGGAGAACATACACCCAGCCTATGCTATAGACTGCTGAATGCACTGTCTCTATCTTTGGCAAATGGTAGCTTTTTAAGCAGCAGGGGTGGGATAGCATAAGGGAAGTGTGGATATGAGGCTAATTATCTATGATGGATCTGCTGCTGAAATATGTCTGCTTGCACTTGTATAACGTGATGCAAGCTAGAAATTTTGCTCATTTGGTAAGCCTACAGTTTTATAAATGGTGCCTTTGTTTGGTTTTCATATGAATATTGAGCCAAAATGTGCACTACAGCAATTATATTTCACTCACTAGAGCTGGGCTTGCAGTGGATTTTCAGGAAGCGACATGATTTTCCTTACCACATGTTGCCCTGTGTTTTCTGTTTGGTAAATCACTGTCTCGCCGCAGGGGGGTCAAAGGTCATCTTCACCTGTAGGGGGCCTGCAGATTCATCTAATTTACGATCATGTTGTCTTTTGTTGCCTGTAGTGTGATTTAATCAGGCACTACATCACACGTCACGCTGTAGAAATGAGTGTGTAAGCTCAGCCTGAGAGGTAGAGAGAGATAGAGTGTGGGAGAGTTCTCTGTTTCTTTGTGTTTCTCTGCTGGGTGCTGGGGAAGGAACCGAGGAACACTGTTTGGTCTGAATCATCTGAATTCAGTCTCCCTCTCATCATGAGATGGGAATTTGAGTTGGGTTGGGAAGTTTTGAGAACCTTTAATTTACATGTTTTACCTATTAAACTTCAGCCACATATGAAGACCTGGTTATAGAAATACATTGTATTAAAGCTGCACCAGGCATGTAAAAATGCCCCCTTCTTGTGCGTCCTGGTGGCTCAGTTGGCTAAGGTGCATACCAGTGTGTCACCCCCCTCAAAATAAGGGCAAAAAATGCCCATAAAACATGTATCTTATCAGATAGAGATTTAGACTGTTTTGTCAGTCTAAATCACATAGTGGGGCTGCAACATAGAAGAGCATCCCATCCTTTCTTTATTGAGGATAGATGTGACCTGTGTGCCCAAATGAAATTCTTCGTGTTGGGTATGGACACTTGATGAGCCAGCACTCTGTCCAGAGAAGGCTGGACTCACCAAAGTTAGATCTTTTGCCTCTCTTGCCCTTTGGTATCATTTGGTATAAAGCATCACAGACCTGCCGGGTTGGTAAACATGAGCGTGCTGTGTGCAGTTTACTGACGTCACGTTACATGATTTCTGGGTATTGAAGTTCACATTTTTCAAACAGTTACTTTTCTGACATTTGGAATCACCAATTTGCAGCTTTAATACCTCATTTTTGACAAAAATTTCAGATGGAACCTTATAATTTCAAGGCCGACAAATAAATAACACAGTCATTCATTGTTCATTCATTGCTGCAAAGTCCATTCTTTGAAGTTAAACTACTTTAATCCATTCTCCATATCACACAGAGAGAGACGCGCTTGAATTTATAATACAAATGGCAGCAAACACAGCAGAAAACCTCAAGCCAATTGCACTGCCTTGCCGTCTTCCTGGCCTCTTTAAACAACAGGTGGCGTTACGAGGGGTTTCATTTCGCCGTCTTCCATGAGGAATGTGATGCCACAGCAATATGTCTCAAACACCACTGAGACCGAGCTTGGCAGACGATGACGTAATAGCCTAAAACGTGCCGTCTGTTAGAAGCGGGACCAGAACACGTGGGGCCTGGCTCCTCTTCGCTCGCCCCGGGGCCCCTCGCTATTCTCCTTCTCCTCATCTCTCTCTCTCACCCTGTCCCTCCACCTCCCTTCTGCTCCACCGAACTCCCTGTTTATGAGTGCATGCATCGCTCCATTTCACTATACCCCCCCCCCCCCCACACACACACACACACACACACACACACACCCACACCACCACCATCCCCAGAACCACTTCAATAATAGGAGTCTCCCCCAGTGCTTTCATTTCCATGACAACCCATAGTGAGAGGAGAGAGGGAGAGGGGGGAAAAAAAGGCAGAGGCAGGGAAAACGTGAATGAGAGGGTGGGAGTGTCTTCCCTTGACCTCTGGTTCCATTTGAAAGGAGGGAAACCTTCACTACAACAGCATGAGCTTCAGTGAGGTTAAACTGGCCAATCAAGAGAGCTCCAGCAGCAGCGTTGGTCATCATATAAGGCGTATCTATGCTTCAAAGCTGGAAGAGGAGGGAAAAAGCTCTAGAGTCAGAATTGACCCCATTTATTAGCTAGGAGTAAATTTCATTTTTCCAATTAGAAGTTACTACAAATTGCAAATTACATTTCATCTGCCTGCAGGAATAATTCAGAGAGAATAGGTGAACTACTTTTAAAACATGGGTACAAATGTGTTTCCTTTGCCACCTGTGGAAAGGTTTGGCTAAGACTAGAGGGTCACAAGGTCAGTCCATGTGATAGAAATCATTGATTTAATGTCACATGGTTGGGTGGCTGTCAGAGTGACACATGCACAACGGAGATAAACAAAGGGTGAAAGGTCTGGAGGTCAAGCCGTAGTGAAGCTTTGTCTCACACACACACATGCACACACACACACACGATTAGTTGTTTTAATTCATCTGTCTGGATTACAGCCAGAATTAATTCTATCTGCGCCAGAACCACTGAGAAAAAGTGCTACATCTATCCTGCACTAATACTGTACCAGCTGCTATATTTCATCTATACTCTTTCTCAAATGTTATAGAGAAGAACAGAACAGAAATGAAGTGATAATCGTGTCTCTCAGTTAATTGCTTGTCAGATCATTCCTTGCACTTTGTGATGCCCATAAACAGAACAAATCTTTTGCTGCATTATGCTCTGGGGGAAAGGAACAGTGAAGCAGGAATCAGTTGCATGCAGTAAGAAGTGGGATTTCTGCAAGAGCTCCCTCTGTGTATTCCATCAGATCTGTGAATGATAACTACTGTATGCGAATGGATATTTACAGTCACATTTCCTGTGTGAAGTCAACTGAGACTCAATCAAACTATTTAGATACAGGCCAAGGTCCCAACACAGAGTCTTATCAGTACACAAGGGAGTGACAACAGTGCAATGAATGTGCTCACACTCTGCTGTCATATGATCTTGCTGCACATTTCCACTGCACATGCGCATACATACACACACACACACACACAACTCACACTGTAATAGGAGGGGGGGTGCCAATTTAGGATACTAGCTATCTCATTAGGAGGGAAATAATGAGGAGGATGGCCCTGACCTGGTGTGTGGTAAATGAGCATGTGAGTATGTACGGGCATGCAACCATGCGAGTGCTTGCCTCAAATACACTCAAAGACATCAGTAATAGCACCTCAGACAGCTTGTTAGTGAGTTTTACCCTCTGTAGTTAATATATGAAAAATTATGTATTGGTAATTTACAAGCTCTTGAAGTAGTAGTGCTTTTAAGACCACACACATGGTAACGATGCTTTAAAGTTTGCATATGAAAGCTACATTTCAAAACAGAAAATTAAAAAGGAAAACCCAGATTAATGCTGCATCCCCTGTGTCCTCTGCAAAACATGCAAGAAAAGGTCAAATTGAGCTTGGAGTGATCCACCATGCCTAATCCCCCCCCCCGCGGCTGCTGGCAGTGGTTGAGTCCAGGACAGTGGGGTGTCCTGTCCTGTGGGTGCCGGAGAGGAAGGGGGTGAGCTCAGTAATCCCTGAGGTGCAGGGCCTCCCAGTGTGGCGTCCTCAATCCCCCCCCCCCAGACCCTGACGAAATCCTCCTGACAGCGCTCCTCATTATTCGCCTATCAATGGCTTAGCTCCACCTCCAGACAGAGGGATTTAGACTGCAGGATGAAGAGCAGAGGAAAAGGGGGATGAAGTGAGCTATAGGCAACAGGATTTTGTTATTGCCCTTGGCTCGCCTGACATATACTTAAGTCTACCGAATATGACTAGCAATTATAAATGTATCATGGAAATGGAAATAAAATGAATGTAAGATGTCTGTGACCAAGAGCCATATCCTGCAGAACAGCAGAGCGAATCAATTGTTCTGTCCACTATCCACTTTTGTCACTGCAGCAAACACTGTAACCTTGACTGTTTACTCACTGTCCATTCTAAATAGATCACAGTCCTCCTCCATGAGCCAAATGAGTTCCTATCTCATCAGATTGCTCACTCTAATGTTGCACAGAGAAATCAAAGACAATTGACACAGAGTCTGTGCGCCATTATGTCTGATCAAAGCAAACAGTTTGCATCCTATTAGACGGACTATCCTAATGCCATTGTGGTATAAAGCTTATTACAGTAAGGGAGACTTTGGGGGATGCATTCACATTATGTTCGATTAGCTGTAATAACAAATTACTTTGAGGTGGCAGCTGTAGCCTGTATTGCAGCTGTAAGGCACTGTGACTCACAGCCATAGTAGCATATTAGCTGGGACAGTGAACATGTGAAACGTGACAAGTCCTACATGTCAATTTATACGGAGGAAATCTGTGTTTGAACAGTACACTGATTGTCAAGAAGTGGATGTTTGTTTCTTAATGAAGAAATCAGTTGAAGAGTTCTTAAGGAGGTTTTCATTCCAACCAAACGCTATAGCAGCTCATTTCACTGATTAGCACCTTCATCAGAGAGGAGGAACTAATCAGTGAAATGATCTGCTGTAGTTTGTAGTTGGAATGAAAACCTGCATACACACGGCTCTCAGTGGCACATGGAGACTACAACTCTACAATAATTTGGGAAAAACCATCATTATCTGTGGCTCACCAGCTCTAAAATATAGATGATTCAGTCTGTAAAAACATAATTATTTTGTCAACCATTGACAAAGTTAATTACTATACAGTTAAAAATAAGCATACTTTCTTTTAGTTATGTGATATAACTTTTTAAGAGCAGTTGTCAGTTTTTTTCAAATGGTGGAAATCTCATTTTGGAACAAAACTCTTTGTATGTTTGAACACTATTCTGATCATAAAGGGGACGATTCTTTGTTTCCTAATTAAATTATGAATTTATGAAAAGATAGGGAAGCAGGGGAGCGGAGTGAGGAGACCGCAAGATGCCAAATTAAATCTGTAATCCAAATTTAATCAGTAATCATTCTTTTTTTTGACACCATCCAAGGACACAAGAGGAAGAAACCTGGATTTACAGGCCGTCTACCATCTGATGTGTTCAGCATTCTGAGTTATTGCAGAGGTAAATCAAAGCCTACCATCTCCACAGCGGGAGGCTTAATCAGTTTTTGGAAAAAAAAGATGAAGTTATAAATCTATAAACACGGGGAAGGGAAATGTGTAAACGTCAGTTTAGTATTATAGCAGCAGTTGCTGCTGTATAGGGGCTGCCACACACTGCAGCTGATTTTGATTTAAGAGAGAGATACAGTATGGCTAGACTGCTTGTGTGGGAGAGGGAAAGGCTGAGCAAGTTAAAGCCTCTGTGTGTGTGTGTGAGAGAGACAGAAAGACACAGGGTAAGAGAGAGAGGAGACAGAAACCCGAGAGGCATACAGTAAAGAACAAGCATTTCAGGGCATTAGGGCAGAAACAGACTATATGAACAACCGACCCAATATGGGAAATAAAACGTTAAAAAACAAAATCTGACAGCTATCATTATCATTTGTTTACCTTGTAGATATCTTATCCAGAGTGACCTTGAAAAATGTAATGTATCCTACACTTTGCTCCTATTTACAACCAGTTACCACCAGGTTAAATGGTGGTAAAAGGTTGGATGATGGCAAAATGGTGAATATAGTGTTCCGATTTCCGATTTATAGTCATGTCTCATGTTTCAACCCGTATCAAACATGAGACATGACATGTTAAAGGTTCTGCAATTCCCAAATATTACCGATGCCAAATCACTTTTGTTTGCCTGTGCTTTGTATCTGTATGAACAGCAAATCCTCTCCAAAGACTAATAAAAATACCAATACAATAGATACTACAATAATACAATGGAGGAGGCACATTTATTCCAAATGAAAAATCAATGTTTTCCCTGAAATCCACAACAACAAAAAAAGACATTTCAAAAGGGTCTCAAATTATGATATTTCAAGTACCCATTTTCTCTTATTTGGTGGCACATTATTAAACTCAAATAGGCATTGTGAATGGAATATGAACACAACCCTGAACATACCCATATCCAAGATGTAAGTATTGATTTTATAGACCTACGGGCAGGTGTTCAAAACAAAATTCTGACAAAAAGACATTAGTAATATCCTCAGTGAGAGTCACGGTCATTAGGAACCAAACCCATTGAAGTAATATCCCTTATGACGCAGAACTGGAGCTGAGTCATACGTGCTGTATCTAACAAGCGTCTGAAAACACCTATTCAGATTATAAAAAATTACTGACTTCATCCACTGTTACATCTCACACAGGACCACTGAGAATACAAGGGAATAATGCCATATTGGAATAAATGAAACAAAGTGAAACATGAGCACAAACACACACACACACACACATTTATCTTCCACTGACTACACTCTTTCCCTAATCTAAGATCCCCAACTTAACCCTGCTCCTCTACATTTGTAACATTAACCCTTACCTAACCTAAATCTAATCCAGTGTCTAACCTTAACCCTAAACCCAAGTCCTAACCCTCAACTAGTCCCTTGATAAAAACAAGAACTGGATCTTCACAAAAAAAGTCCTCAATCTGCAGGTCTAAAACTCAGACTTGTTCTCAAAATGACAGCAAAACAAGAAAACACACACACACACACACAAAGCCCAGTTGTCTCCAAGGTGATGTCAACAGTATGAAAACAGATGGGGAAGCATGTGTGGAATTTAAAGACTGTTCACCACTTCATCACTTCTTCCAGTCTACATCACAACCTCACAAAACCCCCCCTCCCTGTTACAGACAAATGGCTGCATGCACACAGACAGCACAGTCTAAGAGATTTAACATTCCTATTTATTTGAATGAGTTTTAACAAAATATGCAACAGTGCAAACCAGCCATGATATACATTATTTTTTCCCCCCTGAATGCAGAAACATTCAGCTTAAATATCCCTTTTATAACTTAGGTCCTGCTAAGTTTTCAGTAAAATCAAATTGCATCATTAAAAAAAAAAGGCACCACTGAAATAGTACTAAACTTGTTTGTTTGCAGACAAAACATATCAATATTATAGTGTACATTTTGGATAAATATGTTAGTTATGGTCCTCAAACATCCCCTTCTTGCCGAACCCCTGAGAAAATGCATAAACTGATGGCAAGATTTCTGCTTTCTACCACACATAATACATGAAAACTGGCAGAGAAATGGTCAGTATCTCTAACGTTGACAAAAAAACAAACAAACATTATCTTAGTAAATTTGGCTTACACTACATCCAGGGGTAAATGTTTGTTCTCCAAAACCCCTAAAAAACACATTCGCAGTTCAGTGGCCCTGACAAGGCACAGAGAATCCGTGCCTTGGGTTACATCAATCCCCCGCACAGTCAGTTCTGTTCCACTCACTTCCTCCAGGCGACATAGGACCGGCCTATCAATAAATCTGTCCTTGGATGTACAGTATCAGCAGCTCGGCGGATTCTCGCCCATTAAAGAACCGTGTCCTCACTCTCCTCCGTGTGTGTGCTGAGCTGGGTCTTCCTGCGAGTGGTGATGGCTGCCCAGATACGACACAGCATGCCACCTCTGCAAAGGCAGTAAGGGACACTTAACCACACAGAAACTCAAGATACTGCAGTAGAAACAGATTTAAATACACTATGAGAATTACAGCTGTGTGCGTCTGTCTGCCAAATGGGATTCATCTGGTGATTTCTCAGACCCCACTGGACTGATTTTGATGAAACTTCGAGGGGTGATGCATCTTGGCACTGTAGTCTGTAGTTTAAAAAAATACACTGATTGGTCTAATGGAGGTGCTATAATTAAAGGTCAAAATTTCCATAACTTCTACACCACCAGTCTGATTTTGGAGGGATGACAAATCTTACTGATTGTTCCATGGGGTGGACATGTTACACTTGTTTTTAATAGGTATTTAATCATCTAAGATCATAATTATCAAGATACTTCAGTCCATAAATTGAACTGAGGCACAGTGTTTTTGGTCAACAAGACACTGCACTTCCAACACTGATAATGTAGACTGCATCTTTTTCTCTACTGGCAGCTCAGCGGATGAGCACTTCCTGTGTTTGTGCATGAGAGGATGTGTGAGGGTGATGTGTGGAGGCAGCTCACCTTATACCACTGTACATCAAGTCATCCCTGCAGGCTATGCAGAGGAGAGAGTCCAAGGTGAACTCGTGAGAAAGCAGCTAGGAAACAGGATCACACAAGCGTGAAATGAAACATCAGCATCAGTAATAAAGAAGCAAACCGACAGATTGACAGCAACAGTAACCGATGCCAATCAGCCTAAATGAGGATAAGGAAAAAAACATTTTTCAAGGAGCTGAGCTTCAGCTGAGTATAATGCATGGGGTGCAGCTCTAAACCTGATATGCTCTCAGTTTGTACAGTTGGATCTTTACCTTATCAATAGTGTCTTGATCTACTGGGACAGCCTTGAGCCAGCGGACCAAGGCCTTGACCTCTGGATTAGAGCTTCTCTGTGGGGACCACCCATCATCTAAAAAGTGTAAAAGATGACAGCTATTGCTAGGTTGCCTGAGCTGGTACTTGGTGCCACATACAGGCATATCTCACGGTGCTGATGTTAACCACACAGCAAAAACAGTTATCATGCTTCCTCAGCCAGACTCTTAATCATTATCCAAAGTGACAAGTCAGGTTTGAACACATTAGCTGGTGATCCAGCGGTCCACACCTCCGACAGAAACCAGTCGGGCAGAAATCCAGAGCCTGAGGCTGAGGTGTGGCAGGGAGTGAATGGAGCAAGTGTTAAGAAACAGTAATGAGAATCACAGTGTACTGATAAACCCCAGGTTTCTCAAGAGGGCTTGGCTTCTTGCTCTAACAGGGGACACGCTGCAGCTTGTGTGGTTCATCATAGGACTATGGGCTGAGCTTTCACCAATTGTTAGACCATGCTAGCTTCTACGGTGACTGGAAAACATCTTTTTACATGTGATCCCAATAACGCATGATTCATCCTAATATAAATTTTTTGGTTTGGCATATTTTCCTTACCACATATTATGAGGAGGAGAGAACCACATAATAAATAGGCTAATTTACTTTTAGTTTTGATGACAACGCCAGACCCGGATCAAACAGAATATGCAAATATATCTGAATGTTTGTTTTAACCTGCTTGGAGAACCGGATGGGCGGGGTCTGACACATAGAAACAATGCCAGAGAGAGTGGCAGACTATTTGAACTCAATTTAGGATTACTTCTCCATGACAGAAAGTTTATGTGACACCATCTGAATTGTCTTGATTCAGTAAGCCTGGTACTCCAAGACTGGGAAAAAAAACATGCCGAGACTTGGTTCCAAACACTATCCAACTCAAATTTGGATGATGACACTATAACTTTGGTAACCTGACTTGCCAGATGGTTTGTTACACAGAACCATCTGGGAAGTCGTCCTTGGAAACTGTTTGGAAAAGGGCAGGCTCTTTCAAAAAATACTTGGCAGGTGATTGGATGAACCATCTGTCTATCACCGTCTATCACGGGCTAACTTCAACCAATCAGATCAACAAACCATATAAACAAACTCTTGCCGAAGAGCAAAAACATCTTTTCCATCCAGGAAAGCCTTCAGTGCCATTCTTTGCTCTTCTTTCAGTGAAGAAATACTCTCCAGTTCAGAAATAACTGATGTTATAGCAGCATCTACGCTAGCCTCTTTAGGAGCCGCCATTGTTGTGACATTGTGTTGCCACACCTACACCACGCCCGTAGCTGCCCTCATAGGACGCATAACTTGAAGCCTGGCAAGATGGATTCTCGTGTGATCATGATCTCGCGAATCCAGCTGCCTCGCAAGGTAATAACTTTGGTAAAACTACAGGCTAATAGATGTATTTAACAAACTGTGGGGTGAACACATCACCTGTAGTGATTGATGTTTTCCTCAGTGTATCAATCTGTTCCTGTTTCCTCTGGACAGAGTTTCTCAGCAGCTCCTGGTATTCTCTCTCCTTCTCACTCAGCTGGCTCAGCAGTCTGAAACAGTACAAACAGTCATCATCACTCAGCAGAAGAAATTCCTATCAATGATTGTGTACTACCCACTAGTGGTGGCACTGTTAGTGATATTCAGCAAATTCTTTCACCCCAAAATGTTTCAAAATCCAAATCTCATATTCTATGAAACCATGAAAGCAACTGTAGCGTAAAAAAAGAAAAAATTCACAGGCATAAATATGGTTATACGGATAAAAAATTAGTGGTTTGTTGATCACAAAATTTCTCAAAAGGAAGGTGTTCTTTTTCAAAGCCATGAAAGGAGATGTAGCATGATATGAAAGCTTCATGAGGACGAAGATGACTAAATGCTACCTTCTGGTTTCTAGTCGCAGGTCTCTCAGTTCATCACTGAGGGAACAGTTGTTGATGAGGGTGAGGTCTTCAGGGGAGCTGGCCCTGGCTGTAGCTGGAACCTCATTTATAGGTTCTGTCTGTTGTGTATCTGTTGGCACCACCAGCTGGTCAGAAGGGGGAACTACAGGAGCCTCTGATTCACCGGGCTGCTCCTCTGGAGTGCTGTCCTCAATCTCAAATGAGGACTGCAGCTGGAGTTTCAGCTCTGAGAGAGGGGGGGGGGGGGGGGGGGGGGGATGGAGGAAGCATGGACAAGGAATGAGAAAAGGATGACAAAAACCAGCAAGGATAGAAGTGAATGGGAGTTGTACATCCCAAAAGAACAAAAACTGAAAAATCAGATCTATGAAGCGGGAAAGAGACAAAATCACAGGCAGTTGTAAACATTTGATGTGGTTACTTCCAAATACACAATGCTCTGGATTGTGTGTTTTGTCAGTTGTCCTCTTTCACCCCCCCAACAAGATTCAGCCCAAAGTACTGAACTAAAGGAAGCAGAATGATATATCCCACTGAGCAAAAGACGTGATTTCAACGTCGCTTCTATGCTTTAGCTCTCATATAGCCCAGGATCACGGCTATGTATAGACCTATTTTAGACCAAGCAGTAAATACATTATTACAATGAATAAACATCTGTAAATACCAAAAATATGCACCAGAGAAGTCCTGTAGACTAGCCTACAAGATAATTATCTGAGCACAAGAAGTAATTTCAACATTGCGTCTATGCGTAGCTCTCATATAACCTAGGATAATTTTGTCTATGTATAGACATCTAACTTTCACTTTTCAACCCCATTTAAACTTAATTTAGCCTAGACAGCTATGGGCCATTTAGACGTGTTTTAAACGTCTAATCGTTTTTTTAATCGTAAAATTGCTCAGTGGGATGAGCCAGCTCTACCTGGTAGGAGCACAGTGATGGCCTCCTGTACCGCCTGTCTCAGCAGATTGTCCAGAGCAAACATCCAGTGAGGTTTCACCTGCTGTTGCCTCAACACCTTCTTCACCTACATATACAGCAGATAGCGTAAAATGAATGTAAGGAGAGAATGAGGGAAGAGACACTTTGGGGATATTCCAACTAAAAGAATGCATTATATATAGCTCCTTCCTCCCTGCCTTGGCAATGTGTCAAATCTTGCAAACAGAGCCAAGACTAAGGAGCAGGAAAATCTATATATTGACTCTAAAGTAACCTACTGCATCTTGGAAGCTGAACAGCACCGCCTGCAGGCTGTTGAGAGGTACTGCGGCGGCCAGCAGAGCAGCTCGAAGCTCCAGGAGGCTACTGGTCAGCTGCTTCCTGTCGGGAGAGCGGATGTTCTCTCGCAAGCAACTTATGAGCTCTGTGATATGCTCTGCAGTGAGTGACAGTCCTTCGCCATGCTTTTAAGAGAGTCAGAAAGAATACTTACAAAAGCGGTGAGAGTAGTACTTCCTTTATACTCTCTAGGGAGGCACTTTAACACTTCTTTAACTAAAAACAGTGCTATGCCTTTGGATAATAAATAGTTTAAGATGCTATGTATACGATTTTCAGAGTAATATATTTGTTGTAATGATACGAAACATGCTACCAAAAAACACACCTGTGGCCGATACGAACTGTAGCAAAGCAAAGATATGCTTTGTGCTTTCAATTGGTATAATTATAGAATGAACTGTACTGCTCTTGCAGTACAGACAATTATTTATTGAAAGCTAACGTTTCGATCCTAAGGTCCATATAGGATCGAACTGCACTTCATTCTATAATTGCACAAGCCTTGGCATTTATTCCTATGCACCTGTACTAAGAGGATTGGATGTGCAGGTTCCTCTGCTTGTGCTTGAAATAAGTCAAATTTTTGATTCCCTGTGAAAATCTTTTCTGCCACATACTAGACTTTTAAGTTATGCATCAAAAGCAGTGGAATGGAAAATAATTCCAGGAGCTTGCAGGGACTATAACATAACACCAACAGCCATTTTCCCCCCCAGTTTCTTTTATAATCATATAGAGAAAATCGTACATGGGTTATATGTAATAGATCAACACCTGAAAAGACAGATTTTTCAACATGACCTTGTGATCGGTGGTTGTGAAACTTCTTTACCCACCTGAGGCACAGAGGCCTGTATATTCGAGACGACATGGTTGATGTAGTCAGTGAGGACTTGGTGCAGCGTGGCTCTTCTCTCACTGTCCTTCCTCAGCAGAAACAGACCCATGTTCTCCCCTGTTGTGGCCGGACTGCACATGTCCCCTGGAGAGTCCTCAGGGAGCCTGACCAGCAGGGGGCGACAGAGAGACATATTAGATCAATGGTTGTGGAATGAAAACAATACGTAATGTAACATCACTGCAATGGAAATTACAGAAGAAAAGAAATGTAAATATGGCGCTATGGGAGATTACAGTCCTGGTGCCACTTGACAATAATGCACATGTGAGTTACAAGTTATATTATTAATAATAAATATGTATCACTATCTGTACACTGTGGCATTACACCCTTTTGATAACTACACAGGATGTAGCCTAACCACACCATCTACTGAAATCTCACTGTGGCTTGCCACCGACGGTGAGATCGTGTAGAATCATGTGTGATAATATGAGATTGTAATGCTGCTATCTATTCATAATATGGGGTATAATCTAACTCACACCAGGAAGCTGCTGGTGCTGGGTGGGCTCTCTGAGATGTCGTCTGCTCTGAGGGCGGACATGGGCCTCCGGAGGTCCAGGGAACAGGACAGGTCGATCATATCTGAGTAGGAATCGGTGTCTTCCACGAAGATGGAGATAGGGACAGACAGGCTGCGATGGTAGTCAGCTGCAAAACACAGTAAGATTGTGGTTAGACATATCAGTGTTGCATATCAGTGATGCATTATCTTCCTGTTTCATCAGAATACATAATAACACAGTTACTGTAAAATGACTGTTAGTGTATCAGGTAGGAGCATGAGGTTTAATAAGAAATCTGATGATGATGCTAAGGATGAGGATGACTAAATTTAATGGCATTTTGTAATGGAAATGGAAAACATCATAATGATTTCAATGGTAATTTAGATGAAACAGGTTGTAAATGTGAAACATGCTGAAGCCTCACCAGCACTCAGTAGGTCTTTAGTTTCTGGTTCCTGTGGAGCCTTGGCCCTCTTCCTGGAGGAGGACCTGAGGAAGCCGTCCTTCAGCAGCTCTGAGGCCGTGGCTCTGTTGTCTGGGTCCGGTTCAAAGCAGCTCATGATGAAGCCCTTCGCCTCATCCGACATGCACTCTGGAACCTTGGGGTGGATCTTGAACATGCCCACCTGGAAGGGATAGTTTAAGGGTTAGGTGTGAAGAAGATTATCTGATTTATTATTCAGAGGGAATTGTTTTGAGTTCATTCAAAAAGCCCTTTCCTCAGTACCTTGAGCTTTAAGATATATGAACTGTTAGTGGAGTTAAAACCCATTTATCTGAAAAATCAAATTCAGCACCTGCCAGACAGTTTACAATGCGATTTACTAGAAAGAACGACTTACATTTTATTTTAATTTGAAGCCCCACTGATGTGCATTAATATTACTAACAACTACTAATATTTTCTGCTCCAATTAACTAAATAACCTGGTAAAATAAATAACCAAAACACTGGTGCGATTGCTTTCTGGATTGACTGAAAAGACTCCCAGTTTATGATAAATCAGCCATGCTTGCCAAAACCTGAACTATCCCATTAAGATACACACCAATATCTGCATGTATCATTGTCAACATGGATCTTTGAAGATACAGCCCTCTTGGAAATACCACATATTCGCACAGCAATACTACTAATTTGCATAAACATTCCTTACCTTGAACATGGCAGCCTGAGGACTTCCCAGCTCATGGAAGGGTGTTTTCCCTGTTGCCATCTCTATGATAGTACACCCTAGGGACCAGATATCAGCTGGCTTCCCATAGCCCCGAGGGCCCTGGTCTATAATCTCTGGGGCCATGTACTGGAGAGTTCCTATTGAAAAACATCATGGCAGTGATTACAATGCAACTACTGTAATCAATCCACTATCTATATAGTTAATGCTGTCAATGGCATTCACATAGCACCATATGCCATGCATGAAACCAAAGCAGCGTCATATATGTTTTCAGACACACATAATCAGAGACATCTTACCAGCAAAGGTCTCAGTACAGGGATTGATCCCTGCTAGCCGTTTGGAGGTGCCAAAGTCTGAGATCTTCAACACTCCACTATAGGTGTTGATCAGTACGTTGTCACCCTGCGGACAGACATATTTCGGACAGACATATACTTTAAGATATTTCAGTAGCATTATCATTGTACTTATGCCTTAAAAACTAAGGTCGAATTATTCTCGAGAAGAGGACATTATTATTTGCCATGTTATACGCAGAGTCCAGCAGTTCTGTGCTCACCTTGATGTCTCTGTGGACTATCTGGTTGTCGTGGAGATATTTGAGCCCTTCAAGGATCTGCTTAGTGTAGAAGATGATGGTGGCTTCGTTGTCTTTCAGAGGACCCCATTTGGAGCGCAGGAGAGATGACAAACTTCCTGTCCGCAGCAAAAGACAAGACATCAGAAGGTCTATTTCTTAACAGCTTATGGAGGCACTCTGTTGTTAAAATATGATTTCTCAAATGTTCTTGTTTGTGGAAGGCAGACAGGTGAGTAGTAAACATAATTTCTGTTGTTATGATCACACTGGAGAACAAATTAAATGGGTTATTTCTCAACAGTTACAAACATTGAAAATTGTGAATTTGACACAGTTTTATGTGATCTTGTGATCAGTGTATCTTGTAATATCAAATCAAGTTATGGATTGGAATTGAAAATGTCTTAAAAAGTTATTTTTTTCAAAATAATTCTTCAAGAGTACAGCTCTCTCATTTCATTAACCTTAAGGCATTTTTTCCTGGCTAGCAGGATTTCATTGGAACCACCCACTTCCTAATAACTGCCGGCCAGCAGATCTTACGCTAACATCCAGTTATGCAATGACACACATGCACATACAAATTTTAATCAACTTGCAATAAGGCCCTAGCACCATACTCTTATTACAAAAATACAGACTTGAAAGCAGTTGCAGGGCTGACTCCTGTTGCTTTCTAGGAAAACAAAGTATAAATTCTACTGAAGTCCTTTATTACTTTTTAGTACTGAAGTCATTCCTTCATTTCCACTTAAAGTTTCACAGAGTAGCTTCCAAACTAATGACATAATATTAATGAGTCCATAGTGTATAACATAATCATTAGTGAGGAAAAGGGAGTGCAGACAAGCAATACAGATTTATCAATATAGATTTATCAGAAGTTTTGCTGTCTGTGTCAAATAAAGGTAAAAAGGTATCAGTTTGTGCATATGCATTTGTGAATGAATGAAAGGTAGATATAAGAATGAAATAGAAATAGACGAAATGATGAGAGCATACAGTTTAGGATCCATACCTCCAGGTACCTCCTCCATGAAGATCTTGATGAAACCGTCCTGGCTGACGGAGCCCAGGTACTGGACAATGTTCCTGTGTTTGAGCCTCCTGTGGAGGGCTATCTCCTCATGGAGGGGCTGGGAGTACCTGGGAGAAACAGAAACAAAGGAAAAAAAACAGTCTACATTACATCGTGCTAATTTCACATATATTTCTTAATGATTCGAGAGGGATTCGAGAAAACAAAAGACAGAGGTGTTTTTAATTTGAACAAGTCAGCAATGCAACATCCCACATGTGAGTTTTTTACCTATGTTGCCAAAGAGCAATTGAATAGTGACATGGAGAAATCTTGGTGGATGGACACACAGAAAAACACATCTATATATACACAGGATGTAACAATGTATAAGGAGAACCTGGTTTACTCAAACCCCAGATTTCCAAATCAACCAGTCTACAAATGGACATAAAGAATAAAACATGTGGGAGATGCAATAAATGGATTCTCTTGATTGTGCACAATAATTGAAATCCTTGTCGATACATGCAGCTAAAACATTTTGAACTGTAAAGATCGGAGTGAACGTTTTATCATGCAAGCACAGGCAAATTTTATAGAGACTAAGATTGAATCACTAATTTAAATGTTTCAGTATACAGAACATGTCTTTCTCTCACACAACCTCCATTCCCATTGGGTTAGTAGAAAGACAGTAGAAAGACAGAATAAGGATTAGGTTTATATTACAAGTAATTATAAATGAAATGGTGAAGGTGACTTGGTAACTGATGCTAAATCAGCACTCTTACTCTGTAAAGCTTACAAGACACCAGCTGTCTACATTGTCACATGATAGCTGCTATTGCACCACACTGAAAGTGTTTTTTTTTTTTTCAGTTAAAGATATCGTCACCATTTTTGCTGTTTTACATCTGGTTCATCACAACATCACTTTTTTTTGACAAGCATTAATTCTCAACTTGAAGGGCATTTTTTTCATTATTGATGAAAATATAGCTTGATGATTGCAGCATTACAAAAACAATGGAAGACAAAAACTGTGCTGACAGATAGGAGGGAAGAGGAGTTTTATAGATGCTTTGAAAGTAATTTGGGTATTAGATTTCCTTCCATGGATTCCCTTATTTCCATAGAGGACTGTGCTACGGGGCTAAGCTCTTTGGGGAGATTAAAGACTCATAAACATGGAATGGAGAAGTCTAAACACACATCCATCTCCTCTGGGAGTTGATTCCAAAAGAGCACTGTGGATACAGAGCATGGCTGTGAGATCTCTGCCAAATCCTTTCCCATTAAGGAATTATTAAGAAAACATCTGGATGTGAAATATTGTAGCTTAGTGTTTCACAAGTAACAGCAAGTAAAATTGTTTTTTTTCTCATACGTGCTGTCCTTCTCAGGAATCTCCTTGATGGCGATGCGTACTTGGTTGCTCAGGTCCCTCCCAGCATACACCACACCGTACGTCCCTTTACCCAGAACCACCTTGTCTCCATTCTCGTTGGTTTCATAGATGTACTGCAGAATGAAATGAAGACGAGTGGTATGAGTATGCAATGATGACAAGTGGGGGAGTTTGAGGAATTGCGATGAATTTCGCATGTAACCACAAACAGTGGAAGAGTGACAGGTTGAAGTGAGAGAACAGATGATTCATTCAGAGACTTCTTACAAAATGAGTCCAGGGCCCTCATTTATCAAGAGTACGTAAGTACAAATATGTGTGTAAACCATGCGTACGACCATTTCTAAGCAAAGAGTCGGATTTATCAATTTGTACTTATGCTTGAGAACGTGCGTAAATTTAAGCACAGCTCTGACCATGCTTACGCACAGCACCAAGCGGTTGAAAATGAAAGACCACCAAGAACGACAGGAACAGACAATCAAATGAATAGGCATTTTCATAATTATTAATATAAAATTCCATAGGCTTCAGTAGTTGAGACTAAAAGTGCATGTTATACCATTCATATACAATTTCGACAGTGCATATTGTTCAACTATATTATCTAGTCCATTTAAGCATACTGAATTAAATCGATTAATCATCATTTTAATTATTAGTATGGGTGATGAAATTCAGGGTATAGGCAATCATAAAAGGCAACAATAAGACATTGATAGTTGTGTACGTAAAATGGCTCATCTTGCTTTGATGGATGATTTGGAGCATTATGCATTGCGCATGGAGCGTTCTCAGAGAGCGCACCAACTTTTTAACTGAAAGCGATGAGGGGCGACTCAGTATATTTAGTTTTATTGGACCTCTGCCCCACCTTCTCCTTCAGGGAGGACCTGCAGGCTGAGAGAAATATATTCAAACGAAAATTATCTATCACAATCCGGTGTCCGGAGTGTCCGGTCCACATCGGACAGGCTGGTCTCAGTCTGTTCTCCGCCTGTTGCAGCAATGTCCCTGTTGTTGACTATGATTATTTTGGATTCAGGTCAAAACTTTTTTTTTTTCTGCCACTGCTCTGCTGATAAAAATGTTTAATGCCGCCGCTCTCACCTGCTGACAGGCTGGATGTTTTCGCTTGTTTATCAATCTACCATCGAGTGTTCCAGAAAGTACTTTGTGGTGCCACAACCTCGGTTATTTTTAATAATTTTAATAATTCAGTGTCTGCATCTGTAAATTCTTCCTCCTGCGTTCTTTGTCTGACCTGTGTTCAGCACAGAAGAGATATCAATGACGTTTCCTGCTGCATTTAAAGGGAAGGTTGTCACCATATATGGTCAATTGGGGGCGTAAATTTATGTTAATGAGTGGCTGTGCACGAGCATGATGGTGGTTTAGAACGTGTGGTATTTATCAAGGCAGGTTACTTACAGGTGTGCGTACGCACGTTTGATAAATACCGATTTTTTTGTACTTATGCACATTCTAAATTGTATTCGTAAGAGAGAATTTAGAACCTTTTCTACGCAATGTTGATAAATGAGGGCCCAGGATTCTGTGAATAATGTGATTTTTTTTCCCCAGGCGGAAAATATGAAGGCAGCATGTTATGGGAATACTTTTGCTCTTGTTAACTTCTGACCTTCACCCACCATTGCGACTGGCTTTCTACTGGTGAAGGCAAGGGAGATCTAAAATAGAGCGTCATCTGTTTCGGAGGAGGGGGAGGGCGGACTGTGACTGACCTCCAGTATTCCTCCAGGGAGATGACTCGGGTCCTGAGCGGGGGCTTCAGCCTGCTGAAGCAGAGAGTTTACCAGCTCGCAGAAACTAGAGGGGAACAGAATGACAAGACGTCATTGTAAATAAGAATATGCTCTTAATTGGCCTGTCTGGTTAACTAAAGGTTAAAAAAACACAAATGAAAGCACACAGCATGACAGACATATGGGGTATTTAAACATCCACGCAAAATATTGCAGCACAATATCTTGCATGTTTATAGACTTATCATAAGCAATTTCCCCCAAAAGGGAAAAACACACAGTACATGGAAGAATTCCCCTGTGTGAGTAATATCAACAGAGTTCACTGAAGTGAGAGTGAATGGGATCCGTCTGTCTTCGGGCCATTGTCTAGAAGGCGGATAAAGGAAGTATACTGTATGATTCATAGTGTGATTGCATCACAAACGTTCCTCCAGGCCATTGACCAGACTGTGTTTGCTTTACTAGTTTGTCTGTTTTTCCGTCTGCCTCTCTGGCTTCCTGCACCCTGTCATGTTGGTTAGTCAGTCTCAATCTATCTGGAAGTCGATCAGTCAGGTGGCCTGTTTATCTTCAGACAATCAGTCATTTGGTCAGTCAGTAGGTCAGACGTGCACAAAAGATTGAGAGTGTCCTCTTGTATCTCTGCCAACCTGTCAGTTACTCACCCTTTACAGTGCAGCTCGGTAGGGAAGCAGAGCTGGAAGTCATCCGAGTTGTAGTGGACATACAGGAAGCAGCTCCGCTCGTCAATCTTTGAGGCACTTTGGGGGTCAAGAAACAGTTAAACGATGAACACGTTTGAAAAATTCAAATAGTCGTATCCCTTGTGAGCTAATGTTTAAAGGAATAGTTGAATCAAAAATGTACATGTTGTCATTGGTTGCTACAGAGCTGTGCTAGCTAACTCACTGTGTGTTATATTGACATACAAACTTCACCAGTGTTTCAACTGACATAAGGGTGAGTAGATAATGACAACATTTTCATTTTTGGGTGAACTATTCCTTTAAGCTTATTTTTGTTGACTAACAGTGACTATATAATGATTGCTTGTGATCACTGGAAAATGCATGACAGTGTTGACTGTATGTGAATGGGATGCTGCTGAATGGCCAAGATGTTGACGATTAGGTAGATACAGGTATTCCTGTATCTATCAACCCCTTTCTATTCTAGGGAAGCAAACAGCTAGCGTTTGCATTTCAGAGGATATCAGCATTAGGTAAACAAATCAGGGAAAAATGGATTAATTCACTACAGGTTGATGAGGGGCAATGCCCTGCTCCAATGTTAAAAAGTGTTTCTCTTCTTCCCTCAACAGATTATAATCTGATAACATTCTTTTGTCACACTGTCATTGAGTGAGCCATTAGCTAACCCTGTTTTAGATACAAACTGAAAGAAGAAAAAAAAGAATCCAGCTATTGCCCAAGCGGGAAATCAGCAAGAAAAACAAGGCTAAAGTACACTGTGACGTTGATCAGTAGCCAGAAAGACATCAACAAATACAAACATCAAAGAACAAAGCCTGAAAATATATTGACAGAAAGAAATCTGACAGATAGCCAAGGTTTCCCAGACAACCCATGTGTTTTGGGTCCTCTGGCTCTGCTGCAGGTTTGAACACACCCAAAGCAGTAAGCAGACAGTTCAGAGTTGTTAGCACACGCTGTACTCTACAGTACCTCACTCCCCGAATTGCAGAGGCAGGGAAAGTCCACTGGTGTAAGCCTTTCTGTGGATTCAGAGATGGTGGTTAAAATACAGGAAAAAGTACACAACTGCCAACACATTGCACTACACGTCTGAGCAGAATAAACAAATACAAACAGGTTTATTTGCACATACATACAAATGAAAGAGACGGAGCGTAAATAGCCCTCAGGCAGTGAGATACTCCAAGTCATATTTTTTCCCCACTCAGTGACGCTCAAGGAAAACACCCACACACCTCCCTGGTTAAACACCAACTAGACCATATAACAACGTGAGGAAAGTTCTTCTTCGTCTTATTCCGCAGAAGTTCTCTTGTGCGGATAGGTATTCAGATACCACATGTATTCAAATGAGAGAGTGGCTCTGGGGTGAACAGAGGGTCTACATACCTTTAAGAGTGTGATGTGTTTCAGCTGAACTGTGCAACTCTCGTCCTCCTCGCTCACACACACTATTGTTGGTTGGAAGACTTTGCTGGGCTCCAGAATGAGCACCTGAAAAGCAGCAATCCAACTTCAAATTCTGCTACCTCTACCTTATTAGTGTCTTTAATAAGAATGTTAACTATAGTTGGACCAAACACAGCAGATTTAAAGAACTAGGTTTGCAGGGCGGGGTTGATCCTAATCCTAACCTAACACATATTCAGGGAAGTGTTTTTTTTTCCCTTTTAGGATTTCAGGTTTTCTGGACACATGGCTTCCATTAATTTCTAATGGGAGATCATGGTTTTCCTGCTTTCTCCCTGATTTTTGTACTCCTGATCACATCCCAGCATAAAGTAATTTGCATTGAAATTGTGTATGGCAAGTTTGACGTACAAATGGGTGCAGCTGAGTCACATATAACAGACACATACTACCAGAGAAGATGGTGATTTACTGTATTTGCTGCTATTCCCTGCTTACAATAATATGTAATATTTGTCTTACCGGGCAGCGGTCTGTGGACACGGTGGGTTTGCAGGCCTGCAGAAGCAGCTCCATCCAGAAGTCCACAGTCTCCTGTTTAGGAGATCTAACCTCTGGTGGTTTGGCAAACTGACGGTACAGGATGTACGTTTCCATAATGGAGCCCACATACCTTGAAGAAACAAAATAAATGCACTAATCTAAGCAAATCTAATATGGAAATACTCTATTACAATGAATAAGACAGGTTTCCTTCTAATGCCTTCCAATCCAGAAGGATTCTTGATTTTTTAAATCAGAGCAATCAAATTAAACTAATGTGCTCAACTAATTCAATCTAAATCTGATAAAGTGATTAGAAAACTAAAAACCTTGAATTAGCATCAATTACTGCTAAACTAGAGTGGGTGCTTAAGGCTCACCATATAGGGGCCTTGAGCCTGTAGAGTTTCTCAGATGCCTCGATGACTTTCTTGTGCTCGTTAGCTAGGATGCTGGCTCCCAGGTAGAAGCCTACATCCCAGTAGTCCTTCATCTTCTCCAAGCTCCCCTTCCTACCAAGCAGGCTGCTTAGGGTCACACCTAGACACCAACACAATAACACAGAGCACAGTGAGAAACAATTCATAAGCAAATTAACATAAACCATAAAGGGTTCCAATCCAAAAGGCTATATGTCCATTTCAGAAGGAAATTGCTTCCTATAACTTGTCAGTCACTGTTTACAAAACATAGATGTTCAAAAATGTTAAGACCTTTGTGTAAGCAATGTATGGCTGGCAGGATAATGGCTAAAGTGTAATGCTGTAAATCGTGTAAACTTTATGACACAATATTGACTAGAATAGGATTACTAGAATACTAGAAAAACTAGTATTGGCAAAAATCGCCAAATCTACACATTTTTCCTCATAGAGATTCTCCTAGGTAGAATCAGCAGAGAGCATAAAGCACCTATTTTGCGCAGCTCAATAGAAGTGTCAAATTCATGGCCAGCTGCCATCAGGAGGACCACATTGTTGATGCCAGAGTGAAGGGTTGGCTCTGCTTCAAAAGCTTTGCCATACCTGAAAAGTAATACAAAGAAATCATTGACACAGTATACCAGAACACCTAGAAACAGGACAGACAAATGACGCCTTTTACTGGGTGGAGACAACTAATGGGTTGAATTAAATGTGACTGATACAAACAGGACTCTGACGTACCAATAGCAGGCCTGGTCCCTGCTGCGGTGGTCAGCAAATCCAGAGCACATGAACATGTCTTTGTAGATCCGCCCACACAGGCAGAAGACGTCTGACGCCACTTTGCCCCCCGACTCCACGATAGGCAGAATCAGCTCCAAGGCCTTGGGACGATCGCCAGGGCGATTCCTCCTGGGAGGAGAAGATTTTGGTGGTATCAGCAGCAGATGAAACTGTAAACAAAATCCTTATCCTTTCATAACTAGACTTACAAGCTAAATTCAATACTACAGGCTGATAATGGCAAGACAACATTGAGAAGACACTGGTATATGAGAGATTACAATCCTGCAAATCCTGTACTTTTTTTTATTGTCTTTGTTAGTGAACCAAAACATGAATGCAATAGGAGACATCAGGGTACCTGTTTAGGGCAAATATGTAGTGAAACTTGATATTCTGATGTGCTGCTACCAGACACATGGGCAGGTTGTTCAGTGTCTGCACCAGTTTGATTATCGCATCGTAGTCCTGAGAACCGACACAGTGCAGAATTACAATGTATTATTCACCATTCTCATGACCATTTAATATGTGACTTACAACATTCAATACTAATAATAATTTTAAACCTAAACTTGCCATTTTACTACCCTACTTTGTCACTATCCATACCCATATGGAACACTTGAAATACAATCTGGTCCTGTTTGTTGGTTCATCGTGACACTTGCAGGCTCCCATAATTGTCATCACTATCAAATTTCCTCAGTCATGCTTTTGTAATGGAAAACGGACACAATTTATATTTCAACAGCGATACGCACCCATGCAAATCACACATGCTCACACAGGAACACACAAATGCATGCGTGCATAGACACCCACACACACACACACACACACATACAGTACATACCTGAACGTCCCGGTAGGACAAAAGCAGGTTCATGACTATATCAGGAGTGAGCAGCTCTACAGTATCAAGACGTTTCTGGATGCGGCCCAACTCCTGGCTTAGGGCTTGGCCACTGAACCGCTCCCGCGCCGTACGGATCTCGTGCCGAATCGACTCCCGGAAGTACTCGCTGTCAGTAAAGAACACAGAGTTCATAAACTTTCCAAGTTTTTCTTGATCTTATTATCATGACACCAAATCAGCCAAGCGAACCTGCTGCAGCACCTGGCTTACCTGTATCTTGAAATGTTACACTGTCATTCCTGTTGTGTGGTTTATGTCTGTTTTGATGTCTTAAATGTTATATTTGTCGGTAAATGTCTGACTCAGTGCTTTTGCATGCAAGGCAAATTCCTGTAAAAGGCTAAATAAATGCAATCTGAATCTGAAATGTGAAGTTGTGGAGCAAAACCAAGATTCCAGGTCATTATTTTGGACTCAACTAAGTGGAAGATATTGGGTCATGGACACTTCTGCCATGTCAGATATAGTTTACTAGCATACAGAACATTCCTATCTTCAGATTACAGCTAACAGAATTACATTACAACATAGGGAAGCTATTAGTTACAACACAGGGAAATTAATCGGTAACCTGAGATAATGATTTTTGTTTCTTGAAAGGCATGGCAGCTCATGGAGCTTCGCAGTCTGTGTCTGACCTGGATTGAATATGAACATTGTCCAGCAGATGCACCAGTCTCTCCACCAGTGGGGTGAGCAGGGGCTCCAGCTGGAAACTCGGCTGCATCAGCTCCTTGATACCCTTCATCATTGTAGCATCGCAGGCAAACACTTTGCCCTGAGGCGACACTACGTAAGGGATGAACGTGTAGCTTCCACACTGTTCCTGCAGGAAGACAATGCATGCATCATGCAGGGAGAAATTCACATTCACAGATCTTGTGTGTGGCCTCAATGGGGCCGAAGCCTCACTTGTTTGTGAGGCCAATCTTGGTGTGGATAAAGAGGCAGATACTGTAGGTTATCAGAGGTTATCATATAGTGTTTCTCTTTGCACTTAACTGGGGAAATGATTCTGGTCACAAAGTATGGCTAATATCTCAGATTAATAACAAATTCCGTGATTGCTAAAGCATTCATCAGTCATAAAAAGCAGGCTGTTTAAGTCTTTGATAATCTTTTTGAATTACTATTACTAATTATTTTTAATATTACAAATCCATGGGCTGCTGGCAAGGGATTAATAAGTGTTGTGTTGAAGTTACCTTGAGAGCTTGTAGGTCACTATCCTGCTTATAACAATACAGAATAATGTTATTGGTCATGCTGAAACTTTCCCTCACGCCAAGGTGATAGAAGAGGGACGGCTGGCAGAAAGTGTCGCTCATCTCGACCACTGCTACATCTGCAAAGAAGGGAAACACAAATGGGCGTGTCCGGTCTGCGTACCTGGCGCACTGCTGCGCATATTTTTGTCATGCAGTTTACCTGAAAGCGTGCCTGCACTTGCCTGCATTGTAGAAACTATCCAGAATGTCTGTGGTCCCGAGGGATATCCTCTCAAATGAAATGGTTTTGAACACGGCGTGTACGTCGGCGCAGGCTTCCTTCAGACATTTCAGTGACAAGTTCTCCTCGGTCTGCGGCAGCGATGCGTCCTCGTTGACAATATATGCCACAGATACAGCTCTAGTCCGACTCCGTGGAGAAGTAACCTTATTCGAGCTGGTCAGCTCTATCGCCAGAGGGTCCTGCCACAAACTTCCAGCTGACACCCAAACTGGATCTTTCCTCTTCACCTCATGCAGGCTCATTCGCCTGCGCTCAGTCGTGTACATGTTTTCCTTGTCGCCGGTGAAAATCAACGCGTGTCCCTTGTCGGAACAACTTCCATGAACACCGGACAGCTCGGTTGCGTTTTCATGTAATTCCCCAGGTGCGTCGCCTCCTCCTCCGCGCCCCTTCTCCAGTGACATTCCCGGTACTCTCACTTCGCCACGCCCTCCTCTCCTCCCTCTGCTCCGCTCGGCCCGCTGGCATTCAAAGAGCGAAACAAGAGCCTGTTCCTCCAAGCCTCGGCTCTCGCATGACCTCTGCTGCATGGACTAGATTATGTACATGTGTCTCTGTCTCTCTCTCTTTCCCTCGTCATCTGTCTCTCTTGTCCCGTGCGCGTGTGTGAGCTCCACAGTGAGCCATGTGTTTTTTGTTTTTAACGTGTAGGTGTCCATGGCTGTTGATGTAATCACTCACTGAGCATTCAGTCATTAGTGTGTAGGACAAAACAACAAAATATATATTAAACATATCTCAAAAACTACAAAACATACAGTGTGTTACAATTGCACACTCTTGCTACTGTTGTGATGGTTGGCGATGCAGAACACGTGGGAAATCTAGGGCATAATGAGATGAATATTGAACTTTTGGACCACTGTGCAATTATTTGGCTTCAGAACACTTGGATTGTGCTGCACAATCTGTTTGGAGTCATTTTATTGTCATTTTTGTAAAATTAAAGAACCAGTTCCTGGTTATTTTTGCTGTTTTGGAGAAGGCCGACTATATAGAGCTGCGCTAGCCAACTTCGTTTTTGGGTGAACTATTCCTTTAATCGGTCCTGCCAAATGTAATCACTTTTTCAATTAAAAACAATTTCAGTCACCTTTTCTTTGCACCCATTCCAGCCAGTTTATTTAAACTCTTGCTTGATGACTTATTTGTGAATGGGAAGGTGTCAGATGTGCTTTGGTTTACTAATGACCCCTATTACAGCACATTTTTTTGTCACTTTTCACATTTGTCTTTTTTCCACCACCAACACAAATCTGAGGAGGTTGCTACAATAAAACGCAAGAAACAACCAATATTTTTCATTGTCTTTATTTACAGTACAAAAAAGGAACTACACTATGAATGCGGTGGGCTTCAAAACAGACAAAAATAAAAACCTTTATAGGGGAGGATTCATGAACTACACACTGCATGGTCTGGGGAACCACAAAAAGAGCAAAGACTGCATTTCCCCTACACTACAAAAGCCAAAATAAAGCAAAAATACAAATTCTGTATACTTTGACAATAAGCAACGATGAACATGATGAATCCAGAGTTCACATTCAGTATATCCTGTAAATTTACATATACAGCCTGGACATACACAGGAGGCTAGTCTTCAGCTATACTTTGTACTCAATGCTGTGATCCAAAAATATAATTAGTGGTTCAAGCCCATTCAGTAGAGGTCATCAAACATGTCTGCAACACCATTCCAAATTTGTCCTATGGGGGGGCGCCACAAACGCCCTAAATCTGTATCTCTTCATCTGTTGAGCGGAATTTCATAAAATTTGGTCCAACTGGTCCACGCACTACCATGAGTAAAAATGTTGCGTTTGGTTGGGGTTGGTGCATGTGGGTGTGGCCTATGAAACAACAGCATTTAAGCTCATATTGGGCTTAAAATCCATTAGGGCTTGAACCACGTAATCGCCGCTAGCGGCTACAATAAACTGTCGTACTTGAAGGATATTTTCATCTGGCACTAAGCACTTTTTTTCTTGTAAGCACTGTCAGATGTGAGAAAATCTATCTTTGATCACAGTCATCCATCACACAGACCTTATGCAAACGACCTGAGAATAGGGAGTCTTCTTTGAGAAATTTGTGGCAGGTTTAAGCAGTTAGTTTTGTGATTACAGAATATACATAGCGACCTTGTTCCACCATTTGGATTTGTTTATTTAGTCACAATGAAATGAAAAATGACTTTTTCACCTTGTTAGCCATTTCCCCCCCATGTCATAATATACACCTATTTAACAATAAATGCCAAAGAAATTACAAAATTTTATTTTCTTGTATTTTTTTTATCAAAATCCCATTACTTTTACTTCCTGGAAAACAGTGTATCTTTAATGGATACGTCATGGTGTACCAGTAGGTGTAAATAAAAATTCCAACCAATAATGACACACAGATTTTTGAACAATCTCGGCCCTCCCAAACCGCCTTTCTCTCCCTAACTGATATTCCATTTGTACTTTTGAATGATCCCTCCCCGTGTTTTACGCCCTCAAAATGCCATTTTATTGGGACATTAATTCCCACAACTTTACCAGTTGAGTTAATTGTTCCGTTCACTGCAGTATAAACAGCGATTCGTTGACGTTGATGATGACGTTCTCTACCCTGGGTGTGGTTACTCGTCGAGTCCCTCGTCATCCTCTTCCTGCTTGGCGTCCACCTCGGTTGTGTCAGAGAACTCGTGCAGGAGGACATACTCACGGCTGCTGAAGCCAAACTTGAGTACGTCTTTCTCTTTGAGCTCATAGTAGCGCTGGGCCTCGATGCGCTGGTTGTTCAGGTAGGTGCCGTTGCCTGAGCCCAGGTCGATGATGTAGGGCTTCACCCTGCGGCCGCTGGTGCCATCTGCACGAGTAAACTCCACCAGTCTGGTGGAATACAGGAAGAAAAGCACAAGCATTTTACCTGTATGGCAACACAACCATCAAAGTGTACAACATAGTGGTGGGCCTGTGCCGATATGCAAATTTCATAGTACGATTATCTTGGCCAAAATTATCTCAATATACAATATTATCTCGATAATTATTAATAAGATGAAAATCATTGCGCTCAACCAAGATACAAAGAAATGGGGTGTGATCAACAATCACAGAAGTCCAGTAAATACAAACTAGTTTGCACACCCAAATCTCTTTTAATTTCTTTTAATCCAGCTTCTTTTAACAAACAATAAACAGCACATGGGAGTTAACAGTACAAATGTTTCAGGTCACGCCTTCATCTGTGTGCAATATTCAGGGTTGCACACACTGCATTACTATTTTTATGCTTTACTCTCTTCCTCTATGACGCGGTTCACTTCCCAACGAGTGGCAGAGGATTAGAGGGCTTCCTCTTTTAAAAATAAAAAAAATAAAATAAAACATCTACGGTGACAGACAAGAGAGACCTGGGGCTGTGCTGTGTGGTTGAGGTTGTTGTTCAGCTTCCCAACAAGTGAGCGGTAATAAAAATCAGGGCCGGTGTCATAACAGTTTTTTTTTGTGCAATATATAGTAATACCGATTATTGTCCCATCCCTACATAGTGGTCAGATAGGGATTACTACAGGTTGGGTGGAGCTTACCTAAATTAGTAGATATTACAGTAATCGATCCACCACAAAGGACTGTGTTAAAACATACCATAGAGTAAAAGAGCATACTTGCAGATTGTTGTTCTTACCTGTACTGGAACACAGCATGTTGCTTGGAGCAGGATGGATGGTCGATGGGGATGTCAGCAATTTTTCTCTGCCGCCCCATCAAATAGGCACTCTGTCTGTGAATGTACATGACTGGAAGAGGTTCATCATTTTTGAAGGGGTACAGCCGCCATCTGCGTTTGGGGATGCGAGCCTCAGGCGGCTCGTTGTACTTGATCACCACCCCTCGGAATGTGTTGGTATCTTCCGTGAGCGCCCCCGAAAGTTCGAAGTTGGGCTGTTCTTTATCAGCAGGAGGCGTATCGCTGCCCTTACCCCCTTCTTGAGGCCGTCCAAACGCTTGCTCTTCTGGGTTTTCCTCGAGCCGCTGGCGGTTTTCTCTGCGTCGCTCGTCCTGTTGCTGTCTCTCTGCTTGCTGTTCTTGGAAGGCTTGGGTGTCTCGTTCGCGGTGTCTCTCTCCGCCGCGGTCTCTCTCCCGCGGTCTGTCTGACTCCCACCTGCTCCGCCTCTCCTCCGGCTGGTCAATTCGCCTCCTCCGCTCGTCACCACCACCCCGATGCTCCTCACGCTCCTGTGGGACAAGTGGTGAAACAGAAGTTAAAGTCACAGTGAAACTTCATTTTGAGACTATCTTCGATATTGAGGCAGGACATAACATGGGGAGGGATCATCCCAAAAGTGTAAACCAATGAGATATCAGTTAAGAAGAGAAAGGCAGTTATATGTGATGGGCGGGATTGTTCTAAAGTCTTTGGTGGTTTTATTGGTAGGAAGTTTTATGTATGCCTTCTGGTACCCACTGAAGTCAGCACTAAAGATTTTTCCTTTTTCCAGTAAGTAAAAGGAATGAGATTTTGATATAATAATATACCAAATCATTTTGTTTTTGTATTTTATTACAAAAATTGTCAACTATGTGCATGGTCATTAATAGCCTATTATATTCAGTGACAGTTGAACAGAGGAGCAGTTTTTCACAATGCTCCTTATACTTTTGCAGTGCATCTTGTTCTTCATAATTTATGACAGAATCACCCGCTTTATTTTGACATCGGCACCACGATGGGGACTTCCACTCCTCTTATTTCTGGGAGATCTGCTGTTTCGCCTGAGGGGAGATCTCTCCCTTCTACCCGGTGAGCGATCCCTCGTCCTGGCAGGCGATCTACATGAACAACACAAAAACAGACCGTTAGATAAACTTACACAGGCTGTTTATTACTAACGAATAAATTATTAGCGTTAGTTGCAGCAAGTTACATCAACGTGTGGACTCTATCTGTGTATGTGAAAGCATTATAGTTGTCAAAAACATGTATTTAGTTAATAAGGGACTCACGAGCCAATGCTACATGTCTGTCATGCTAACGCTCGCAAACCACAACTGCTCGACGTCTGCCTTTGTTCATGAAGTTAACTAGAAACTACGTTATATAACGACCGGCTACCTGCTCGTTCTTCTCCTCGGTGGCGGTGGGCTCGAGCTACCGTTGGATCTCGACCTGGAGCAGCGTGATCTCTGTGGCCTAGCGGGGCTGAGTTTCTCCTGCTTTATCTTAACTTTGGACTCACGCACGGGAGATTCCCCTCTTCTGTGTCGCCTTTCTTTATCCATTCTAAAAGAATGCGACAAAATCAGTTGTGGAGTGACTAAATACACATCCTAGTCGACGCAAAAACATACACAATTGACGGAAAACTCAAAAAGCTACGAGAAGAAACTTCGACTATTATCCTCAAATTGACGCACTTCCGCTTCCGGTAGTACGCTGAGAATGCATCTCGGCAGTCTGTTTTGCACTTTGGTTCCGCTTTAACCCTGCGTACCTACTTTATACCATTATATTAAAACGAAACAGACGTTGTGTTGATTTCTTTTATTCTAAATTATTTACAGTAGGAACAAGGATTAGCAAAATTATACACTACAACAACAGATTTGCGAACCATTGATTCAACTCGGACAAACTAAGATGGAACGCTGGAATGTTGTGTCGTTGCCATGACAACGCAAACATTGAACTCAAACTTTTTGTCAACAACACGGGCATTTCTGCAACGTTACCCCAACCGAAGAAACCTGTGGTTTTGGTGTATAGCTTTACAGTTTTCAGAATAACACAATGATTCCACCAGCTGAGTCTTTGCTGAAATACGACAATCCAGTTTTGGTGAGCAGAAGTACAGACAGAAAATCACCAAAGGTGAGTTTGCCTAGTCAACGTTAGCCGAGTTTCGTCAGAGCAGGGAAGGAGGACTGAGTGTTACCCAGGAGGAGAAAATTATTAGGCTATCCAATGACAATTAGCCAAATTATTATTCACAACATATTTATAAGCAATATGCAAAGAAACTCACCGTCCAATGTACCCAGGAGCCCATATATAGACAAAATAAGGTCAAATGATTATTTCAAATTTCAGTTAAGCTAAGAAATTGCGTTACATAAGTGTTAATGTTACAGGCACGCTCTTTGAGAATGAGCCCTCAGCAGCCTGCGGTCACTGGTCCTGTTCCTCCACCTCCCAAACCAAAATCTGCTTCAGCTGACGCCAACAAGCAGCAAAACGAGGAGATCCTCAATGCCATCCTTCCACCTAGGTATAGCTTTTTCTCATCTACTACTGGTAGGCCTACATCACCATATCCACTGTTTCCTATACTATTCACAACCAACTGAATTGCACTCACCACTACATCCATCACAGGTGTTGGGCACCATGCCTAAAAGGCACACAGATACAAGCCTCACTTGAGTGGACTTAAGTTAGGGCCAGTGTGGACACTAACATCAAATGCTGCTACATTTTGTCTATGGCTCTACGTTTGTGTACTCTACCAGTAATTCTGTAACCTACCATCACTTAAAAATCTAGTTGACTGCAAAATAGTGAAAGCGCCTTTCACTATTGTGACTTTGCCAGTGGACAAAGATTTTGTTTCCTGCCCTGGTTAGGCCTCAATTACATTCAACTACTAAGTTCAACCCCTGCTGTTATTTAACTCAGCTTCTGCTCTTGCAGAGAATGGATGGAGGCCAACCAGCTGTGGGTGCAGCAAGTGTCCAGCACGCCTTGCACTCGAGTGGATGTGGTGCACCTGGAGGAGCAGCTGGACTTGAAGCTACAGCAAAGGCAGGCCAGAGAGACAGGCATCTGCCCCGTCCGCAGGGAGCTCTACACCCAGTGCTTTGGTGAGGAGGAGGGTGACCGGGGCGAGATGGATAGACATGCTATTGATCACTCAGGTCATTGGAATTACGATGATGAATGAATTTTACACAAGGAATTCAAATCCTTCATCCAGGTCCACATTGCCACACATCCACCTCCTCCTAGTTCATATCCATTGGTGAAACTACATACTGCTTTATACTCAGGCTATACATTGATACATAAAGGGAATGTGTTATGATCCGTTTTGGCATCTTCATCTGGCTAGACTTTCCTCTGTATCAGGCTTTCATTCTGATGGGTCACCGTGTTCCTGTATTCTATTGACGGCTCATATTCACTCTGTCTACACAAACTCAACGGTCTGCTTGTCCTAATTTTCTAATCTGTGAATTCCTTTAGATGAGCTGATCAGACAGGTGACCATCAACTGTGCTGAGAGGGGTCTGCTGCTGTTGCGGGTGAGAGATGAGATTCGAATGACCATAGCCGCCTACCAGACAATGTATGAGAGCAGCATGGCTTTCGGCATCAGGAAAGCCCTGGAGGCCGGGCATGGCAAGACTGACATGGAGAAAATAGTAAGGTTATTGAGATAGATGCACATGTGAATTATGTCCACATCAATACCGTAAATGCAAAAATCAGTTTTAAATTTGCCATATGGACACACACACCTGAGGAATTAATTTAAGCCAATTAGGTGTATTTCAGTTGGGTGTCCAGCAGAGAGCACTATTTCTCTTAATAAAGAGTCACTGTACACCCAGGGTGGCTGCAAATCCCTAGTACTCCTATTACTTACAGTAGATCTCCCCTGTCTGGAATAAACTGTTCCAAATACAAGTGTCTATCGTGCCTAGATTTCTGATCTGGAGAATGAGAAACAGGACTTGAGGAAGCTGGTGAACGAACAGAAAGCTAAATGTGAGGCTATTGAGAAGAGGGAGAATGAGAGGCGACAGGTAGAAGAGAAGAAGCACACAGAGGACATTCAGTTGCTGAAGAGAACCAACCAGCAGCTCAAGGTAAGGTGCTTTATAATTACATACAAGAAAAAGCACAACTAAAGGTTTAAATGGAGAGAGGACTGTCCAAGGTTTTCCAAATTTGAATGAGTATCTAATGACCAATCTTTTCTCACATTGTTGTACTAAACACAACTGTAAGCTCACAATCCAATGGTACCGGCTAATGAAACCAGGACATTCCCTGGATCTAGCACTGGCTGCAACTGTGTTGCCCCTCTTAAAATTGCTACCAGCTTATTCATCTCTATTCATTCTTCTTTTCAGGCCCAGCTGGAAGGGATCATTGTCCCAAAGAAGTAACTCCCACGCCTAAGAACTGATTTGCCATATCCCAATACAGCATTATATAATTCTGTTGTCTTTTTGTCTTCTTTATAAACAACATCAAAAACATGAAACATGCTTGACTATATGGGTGTAATTATCAAATATTTTATTTTTCTTTAACAGCATGACAAGTACAGTTAAAATAATTACATTTCTCTTTAACTTCAAGAGCATTGCATCGGTAACTGAAGAATGAAAATGTCATTCATTCCCTTTCACTCAGTAGTGAAAATCCATATGAGTCGAAGTGAAAAGCAAGTTCAGAGGGCAGAATACAAACCACCTCTGTCTCTTCACTGAGGGCAATCAGGTCAAGATAAGGCATCAAGTGGCCACTTGATAAAGACCATTAACGCTAACTTAGCGTTCCACCTATCAACTCCACATTTTCAATAAAGACAACAAGGCCTTTTCAACCACTGTCTGGATCGGATCATTTAAATAAGGCTTTGTTAGAAATGTCCCACTGTGTGTTTTGACTCCAGTCTAGTGCTTTGATCGCTTGGCTTTTTTGCCTTCTGTGGCTGACGCTGGGGTGTTTCGGTTCTTGTTCTTGTTTTTCACATTGTGCGTTTCGTAATAGCGTGCACCAACTTTCTTCACCTTTTTAGCACGGTCCACCGCTCTTCTCTGTGGAAGAGATGGAGAAAAGGGTAGAGAGAGAGAGAAGACAAATTGATGAAATCTTATGCTGAAGAAGACCAGGGCTTTTCACCTTCATTCCTGTTATATTAGCAAGAGGAATAGCCATTCATCTAAAGTGTCTACCCGGATTGATTAGCCCATTTGACGTCAGAGAGAACACTGCATACCTGCTTGGACGTCATTCTGGGCAGCTGGGTGGCCACCTCTTCCTCCTCGGCTTTCCTTTTCTTGTTCCTCTGGATTGCAGCTGAATTCAAACAAAGATTAACAGATTTGAATGATTACATGCCGCAAGTGCTTGACTGAATCCCACTGTCAACCTGACCTAACCATATTAATTTAATCTGCTACAGGTAACCACTGTCAATATGTAGGAAAAGAGCTACCAGTAGGACCAGCTACTGGTATGATTCGTCAAGCTTTTGTGGTTTTGTGCTTTTTTTAAAATTGAGGAAGACATTGAGACTTGATGGACCATAATCAAATCTTCCCAGTAAACAAATCTATTTTCGTAAATCATTTCTACATGCAACTCCATACATAAGTCATGACAAAATGTTTTGATCAACTACCTTTCTTTTGTGCTTGTTTAGCTGCTGCCGCTTGTTTAGTCTTGATGTCTGTGAACACTTTGTCAGAAAGTGCCTTGGGAATCCTGTCCAGAGAGAAGCAAAGAGTCATGTGTTACTCCCTACCCAACTCACATCCAGACAGTTTACCCCTGCTGGAATCTGCTGAAATGACAGTGTAATTAAATTAGGCTGAGTAACTCTAACTTGACGTTATTATTCAGTGCAAGTAAGAGATGCAGAGTGCAGAACACAGTGACGTGCGAAGGTTATGGAAAACAGGCCATTGATCAGACAGTGAAATCAACGACTGCCAATCCCCAGGGGATTAGAGAATGGGTAGCATGGATCACCTCAAAATGCATGGCATCTCATTGCCTGACAGCTTTACTGGATCAAAATGATGAAGGAAGTATACATAACAAAGATAATACATAAGTGAGGTTTGGGAGAGAACAGACAGACCGGATTGCGGAGAAGCGCTTGGATTTGGCCCGGTCCAGGAACTGCTTGTACTTTGCAATCTTCTCATCCAGTTCACGGATCACCTCGCGTGAACTCTTACTGGCATTTGCCTTGCCAGTCTGAGCGATTGCGGTCTCAGAGACCTCAGTCCCTCCATCAGCTGGTTCAACGTCTGCCTCATCTTCCTCTCCATCCTCCTCTCCCTCGCTGACCTCATCCTCGCCATCAGAGCCAGAGAAGTCAGAGATGTCGAGGTCAGGCATCTCTACAGGAACCAGGTCTTCCTCGCTGAACTCGGGTGCTACACTGATCTTGCCGAAGTTCTGTCGGACATTGGCCAGGATCCTCTGGACCTGCTCCTTCTGTCGCTGCTGCTGTTGCTGCTGCGCCTCATTTTCTGCTAAGATGGCATCCTCAGGCTGCTTCTCTGGCTGTTCCTCCTGCACATCCTCAATTACCTCTGATGGTCCTTCGACTGGCAATCTCTCCTTGCCCTGGAAATACCATGTAACAAAATAGGATTGACATGGGAAAGTGGGGACTAAATGGCATCTACTGAACAAACACACCTCTGTTCTGGGGTGAGAGCACGTGCTATTTATTGAAATCTACCTCTTGATCCCCCTCAGGTCCAGGGGGTTTCACAAAGAAGGGGATACGTCCTCTCTGCCAATCGTTCAACACCATTTTAGAGACTGTAGGAAGGTCTGGCTCACCCCCCTGCAAAATACCAAGAATACATTGTTCAAGCACAAGATTCAAAACTGCTTTTTTAATTGAAAGGCTTCGCAATAAAAGAAAATGGTTTAAATCTTTAACACATGAGTTTTAATCCTGCCCTAAGCAATTTCAGATCCTATAGCAAATCCTGAAACTAACGTGTGCTATGTGGAGATTTGCGTGAGACATAATGATATAAACAAATATCCACACACGCAGGCCAGCTGTGTTGCTGTTTTCACCTCTTTTCTAAAGCTTGTTGTCAAAACTCAGACCGACCAGTAGCTTTTCATTTTTTTTTTAAAAAACTAGCTTGTCTCCTCCCTCACTGTTTAACAGTGTCGCTGTCCCCCTCCCAGCCCTGAAAAAAAATATTTTAAATGGCGGAATCGATGAAGCGAGCGAGTAAACCTGTTAAACTAGTAAACTTGCTACCTACCTCTTCACTTGTCATTGTGGGACATGTAACCTTCAGCGGGAGAAAGATCTGGCAAAGCGAGACTGGTAACCGGCGACAACCTACGTTTAGCTTAGCTAATAGCCTTTATGCACGGAAGTTCACTATGGCATGATGCGACGCGGGTTCAAATATGGCCTCTCGTGGCTTAATTTGTAGTCCTGCAAGTATATAGGCCATATTCAACCCACTGACCTTCAGGAGTTTCCCAGTGCGGAATGCCAGCTTCTCAAGGAAGTCCTCAGCCGAGCTCCAGGTGGGGATGCGGTAGGTCTTCTGGATGTATTCTGGCTTGGCCCGCTCCAGTACCGCCCCAATGTGCTCCTCTGGGTTCCTGATCTTCTCCACTTGAACCTTAAAAAAAAAATGATGTGATTTAAAATATGAACCTAACCACGCTCTAACGACTAGGCCACCCTGCTGCATGACAGACACAGCAAACCTTAAGTGTATAAATATTAAGCCTTAAGTGTATAAAACAAAGTCTGTAAGAGTCCTCAAACACTGAATACACACTGTACTTTATCCTGGAACAAGGACTTACCACTCCTTTCAGGACAATGTCAGATTCGCTGTCTTCTGAAGGGTAGACAACACCGGGGCAGTCAATGAGGAAGATGCGCCTCATTAATGTGATGTACTGCCACACCTAAAAAGTGAGAGATTATCTTATCTGTATGGTCAAATCATTATTTCAATTTCAGCACATAAAACTTGCCATCTTGGCCAAGATATGTAACGATGAGGCAATGATATGTAAACATAAGGCAAAAATGATGACTGGGGCAGCAAAATGTAAAACAATGTTATCTTTTGGAAGAGCAAAGAAGGAAAATAAACACCCCAGCAAATAGAGGGCCCTTTTGAATCTGGTTCAGACCAGTAATAACAGTCTTTTTTTTCTTCTCTCTACTCATGCCGAAAACCACTACTCACCTCTATGTTTGGTTTATTGAGTAGAGGCATTTGACAGGACTTTTTACACAAAAGAAAATACACATCCATTCAAACAAAAAGGAGAAATGAGGGGCAACGCAGGGCTGCAGAGCACGGGCCTTGTTTGGCCGCAGCCAGACAACAATGAAGACCCTCTGGTGAGAATCACCGACAAGGTGGGAGACGAACGTGTGCTGGCCAAGCGCCCATCTGATTCATTGGATAGGGGTGCAAAAAATCTCCCCTCTCTTGCAGTGCAAGTTCACAGCTTTGGCAAGGATAGACAAGTCAGATATTATCACTTTCTTTCCCCCTGACCCTGCTTTGGACATTGGGGTTTCCAGACCCTTGTTCGATTCCAAACAGAATAAACAGCTCCAGAGAGAGGAAATTAAGGATGAGGATGGTTGTTGTTCTTTCTCTTGGGCCTGTCTCCAGTTAGATTTTTAGTTGTGTAGTTAAAAAGATGGAGCTGACTACTTCTGCTATAGCAGCTATCAAAAATTAAGAATTAAGAAAGAAACACTCATCTTTTCACCTGACATGACCTCCCAACTGAATTGTATCTACGCACTCCATTTGTTCTTAAAAAAACAACCCTTCTATCTCCTTCTGTTATTTTATTGCTTTTCATAGTACTTCTGCTTCTTTCTGTGGTCAGGGGAATATAATTGTTGGCTCTGATCCATTCACTATTCTACTGCTGAATGCCTAAAGGAAGGTAAAAAGAAACACACCTCTCATTTGGTGTTCACATTCAGCATTCTCTTTTAGAAATCCATTAATTTCAGTACCTACAGTGAGGACATTGTCTCCTGCACTGCTCATCGTGAAGATTTTTCATTGCTCATGTTGCTTCCCCACACATCCTCACAAGCTCAAATTCAACTTCGGTGGTTGAGAGGAGACTGGTACCATACCTTGGTCTCACCGGCGAGGGGGGCCACGTTGCAGACCTTCTTAGACCTCAAAGTGTTAATGACTGAGCTCTTTCCGACGTTGGGGTAGCCAATGAAACCCACGCTGATCTGTTTCTTGTCTGTGTGGAGCTGAGGGAGGCAAAAAATAAAGTCAGAGTGTGCCGTTTCCTGAATAACATGCTCAGTCTGTCTTCAATTCAGCGAAATAACTAGATGGTGCCCTGTCTGTTGCCATTAGCAATAAAATAAGTAAACTTGTCATCTCCCTAGAACTACAATGTACTCTGTTCAAAACACATACCAGAGCATGACATCTAAAAATAAAAAGGACTTTTATGTCAACAAGAAAAAAAATGGCTACTGGAGGCAAATAACAAATACAAGATCAAAACCCTGTCAAAACAAATATCTTTTATACATCCTGTTTGTCCCAAAAGGTAAACTTTGAAGGCTGTTTTGGAACAGGTTTATTCACCTTGTTATCTCCCTGACATGTTTGTGAATAGAGGCCAACAAAATAGTACATTTACAAGGAAAGAAACACGAAACAGTTTCTACGTCAACCTCAAAAATAGCCTCTTTAAAACACAATAGTTATTAAAATTTATAGCCTGAGCATAATAAGGCATTCCTTTTGAATATCAAAAGCCCTCTCCGTTTTTTTGATCTATCAGATCTTTTAAACCTTATACACACACTCGCATGTTCCATTCCAAACCACAGCACCACTACCTCACCTTGTATGTTATGGTCAGTGTTGGGGTCGTTACTGGAATAAAGTAATAAATTACACTACTCGATATATTACTCATGTTACACCCTAACATGATTGTGCTAGGCTTAATTGCGTTCATTGGGCCAATAAATATTGTAGACCGCAGCAGCAGTAGTTGAACTAAGTGGTTCTCAACCTGGGGGTCGGGACCACCCAGGGGGTCGCAAGATAATCCTGTGTGGCGGGGGTTACAAGATGACTTATGGGATAGGAAAAAAGCATCTCATCGTGTTTTCTTCAAATTTTTCTCTAATTTTTGCTTTTTCTCCTTGTGAAATACTGAATCGTTTTCAGCCTCTAGGCCTCCTCTGATAATGAAACGATCTGAAAAGGGAAAGGGAAAATCATTCTTTGGTTGAACTCTGGGGGTCGCGAGTAGACACTGCTTTGTTTAAGGGGTCACGAGCCATAAAGGTTGAGAACTCCTGCTCTAAATAATGACAGACACAGAGATAGAGCCTACAGCATTGCATTCTGACTTTCCGAATCGTATATACTACTTTGTTGGCTGTACTGTAATTCTAATACTTCCGACATGACTTGAAGGCAGGATAAGACAAGGGGAATCTTTCGATAGAGACTATGCCAGTAAAGAGGATAAAAAAGCTTAAGAATGTAACGCAAGTAACAACCTATCTGTTAGATCAGTCACTTTAATGTGATTGCTGCAATTGGAACAGTAATGTCTTACTTTACTCTGTTACAGGAGGTAGAAGTAATGTGATTACAGTAACACATTACTTTGTAATGCATTACCCCCCAACACTGGTTATGGTCTGTGAAATGTCCACTTCACTTACAATTCAATCAATTTTAATGGAACAATGTGCTGTTGCAATTAAATAGATTTTATTAGGAACAATGTGTTCCTAATGAGGAGACGTTGATCCTAATAAAATCAATTTAATGGCAACAACACGTTATTCCAATAAAATCAAAAGTGGACAGTTTTTGGAACATGCAGGTGTGCAAAAGTTTTATTGATGGTTTATGATATAAAATGTACACTAGTCCTGCTCTGCATGTTTGTTTGTACAAGGAAAAAAGCTAAATATAGTTTGGACATATGCACATCTTAAATTATTCAAGATGTAATTTAAAGACATCTTCCAGTATTAACAGATATTACAGTAGAACAAATTGTAATTATAGTGAAATCAAGATAATGAATATTGTATGTACCATCCTAAAACTCTGGCTTTTACAGAAGAGGAGATTGATAGGCCAAAAACGAGAGAACCCTGACTCTTTGCCTCCAATATTTTAAATTATAGCATGTACTCTTGTTTTTCATAAGAAAATCCGTAAATCTCCTACAACGGTAAATAGTATGCTTAAAAGATCAGAGAAATCAGCAAGGGCAAGAATCAAAAAGGGGTCAGAACTGCTATTTGAGTATCCAAGGCCTTATTTCATAAACCAAAAAGACAAAAATAGCTCTGCGGCAGATGTGAGAACTCCACACAGCAACACAGAACATGCAAAGCAAAAACTGTTCTACCTGGTTCAGGAAATGCATTTTGGTTTATGGCCCGTGACAAATCAAAGGTATTATAGTATTTTGAATTCATGGTCCACTGCTTACCTTGCCAAACTGCCTGAGGAGCTGGATGAGGGAGCCCTTGCCAAAGGAATTGGTGAGGCTGGCGTGGAAAGCCAGGGTGGGGTACTCTTGGGAAAGAACAGCTACCCAGCGTTTCTGGTTCAAAATTGAACGGAGAGAGAGACAGTCAGATTCCTTGGGCCATACAATGAAGTTGTTGAGTGACACAATCCGCCCCAGTCGAACGGGAATCGAAGAAGAATGCGTCGTTCTAAATCTCTTACCGTAACCCAGGTGGGGATGAGGTCACACTTGTTAAGAACAAAGATCAGATGTTTCCAGGGTTTCTCCTTCTTCATGTAGGTCTCTATGCTCTGGGAGCGAGTTCCCATGGGGTCACGGGCATCCAGCACTTGGATGATGACATCCGATGAGTCAATCACCTACGGGAATAAATGGGGACACAGGAGACACAGAAGTAGAATGAATCCTCAAAGCTTTATCAGTGAGGTAACTTTAATTAGGCTTAGGGAGGAGGATGGATGCAATACCTTGTAAAGCTCTCCCCAGATCCTCTTGGACTGACCCTTCTTGAAGATTTCCTCACGTACTTCATCCCTGTTGCAAAAGTTGCAAATATAGCAATATATTCCCATATTTGTGTCTGAAAATTCGGCAGCCAGCCTCATGAACAGTTAGTTTAAGTGAGTATAGGCATCTGTCGCGGTCCTCACCTGACTCCTGTGTCCTCGGTCACCAGGTCTCGGTCCTTGTCAGCGCTGTAGCTCAGGGCAGAGGCCTCGGCCTGCTCCGCCAGATCCTTCACATCCCCCACCATGAGGTTGGGCCTCTTCCTCTGAGCCTTGGGCCCAAATGTGGTCTCAAAGCCCTCTGTGTCCAGAATGTGCACCTTGGAGTTCTGCAGTGGTGGAAGATAAGAGGAGCAAAAAGTTTAAAGATCAGACTAATATCACAGCCCTGGCTCCTTTCTCCATCTAAGCCACGACAGCAGCAGTTGAAACGTTTTATTCTGCTCTCAAGACAAAGAGCAGTTTTTTTCCACAGAAGTAGTCACTGTTCTCCGCTCTCTTCCACATCAACAGCATGAAGGAGACATGAAGGAAAACTCTTGTAATTGATGTTCTTGAGTAAATGTCTCTCAAGTCGGACAATTATGGCCATCTCAGCGGTGGCTTGGGGTATTTAAACCCCATGAATGTTCTCAACATGAATTGTCTGCAAGTCTTACTGAGCTGTCTGACAGAGAAAGCCGCAAACCAAGCAGGAGGCCGGAGATTTACAGTCATTCTGTATTATGTTATCCAGAGTGGGGTTAGTAAAAGATGGAATAATACTAGATTTGAAGGTATTGGGGAAGAACAAAAATATAGTAAAATATTTGGGATTAGATTAATTTGGAACACAAAAAAGTTTTTAACACCACTACAACATATGAGGTGAGCAAGGATTTATGTGGGAATTTGTGTGCATCCAGTCAAGTTTGTCTGACACTTGCCTTTAATAAATTGTATACATGTTGTAATGTTATATATTCTTATCTTTCCAATGTCTTAAATGTTTTGACCAAAAATAAAGTCCAACACTTCCAAATACTTTTTGAAAGGCTTTCTTAATTTTCTGTCATTCTATCTATGTGACTTGGTTCCAAATTGGTTTTGAATTAATTAATTTTTAAAGAATAACATCATCAACGTCATACAGCTTCTGGAGTATAGATGCATTAAGACAAAACATATTATTACAGGTATTTGCAGTGGAGGAGAACTTAAATATAAAAAGCTAAATCCGGAAATGGGGGGGGGGGGGAGATAAAAGAAGTTTCATAGGGCCCTACTTTAATTGGGATCGAAGGTTTATATCACAGCTAAGTTGCCTTTAAATTCTAAAACCCAACCTCTGATAAAAGCTTATAAGCACAAGGCTTATTTCAGACTAAACAAACCATGAAATAATCAGAAATATCCAAATATCCTATGTGTAACTAACCATATAACTTTAAAGTTGATTGAGTTGTTTTTTCTTTAAAATGTGCGTTTCATATGCTTTAATACATATGAAAAATAACAAAATAACACAAAAAGCAGTCTTAGTTGTTGCTCACTGAGGTAACAAAAAAAATAAAATAGGATTTCTTGGGCCAGAAGGGTTACAGTTGGATTACAATAGTGAGAAGAAACACACTACAGCAATGTTGTGTTGAAACAGATGGGCCAATATGAGGAAAAGCTTTGGTTGGTGTTACAACCAATTTCAGATGCAGTCAAACTGATGCTGTCCTTTCAGGGTTCCACCGGTACAGAGTCACAGAACAAACACATACAGTAAACAGAACACCCAAATATGCAAAGAATCAGCCAATAAAACAGCCTTGCCCGAGCCAGTACTGATTAGGCCTTCGAATTATCTTAAAACACAAGATGCAGCCATACGTCTATTGCAACACTGCCATGGGGGGAAAAAAAATCAGTTTACAGATTTTGTCAGAAACAATGATGCTTAAGACTTCAGGTTGCCATGACTATCGGCCAAGATGTTCTGCAGGACTCCCTGGTTCTTTGAAACCATGCTTCCCTTCCCCAACCACCGACTCTGGTTTGATTCCTCTTCCTCTCTTGGAACAAGATCATTCCACTGTTTGACATAAGCTCAATCAATGGGTCCCAGTCAGAGGTCCGGATTCAAGAGCATTATTTTTTAATGACTCAATAAGCGCTTTATCAAAATTATCCAAGCCTGTGACTTGACGATGACCCAGTTAGTAGAAGAGGAGGCCTTCACTGAGTAAAACAAATTGTCATGCTCTAAATGCACATAAATGCTAGACTGACCTGTTCTCACCTCTGAACACATACAGCTGAAAGTATTCATCATAATTTCAAGGGAAAGAACACAATTGGAAATACTAGCTGAATGAAAAGATAATGTAAACAATACATCACAACAGGTACCATTTTGTCATTGAATAGTTAGACATGAAGGTGAGGGAATAAAAGGAAGAGGCCAATTCATCTCGAGCCGCTTTAAGCTCTTTGAAATGTCTCGCATGCACATGGAACCATTTAGAAAAAAAAAAAAACAGAAGAAGACTGAAAGTGAGCCAACATGCTGAGAGAGAACAAGAACTGGACGGTATTTGGAATGCTTTTGGTTATGGGGTGGAAAAGTCCAAAGCTGGCAGAGCGCAACTCTCCCGTGCCAAACATCGTACCAGTACACTCGGGTCACAGTGGGGCAGAACGAGAGGCTGAAACTTTCTGCCGTTTCATGTGGATCACACCTCATAAAAACCCAAGAAACAAGCTACTGGGGAAAACAGTGCCACGATTCTGATCTACATCACAAGGCAAAAGAGAACTGTTTTTGTTAGTATGAACATTCATAATAACATCTGTAAAAAGGTATTGATCCCCCCCCTCTTGTCCAGAGAGCCACACGGAGCCATAAGGAACATCTGGTAGACAACAGCAGGTGATAGGACAGAGAAATCAGTCTGAGGAGGTCAGCAGGTTTATTAATCAGGAGGTTTATACTGTCTTTCTTACTCACATGGGCTTTGACTCGATCGTGCAAGAGGGACATGGGGAGTTTGCTCTGTCTCATCACCACACGGTACGGATCTTTCTGTACAGCACCCATCTCCTCCTGGAACTTCTGGAGAGACGACTGCTTGATCACCCGGGTATTTGCTGAGGACAGAGGAGACATAGAAGCAAAGTGAGTCACATTTATGGCCCCATGTCACATCCCTTATAATTTCAGCCAAAGTCAGCCATAGTTCCAGCTTCTGCTCTTCCCCTCTGGTAAGCTAGATGACCAATTTCAGTGTTAAATACCCCCAAGCTTTTGAGTGTTGTAGTCTACTGTGGCTGCAGCCCCAATGTGTTATTCTCTCTGCTTGGGAAAGACATTAAGTCAAACAAGGCAACAAACAGTGTTATGTTGCCTCAAGACCTTTTTCATTAGGTTTCAATTACAATTTTGGCACACATATTATCCATGAACAAGCACGAATTTCAATAAAACATCAACTCTTAAAATTGATATGAAGATTAATTGGTAGTTGTCCATGTTCTTGCAACATTAAACTGACACATTTATGCCTGCAGTCTGATGTGTCATTCTCTCCCATACACACGGAGAGAGAGAGACAGAGAGAGAGAGAGTGAGACAGAGAGAGACAGAGAGAGAGAACAAAACATATTGAAGGCTACCACAGCAGACAGTGCTGTAACATAAACAGTAAGCGTACTCACCAAACCATTTGATGTTAGGTTCAACTCTGGCTACAGTCCCTGGAGCCACTGTGGACTGGTACTGTAAAGGTTTGATGACTTTTCCTCTATTATTACTGTTAATGGTAGAACAGTGTAAGTACAAACATAGCATTGTTATCAGGGAAAAACCTCATTAGTCCAAATCTGCGAAGTTTTTACTGAGCCTAATATGTCCTTTATTAATATTACTAAAAACATTTACTATTATATTTTACTGTCACCTACACGGAATTCAATCATGCTGCACCATGTATGGAAAACAGTCAACATGCAATAAACATAAGTGGCACACCAGGACACATCATCACTCAGCCTACCATCTCTGCTTCTGTCTGTACATATTCAGACGCTTGATAGTGGCTCGGTCCCTCATGTTGTTCCCACCAGCGCCCTTGGCTCGATCTGTAAAAGTTCAATATGTATGTACACTGTTCAAAAGTGTATTGACTTGCAACTAATGTACACATCAGATATCATAAAATACTTTTTACATTCTAAAGAAAATGAAAGGCACGTGTAGATAAGACTAGTAGGGCAAGTCTACGATCATACAGACTCAGTTGACAGTGTATTATGAAGGGCCCCACTTCTAACTCCTGATTTGACAAATGACAAGCCCGAACACTTTAGAAACGGGCACTTACCCCGTGGTTTACCATGCAGTGCCATTTAAAGGCCTACTGCCATATGTTTCGAGGAAGCTTATGTTTCATTCAGGTTATCGTAACTTATATTTGGTATTGACACTTTGTGTGTGTGGTGATACTGTACATGTAACTGTTATAAACAAAATTGCACCAAAATGACTTTCTCATGTTTTCACCCAGCTAGCAACAATTAGCATTAGCTGTAAACAAACGGTGTGGCTAATGGAGTTTCTCTCACCAGGGTTGCTGCTGGACGACGAGGGATTTATCGTGCCTTTCCCCTTGAACTGTGGCTTCACCATGTTGGCTGTTTAGTTGGTAAAGCCCTCAAAAAGAAGAAATACACAGAAACCACACGCCGGTGTCCGAGAGCTAAAGTTATGCTGTTATCTTCCTCAGCTCACAGTTGCAGCCCGTACACGTGTTGTGAGCTGCGCAACCAGGAAGAACGTCATCAAAGGAGCGACAGGGACAAGAACCAATCAGAGAGCTCGTGCTGCTGACGGCCACAGTGCAGGAGCTGTCAACTGTTAACAATGCGTACATGTTTATAATGAACTTAAGAAAAATAAATAGTACAAATATTTAGGTAATAGCCCTACAGATAAAATAAAAGGAAGAAGATAGAACAACAATAAAAGGAAAAATATCAAAGATCAAGATTGAAAAGAAAATAGGAATTCACCCAGGTAAAAACAGACAAAAAGGTCTTAAGCTTTTGTTTAAAAATCACCAAAGTCCTTGTTTTGTGGGTGGAAATTAGATGAGCTCTAGTACCAACATGTTTTAGCAGCATGCTATTTAGCCTATATAATCAGGTGCAAAATGACTGATTTAAAACTTAGATTTTAAGATTTGCTTACTTCGGTAAGCAAATCTTAAAATCTATCCTTAAACTGACTGGTAGTCAGAGCAGGAACGTTAAAACAGGAGTGATGTGAGCTCTTTTTGGCTCCAGTTAAAACTGTTGCAGCACCATTTTGTAGGCTACAAGTTGTAGTTGCCTTGTTCACACCTGGGAGCTGCCCAGTACAACCACAGTCTTCTGCTGTAGGGCACTAAGCAGCTCTACTGGAGCAGGTGGGGGTTCAGTGCCTTGCTTAAGGGCACGTCAGTGGTAGTTGTTGATATATATCTATAGCTCTGTATTTAGAATCTATCTATCGATAGATAGATAGATAGACATGCAGACAGATAAAAGTGTAAATGTTATTTCATAGAGGCGTCAACTCATGTAGCTGGTGACACTGAAATCCAGATCTATGGCGAATGTTGCCTGTTTGGGAAATAGATAATTAATCCAACAGAATCTAGAGCCTCAATATTCCTCTTTAAGATAAAGCTACACTCATTGCTACTCTCTGTTTTTCCAGAAGAGGGTGCAACACAGTTGTATTCATCACAATAAGAGACATTGTCCTGTTCTCTATGCTCTATCCTATCCTATGCTCTACTGAATATCTAAGGAAATATCTCCAAATCACCAAGTATGTGATTCTGATTTTAACCCTACATTGGCTGACCTGCTGCTGCCTAGATCTTTTATATCACTTTTATATCACTAACCAATTTTGGTAGACTCATCAGTGTTCATATGACACACATATGGCCACATGGACATGAAAATGTAAAGAAAAATGTGTTTTGCATATTGTGGTATAATAAGTTTATTTAGCCTACATATAGGGCAATGCACTTAAAAGCTATACGTTGCCACAATGGTATTGAAGGCACAATCAGACATTTCCAAGATCAAACAGGTGGAGCTAGGTTAATAATGGTGTTCTATATCCATTTTATAGTAGCTTGAAAATGAACTTTTAACAGATTTTACCTTGACTTTGAAGTCACATATTCGTAAAAGGAAAAAAGAACTATACTATCAGGGAAGCTTTACAGCTTATAATTTTTTTCTAACCTTCACCAATGCTTTTCATTGCAGCAGCACCAATGCATGCTTTCAGTTTTTGCCACCAAAATATATATACTAGAGTTTGTCTGGTTGTGATGATGCTGCCTGCCCAGTGTAGCTTGGTAGGTTACACAAGTGTAACTTTGCCAAGGTAGGTAAGCACCCATTCGCACAGACTCCGGTCTGGAGGGGCGCCTTCCAATATCCAGTTTACACAGCAGGGAAAAGTTTCTGACCAAGGAATGTTCCCTGTTCATTTTCATACAGACGAAATTGGAACTGACGGCATCAGCAATACACTGAAATAAATTAAATGTTTTCAGATCAGAAAGCTGCATTTTTTTCCGCTCAAAATTGATTTAAATCCAAGCAGAAAATCTCTTAAGAGACAAAAAGGAGCAGTTTAGGGTCAATCTAAACTGAAGTCTTATATCTTTTAGTTTTTTTTTTTTACCAGCTGTCAAATTACGAAGCACATTTGTGCAGAGAGAGAAGCAAACATTGTCAAACCTTTTTTATTTCAAGCCCACTTCATTTAAATCTAACCAGTTATGAATAGAGCAGAGAGGAACTGATGGTAACTATCGATTTGTACAAAAGCAACAGTCTGCATCATGCATATATATCCCTGTTAATCTCTTTGTAAGAATACTTCTTTCCCTGAAGAAATTGTAGTTTCCCTCACAAAAAAGCTTGTTAACCTCTGCAATTACAAAAACACTACAGTCTTAATGTCCCATTGTGAGAACGAGGTATTTAAACCAATTAAACTCATGAGAGGGTATATGCTCGGCCTAAATAAGAAAAACTCTTGATTGTTTGCTTGCATTAAACCAGAAAGCAGGACGCCCAGTAATGTTTGCTATATTACCAACTTTAACGGTATTAATTCTCTACTGCTCATGCAGGTTTACTCACAGTGCATCAGCAGTCTTCTTAGTCTCTGCCCTCTATCAGGCAGACAGAATAAGTACACACAAAAAGCAGATCTTGAGAGCAATCTTATTTTAAAACTCACAATTCTGTTGCACATTAGATTTTATAGAGCAATATAACAAAAAGGATGCAAACAGCAGAACTCCACGCTCTTTGGCCTCCCATCAAGGTGCTGGAGAGAGGAATACCTGACAGACAACTTGAAAAATGTAGCCCTTCTGCTTCTACTTCTTTGGTCTTCTAGCTGTGGAGCATGCGGAGGGAGGGAGAGCTTGTTTATTTCATTTCTGACTCTGTGGAGGGCCAGCCAAGCGAGGTCACTAATCCATCTCTCAGGTCGGTATTCACTCAGTCCAATCCGCGGACGGGTTCAGCCCATCCGTCTCCGCAGAGCTTGTTCGTGACTGACATCCCAGGAGTGGGAAGTTGGGTCCAGACAAACAGCATTTCTCAGCATTGTCTGGGAAACCTGTCTTTAATAAGGGCATGACCCCACATAGATTGATAGACTTTCATTCCAAAATGAAGTATCCACAGTGATGTCCATCATTTGAAAAAAGTGACACTTGAAGAAACTGATTAATGGCACAAAGTTGTTGTTTTTTTTTAATGTTGCTTTTCAAAGGATGGTAGATGTCTTAATCTGTGGTTGGCAATAGAATAAGACTTGCTTCAACACACTGTTATTTTACAAAAAACTTTTAGAGATATTGAATGATTTATTTTTTCGCCTAAATGGACAGTTTTGAAATGTAGTCTTTTACCCCAGTATCAATATCTCCACAGAAAAAGATGCTTTTAATCACTTAAAATAGTTACCTTTTGCATGCAGACACCACATTAACAATAGATAGAGGAAGACATTTAAGACATTTAAACTGCAGGGGTTAATTTAACTTAAAGAAACTTAACTTGAAGAATACAGTAGAGGCTGATGGGCATCTTAACGGAGTAGGTTACTGCTGGTAACTGGTTTGTACCCAGCTGTGTGTGGGTGACACATAGAGGAACTGGACCAAATCTGGTGCTATATGGTGACGAGGTCAAGAGCAGGTTAATGACGCTCTCATTCAAAACCAACACTAAGCAGTAATCCTATAGGAACTAGGAATGGTGTGACCATGATCCTGTTGTCAAAATAAAGCAAATCCTATAAAAGTAAAAAAAAAATGCAAAATGAGGCTCAAAGCAAAGAGAATTTAAAAAAAACCCCAATAAAAGGTGTTTTATAGAAGGATTTCTGAAAGGGGAAGAGTGAAAATCTAAGAGGGCTACAACAGTAACAAATTTACAGCTAGTTGTAAAACCACAGCACCTAAAAAAGTACACGGTTCCATCATAAACAATACAATTAGGCTATTACTTCATCACTGTTGCTCAGCTAGGCTAATATGCTGTGGCAGGAATTATAAACATTTGCTTTAAAAACATTTTACCCCCCCCCCCCCCCCCCCCCCCCTTTCCCCTCCACTACTAGAAAAATACCAGACGATCCCACTGGGTAAAGGTACTCAATTTTTTTAATCTACAATACGCAGTGAGAGGGGGGATAAGCAAAATGGGGTTCGTGTGACGGATGCTGCTTCACAATTCAGTGGCAGTGCATTGAAGCTCCCCATAATTGTGCACAGGAATGTGTAGGTTTGTGGATAATATTTCAGCCTGGCTCATTCACCGAGTCTCTGCTTTGAGTCAAAATCGGAGCGCCAACTGGATGATGGAGCACAGCCTTCGTCCGGTCTGACTAAACAAAACGAGACAAATCGACGAAGGCCTGAGAGTCGCTCCCTCCGATAGCCTCACTGTGGAGACTGTTTGCAGTAGAGAGCCTACACGTCTGAAGAGAGTGCTTCATGGCTTGACTGGAGGGCTACTGAAGTGCTGACAGTTACTGCTTTTTCATGAGCCATTTCATCAAGATCCCCAGTTTTGCTGCATTCAGATGGGGGTCACTATTGCAGCAAGGATGCGAATAACTGCAGGAACACATTGGAACCAGACTTCCCTTTTGGGTGGTCAAAACAAAATAATGACAAACAGTAGCTATGGAATACTAAATAAAACCATTTAGATGATCGAAACCCCAACATCCCAAAATGATTCCCTGACCACCAAATGTGTAATTTTATAAGCTTGGCTTCTGAAGACATCCTCAAATCGTACAATTTTTTGTCCCCAGGTCCATGCGAGCGCCTTCTCACATCTCCCATCTGTCCACACTGAAGTAAGAGGCTCAAGCACTGCGGTCAGGTTGCTCTGTCTTCACTACAACTACACCTCATTTATATATGGACGTACTATTGGCAGTTTAGAGAGGGGATTAGACAGGTTTGGAATTTCATGGAGGCAAAAGAGGGAATGATGAGAAGCGAGTGCCATGAATCACTGAAACAAATGAAAAGCCAATGTTGGAAAAGCCCAGCTGGAGATGAAGTGATGGCATATGTTGTTTTTCAAGAGAATATGTTTTACTAATGTGTTTTATCCTCTCTGTTTATTTTCACCCCACCTAAATCTTCCAGTTATTTAGTTCTCGGCTTGTCGTGGCCACAATTTTCACACCACATAAATCATAGCATAATCTGTTGGCAAGGACCCTTTGGAGGCGTTTTCAGAGCTCTCTCTTTTAATGAATGGTGTTTATGAGTGCTAATCTGTGGCATGTAAACAACCGTTTTTGGTTCAGATAAGCCACAATAAGGTGAATATTTATGTCTCAGCGTTTTCAATGGGGGTTGAGTTCTGTACACTCGCTGAACCTCTGCCTGCAGTTTGATCTGCAGTTGTACAATCAGCAACTTTCAGCGAGTGTTGGAGTAAAAGTGCGAGGCGGCTACTATCTTCTCACGTCATTGAGAACCACAACATAAAAATTAGTCAGACATTTACAATTTTTCAAGAGGACGTTTCTCATTAAGCCGGAATCCATGCATAATCACTTACATCCTTTAAATCACATAGCTTCTTCCCTCATAATATTGGCACACAGCTTTGAGGTTGAAATTATCACCTCTGACGTAAGTGGAAAGAGGAAATTATGCCTCGACAATCCCATAGCCAACCCCCAGGTGACAACATGAAGGTGATGACTGAATGCGGTTTATTGGGAGTAAGAGTTTTACAAGAAGTTTTGTTTGGGTTGCTCGAAACTGTTTTTCACTTTTATTTTGCGTTTTGCCTGATTAGATTGATATCTTTGAAGAAACATGTGGGAGCAATTAAAGGAAAATAAGCCTAAAAGGTCTAAATAACCACACTTTGAAAGATTTTTCATGGAACAATGTTAAGGGCTTCTATAACTGTAAACCACGGTGCATGACTGAACTAACAGAGACAGGCTTGTGTCTTGCAGCTTCTATGGCAACAAGGCATCAACTGAGAGCTCTCCCACACTCTTCAAGAGAGAAAAAAAGTTGAAGCCTGTCTCTTCCCGTTGCCGCTTCTTCTTTTGTTGTTCGGTTCTTTAATGTGACTGAAACTATCTCATCTGTTCCTTGCGGTCTGATATGTCAAATAAAATGCACCAAGGAAGGCAAGTATGCAAGCTATCCTGGAGTGTTTAAAGTAACAATAAAATAATTACCTTCTGATAAGAAAAATATGTGTGTCAAGAGTTTCTCGGAAACCTAATGCTAATCTGAAGTGAAATGCAGAAATGCTTCCCTGCCCGCAATCTCGATTTCGCGAGCTGTTTGGTTTCTGCCCGAGCACTTGCTCAAAGAAGCTGGCAGCTGCAGGTCTGTCTATAGTTCGTCCAAAACAAACACGCTCCTCTCGCTCCAAAGTCCAACGATGAGCTGTCATGGAGTTCAGGCCTCTCTTTGCACCACGTCTGTGCATCTGGTCCACAGCACCGGCATGACCTTGCCAACGCAGGGTGTTCGTGCAAACGCGGCTTGGACCTCTGCTGTACTTTGAGTGTCAGTAACTGGATTGTAGTCAGGCCATGATGTAAACCTGAAGGGGAGGCTAAAAATAAGTTCTGCATGGTAAGTTTAAAGAGGGCCGTGTGCCACAGCGCTTCTTGCCAACAATTTTCTTCACTTGAATCGAAATAGTGTTCTCTGGAGGTGGGCACCGCCACCCCTCTCTCCTCTCTCCACTTGTTTTTCTGCGGCGCACCCAGGCAGCTTGTCTCTAGCATTTATCTGGTGCCCTTTCAATTAGATAGGGGCAACAGAGAAGCCTATTTGGACAGAGGTCTGTGTCACCTCAAGGCTATGGCTGCCACCACTGAGGTCATGCTGTGAAAGGGATATGGAGCACTACTGTTCCCCCTGAGCTATCTGCAACACAAGTGATTACACAGACTGATCTGTCCAAAGGGCCCTAGTTGGTGAAGATCAAAGACAGCCTGGAGACCACCTGGAACCTCTCTTGGCAGTAGACTTGGCCTGTGGAGGGTTGAGAGGGTCTGGGAAAAGGCGCAAAAGCACTGTGCCTCTCATTCCCATCCTGATCTTCGTGAGAACACAGGCTCTTTGATTAAGGAGCCCACTTTGTTTCCAATGTGATTTTTTTAAGCGTTCAGTGTCATATTCAAATAGAGGAAGATGAGTGATTGAGTAGAAATGGCTGCAGTTGAAAGACAAATCAGAAAACTCAGCATGGAAAGCTTGACTTCACTGATCCATTGCTTTACTCTGGCACAGCTAGGAGACTCGGTCTGAACGGTGTGGGTTGGCATAGTCAAACGGTTGGTTCCTTTGGCCTTCACATGCTGGTAGGTCCTCCTGACCCCCATGAAAGTTCGATGAATTTGTTAGGGCCAGTCACAGAAAAGACGCCAGAAAGTCAGAACTTTCAATGGGACAAACTGCACCCGTATACCTACCTACCAGGCACAAAGCACAAACTTCTCAACAAACCCCATATAACACTAAAACATTACATTATCCTTCCACTCAGCTTTCATCTCATTATTTACAGGTCTCTTCAAGGTGTTAGGTAATGACAGTGTTAGCATGTATTCATTACGTAGATGATTACAGTATTACAAATTTGCCATTTATAATCCTGCTTGTAAAGAATACTTGCATATCCAATTTCATTGCATATTCAATTGCATTTCACTAAAGCAATTTTACCAAAGTGTATAAAAATGCTATGAAAGGAGAGAAAGATGGAAAAATTCTGAAAATCACACAGGGACATAACAAGAGTGAGTGAAATGTTGGACCATTTAGTTCCTAAATTCCTATCTACGGGCCAGTAGTGTGGCTTGGCGGACACATTACCCCTCTTTCTACCCTATGACAAACATACCCAAATGTATACTCAGTGCCAGAGAGAAGACAGGATACATTTGGTATTGAATCGCAGGGTGGGACTGTGTAAATGACCGAGTTCATCTCTTTACATAGAAGTTGCATATTGGAAAAAAAAAGAGAACGAGGTGGAATGAGAGAGAGTGAGACCAAGAGGTTCCCAGAGGTCTAAAAGTATGTCTACACACAAACTAATATTGCATGCAGACAGGCAATATTTTCAACATATGCTGTGGCAGGTAAAGTCTATACGTGACCATGAAAAATCAATTTTGTTGGCTTTATAAAGGCTGTATCAAACTGCTAAACGACATATTCTATGGGGGGTTTCTGTGTTCTCAAATCGAATCAAACATGATGTGTTCGAGATTAGCATACTTTTACCTGAACTTGAGTTCATCGTGATCCAAACTCAAGCTCAATAAATCATCAAAGCAAATCTAATTTTGAATTGGGAGAGGCCTGTGAGACTGTAACCGTATTATTCTAGGTTTGTTGAACAATGTTCTGCTGACCATTATCTTGGCAAAGGCAGTGAAGGAGGGTGGACAGGGTGGGACATGTTCTCAGAGGGGTGGCAAGTTTAAAATTTCTAGAAAGTTTGCACGCATGTATCCAGGAAAAAGTCAATTTACATAAACTCTTGTTCAGACTTGTTCAGATTGTTCAGACCTTCTGGTTTTGTTTGTTTCTGTTTCCATCCATTTCACCCATGACAACTTTGTAGATAGTGGCCGACTGGCTAGGTATTTGTCTTACCTAACACCAGCGGAAGTAAATGCTTAATAACCTCATGAGTTACCAATGGAAACAGACGTGGTGATGTTTGTTTCCATCAGGCCAGGTCTTTGATGATCTGTGTCTCGCATCGTTGCTGGATAGGGTCCTTTGCAACCATGTGTCCTTGGCAAGCAGCACAGTGTCACTACAGTTTAAATGTTACCTTTAAAGGAGAGAGCAGCCTAGGCTGCAGAATGAGTGCCGGTGCATGTTTCCACCCAACCTCTCCAGACGCAGGTCTCTGTATCTAACCTGCGACGTCCTTCCGCCAGAGAAGGAAAAGCAGCGAGGTTTTGATGGCGCCTTTCTACATAGCTCTAAGACATGTTTACATAAGCGCAGTCATGGCCCTGCAAACCACGATGCTGTTGTTCTGGCTTCATTTAATGACCCTAGCAAAGGTGGTCATAAAAAAACGAGAAAATCATCCTCTCGTCCTGCGTCTTCTTTGTGAAAAGTGCTTCCTTTTTTTGTCTTCTTCTCTCATTCCACTCTAGTGCCTCTTCTTCCAGCTGATCAAATAACAAGATTTATTGGGGAGGTTGTTATTTCTCCTCCAGCACCCCCCAAAAATGCTTGGTACTCTTTGACCTCCTCTGTGTCTTCTTGGCCAGATGTGTGTAATGTTGAGGGAGCACGCACTGCTTTGTGGCAGGCTGGGTTAGGAATAGAAGGCAAAATATAACACTTTCTAAAAGATACATAGAAACTGTAGCCCCTCAATAATTGGTGTCTACTGTGCAAACACTCAAGTCAGTCTAGAGAACAAGACACAGATGACTTTGAATTTCAGTACTGTCAAGAACACATGGGCCTCATACTGCACAAAGGAAAGCTTAGCCTTAAAGTGCTGAGGTAATAGTGATAAAGTTCTCTTAATAGCAAGGGGGGCGAGTGCACTGCTTTCTGTGGGGATCCAGAAACTATGTGCAATGAACGTGTTGCTGTAAATTAAATTTACACTTTGCCTCAATGGAATTCACATGAGCACTAACCGAAGCAATTCTATGGAGAGCTTGCTTGCGTTTAATGTTATCCGGCCCAAGGCATGGCGGCCACAACTCCTCTGTTCTTCACAGAATAAGCCAGGGAAGGGAGGGCTGACTTGTAATGTAAAACATCATAAACAATTTCTTGGCATGCTTGGCTGTAGCTGAGAGTATGTCCACAAATATGCAAAAACAATGATTTATATAGCAAAGGCCTCTGGAGCCAAATCCAGAAACAAATTTCTGGCACCAAGACAGAATTAGCAAGACGGTAACTAGAATGACAATCTTTTAACATTATAGGACCTTAGGCATAGATTGATTTTTGCATTAAAAATGGGGAGAAATCTTGAGAAAAAAACAGACTCCTCCAAGTAAAATAAACCACACAAATTGGCAAATGTGTGATTCTCTTTACCGTGCTGAACTCCTCACTATAATGGTCCAATAATGTTATGAAAACGGTAAGAAGTGGGTCTGCCGGCCCCCTACCATGTGCTATATGAAAACAGGATGAGATCTGAAATATTGGCTTCTACAGGGGAGTGGGAAACAGAGCCGACCTGCGTCCCGTCTCCAGGAGGAACTAAACCTGAGTCTGAAGGAATGTTTCAGACCATAGAGAGCTTCTGTAGTGCAGATCAGAACCCCAGACACCCAGACTATTGTGAAGGGATTATTAGTTCCCATGTAGTCCTTATGCCCTCCTCCCCCTTTCTCCTTCCTTACACTTGTCTTTGTGCCTGAGTCTGCTCCCTGGGTCCACAGAGCTGAGAAAATTAGGTTCTGCTCCTTAAAGATTCATGTCCATAAACTACATGACTCAGCATCTGCAGCGTAGGTTCAAGCAGGATGTAAAAATATCTGTTTCCATTACGTTGGCCTGCAGACGCTCGCTAACGCCATATTTCTCAAGTGTGCTTAAGAAACTCCCGTGACCTTAGTTCTTTTACTGCTTTGCCCTTCCTCTTTATTGGGTTCTGTCTGACCTGACCTTAACAGAAGAGAACGAATTGCCATTGGCTGCGGTTTTTGGAGCCGTGGCATCCCCAGCCAACCACAACACTCCCTCCGTGGCGAGTCTGAGGACCTGTAAATTAGATAAGCTCCCCCAAATCCCCTGATTTTGATGAATTGACTGAGGCAATCTAATGGTGTTTTCTAACTGGGCAGGCAAAAACAGAGGATTTGGCATCACCCCGACTGTCTCGCTGTGCTGGGTCCCATAAATTCTGCGCGGCGTTTCGGTGTTACTGAGGTCGATCTGCCTTTCCCCTTACTCTGACTGTCTGGAGGAAGAGGAGAGATGAAGACGCTCAGCTTGCTTCTGAGTTGTTTTGCACTGGGGTAATGTCGCATTGAACCTCTCCCAAATCCTGGGCCTGGTAGCCTATTTATGGGCTCTTTCATGCCTCACCTACTTTCTAAAACATTCCATCATTTGTGCACCATTAAGTTTGGTGGAGGTGGATGTGAGATTCCTTAGATCACTCTTTCCAGTCTCCCAATCTTGGACACAATTTTGACACGTTTGAAAGTTTCTTCTTTGTGGTCATATGCTAGCAGGCAAACACAAGATCAACAAAAACTGTGATGATTTAGATATAAGGGCATTTATTGCAGTATCAGCTCAATATAGCTGTCCATCCACTGCATCTACCTGGTGGCGTGGATACCAGGAAAAATACAACTGAGGTTTTGGGGAGGGAGGGAGGAGGTCGGTGGCGTATCAGTCACCTTAAGTATCACATACTGCAGGCAACAGCATTATCCTCCATTTTTGGGCTTCATCTACTCCAACAGAATCACCTGTGTCTTTTCTTGAAGCTCTATGGATTAGAACATCTACAAAAAATGTGATGCTTCAGGACATTTCATCTTCTCCTGGGATGAAGGTATGGGTCCATCTAAATGAATCTTGGCTTGTGGTACTTAAGTTCTTGCCTTTTGTGATTTTTTCGACTTGGATATTGGGTCTCATTTAACAAGCAATATACTGACACATTTGTACCCACACATTTTTAATGTGCAGTGATAAATGTTTAAGCTCCAAGCTCCAAATCTAGCCAGTAAAACCATTTGGCCTTCATGTGCAATTCATTAAATTAGTTCTTTTGGCCCAACATGTTAGCATCTTTTAGGAAGGAAATACTAAAAACGGGGCCAATTGTTGTGATATTATCATCAAGGAGTCAGTGATCAAGGATAAATTACTGTTTAAAACTATAAAAAAAAAGATCGGGGATCATTTTCTCGTCAGTCTACAATAACATGCTTGGTATCGCTGGAAACTAGAAATTCCGAGTTTTCCAATGACCGTAAACGCACCACAAAAAGGAACGCTACATGTCCGCCATTAACGGGGGAAAGTAGCAGTCAAAATTCACATTTTACAGTCACACTGACAAAAATCTATGTTCTTGCCGAAATATTTCACCAAGGCTTATGTTATTTTCGCCAAAAATGGCAGATTTTAGTTACTCGCGTTTCTGCCGTCAATTTGAAACCGTTTCTATGTCTCTCCCATGAACGGGGGCTTTTCACCGGCCATTTTAGTCCAGACAGGCCGGAGCTCTATGGCGGGAACTCTGGCTCTTCGTCGCCATCTGGTGGCTGTATCGAAGTAGCTACTGACAGACACCAATGAGCCTTGTACATGGATGTATTAAACTACCATTGTATTGTATACCATTGGCCTTGTACCATTCTCTTCCTCTGACTCAGACGAAAACAGCGATACGTCACACATGAGGAAGGACCCCAGCGTTCTGCATAAATCTGCCTGTATAGAATGGAGCTCTGTGGCCCATATATGAATTATTGAATATTGCTCGATATTCATTGTTTTTTATAACTATTTCAATGTTTTTGGGACATTTATGTTATTTGTAACATGGCTATATTGAAATAAAGTGTTTTGAAGTAAAACTCCCAGTAAACAGTCAACGTGTAAACAGTAAACATGGCCAAAACATGGAGACCGCCTGAGTATATCTTTATAAATTGTATCATAAATGTTGTATTTTAGCGTATTTTCATCAAATTTACAGTTACAGTTGTAGTCAAAGAGTAGGAGAAGACATTCAGTTGCCTTATTATCTATGGGATCTTGGTTATAATGGTGATATTGCCTTTTAAATTTAGATTATATACTAGGCGAGGATGAAAATATTATTTTTTCCTTTACTGCATCTCAATTTACTCTGGAATGGCAATAGATATAGGTTTACTTACACTGGATTCATATTCCTTAGCTTCTTACCTATCAATGGAGACCAAAAATATGCATATAGGCCTTATGGTTGAGGAGCTATTCCTGATTCATTTGGGGCATGTCATTTCGGGCAGGAGGCCTGAGAAATAGGCCTAGGGCTGAAGAGGTTTAAACAACTTTGGGGTTTTAGAAATATGACATTAGGGATTTAAAGTAAATACATTATCTCCAAAATTTGAATTTCAAGTTAATTATTTTTGCTATATAGCAGTTAATGCAATCATGTAGACCTTTAGTCATAGTTTACACACTAAGGAACCATAACACTCTATGTATGCTCTACTCTATATTGCACTATTCATTTTGGATTCCCAATACAAATGTCATGAAGTTTTTATCAGAGTTTTTTAATCGCAATTTCTGCTGTTCCACTACTTACCAGTAAACACAATAATAGGCCTAGGTATTACCAGAAGCAAATGGTTATGAATGAGTGCCAATTGAAAAAAACAATGGCAACCAAACCTTTATAAAAACTTATTTTTGTGTGCAAGGGCATTCCTTTTGTTCCTGAGTATCTGGACCTGACCTCCTCTACAAAGTTTTGGAGTTGATCCCACCGTTCCTTCGTTCCAAGACCATTTGAAACAAAATGTTTTTGAACCCTGCTGTGGATAAGCCTGGTAGTTTTGTGTGATTGATCTAGATATGGCATGTCTGCATTCATCCTGACAGTGATTGGCCCAGCAGTTTGCGGTCAGTCGATTGCTGCAAGAAGCATTTTTCCCATTTCCAGTTTTGTGCCGTGTGTGTTCTTTTTTTTTATTTACTTTTTTTTATCAAGTTTATCTGTGATTCCAACAGAATTATGAGGAAAACATTGGACATGAACAAAATGATCTACCCACAGCAAACCAGAATCTCAATTCAGACTTTTTTCCCGTTCCCACAACCATCCACTGTTCTCTGATCTGATCTTATTTGAACTCTTTATGACTGGTACCTGACTTTAAATGAGACTGCATGAATTGCTATCGTGTGTGTGTGTGCATGTGTGTTTGTGTATGTGCATGTGTATATGTTCATGCATGTGTGTGTGTGTGTGTGTGTGTGTTTGACCAGACAGAGAGGGAGAGAGAGAAAGGGAGGGAGGGAAGGGGAGCATTATTATGAGTGTGACTAGATAAAGACAGCGGGTAAGGGGGAGACAGAAAGTGTAAGAGAAAGAGTAGGTGTGTGTGCCTGTGTGTGTGTGTGTGTGTGTGTGTTGGTGGGATGGGGGGAGGGTGGAGGGGGGTGTCTTTACCCCTGCTTCCTCACCTCACCACTTGAACCACATCTGGAAGAGATCAGCTGGGAGGGCTGAAGACTGTGAAAAATTAAGAAGCACTTTAAACACGGCAAAATATTTAAATTGAGCGGGCAGATAGGATGTGTGAACTACACCCGCTTGCAATGCAGGAATGTGGCATTTCAGAGAGTCTGTGGAACATGCATCCCTCACTCCCTCTTCCTCCCTCTCTCTCTCCACTCCTTGTTTTCCTTGATGGTTTAGTTTGATTTAGTTCATTACTTTACATCTTCTTTAGGGCTCACCTCTCCTTGTTAGGCTCTGCCACCCCTGGACCCCTTTTTTTTACTAAGGGGCCAAGAGGAATTCTGCATATCTGAGAGTTTAAACTAGTAAAAGACAGTGAAAGCCGGATTTAATGACATTTTCTTTGCATATCGTACAAGCAATAACATATGAAAATGGTTTGATATTAGTTCCTGGTCAAATTCTCTGAAGACTTAGACCCCACCTGACATCTTTGGAGCCCCCCACGGGGTCCCAGACCCCAGGTTGGGAACCGCTGCCCTCAGACCACTCAAAACCCATCTCTCTTCAGCTCAATATGACTGATTAGAGGGAAGGTTATCAGCATGAAAGATGGATCGTAAGATTTCACATGTAATCTTATGTGAATTCATGTGTTGCATGGTGATTATCAAGTGGATTTATTTCTTTATGATGTATTTTGAATTTAGGAAAATTTAGAAAAATGTGAACGTTTGTACATTATGGAGATATAAGATAGTGTAATTGTAGTATAGAGCAAACTGGACAATGTGAACAGTCAAGCACAAAAACAAACACATTAACACACATACACACACACACACACACACACAAGCACACACAAACACACACCTTGTCTTAATTTGAATTCCTATGTCAGAGAAAGAGCGAGAGAGAGATAAAGAGATAGAAAGAGAGAAAGTCCATTCAGCCTCATATCTCTTGCACGCCAAACCGCACACAGACATTTCTATTTACTTTTTCCCACATTTGGAATCGGAAAACCAAAGGGGGGGTATCCATGTCCGTCTATTCAATAATGTATGCTAAAGCGAAATTTATAGCGGTCCATAACTGTCACGGGTCCAAAGAGGAGGAGCCTTTAATGAGTAAAAAGTGGACGGTAATGAGTCCATGGTGCTGACCCGTGCTGACCACCCAGCAGATAACATCACTCCACTTTACATGCTGAGGGAAGCGCAGTCGGAGGTCTGTCTGTGTGAAAAGTAAGAATGCTTCTGCAGTCTATCAAACCCACGTAACAGGAGATTAAATGTTGTCTTTAGGAACAGAAAAGTGGCTGCAAGTGAGACAGCTGGGATAAATTTTGGAGAAGTCAGGATCACTGCCCTATTTGTTGTTCTTGTCCCTGTCCCTCTCTCTCTCTCTCTCTCTCTCTCTCTGTAACTTTCTCTTAGTGTGCATTGGTTGTCTGCTCAGTATCTGCTCAGTCATCACAATATCTTCCATACCACATATCTCCAAATCAAAGCCCCTGATAAATCAGTGTTTGTCCCCTCTGCTGGGACATTTTTGAGGTCTTATTTGATGCTAATCTTTCCACTCTGGCTTATATTTCCCAACCACCACAGAGAAGCTACACAGTAGGTTGCACGGTTGAATCCCTGACCCAGACTAGGAATAGTTTATGTGTTTTATACATGCTGATGTTAACACAAATTATTTACATTTACATTTTAAGCATTTTAGCCGACACTAAGGGAGGGAGTAGGACAGTAAAATAAGCTTAAATTCCTTCATCACCAAGTAACCAATGGTAAGAAGTGTGAGGGTCCAGGCCATAGTGACAATATTCTGTTCCTGTGACCATATAATGATTGTGTAACAGAGAGAGGCAAGGAAAAAAATAAAATAAAATATGAGCTGAGGAGACAGAGAGAATTTATTACATTTGCAAAAGCGGGCATCGATGCTGAACGCTCCCCACAAAACTTTCAACCCCAAATCATAAGATTTCACTTATCATAATTTCCACAGTGTAACACATGTTTCGAAACACAAACTGATCTTTTTGTTCCTCAACAAATCTTCACTGGCACCCTCACTTTCTTCTAAAGTCTTTTCCTAAGTAATCAGTTATTCGATCCTCCATAGGGTCTGTCTGGCTGTGAGCAATTTGTTGAGAGTTTAACTGACTCTCATGCCCCTGAAGGAAACTGAATCTTTTTCCCTGTTCCCTCTCTTCCCTGTCCTTACAATCGCACATACAAATCAAATCAAAGACATTCTTTGAGGTTCAGTTAGTTGGGACAAAATGTGATGTGTTTATTAAGGATCCATTGGGGGTGCGCACATATACAATAGACGTGTGATCAGCTATAGTGCTGATTTCTGTGCAGTAGGCTGTCATATTTCTTGTCACACATTGCGCGGCATTACTAAGCAGGGAGGGGGATTTGAATCATGATGTTTACTACACAGTGACATACTAAATCACTAGCACATTCACATTTCCAATACACAGCTCCTCTTATGTTTGATTTCTACAGATGTGATACAACTCTCGTAAATGACTTCTGCTACCAATGATCTTTTGAGTGGGAGACATGTGCATGTTCAAAGAGCTAGTCTGCAGCATGTGGAGGATTTATTTTCTTTCAAAACACACTCACATGCACACGCAAATACGAATGGTACAGCTGTTAAGCCCCCCCCCCCCCACAAAATGGAGAGATTATTGTAATTTCACACCACCTTTGTATTTTTATACAATATTCTGCTCACATGAAATGAAATAAATCATATTGCCTACATTGCGGCACATCTGCAGGTTTTTATCCATCAGTTTTAAGGGCCAAGATTGTCTTCTTACATGCAGATAACAAAAGAAAAGAAATTACCTCACTCAGACATCAGTCCGGCTATAAATATAACTCTCCGTCTGAATGTAGGGGGACACTGCGGCTTCAAGGATGTCAAGTGCCTGGTCCAAAGGTGCTGGCTCTCCAAACATTGTCTTTACACCGCAAACACAGTGGATCCATTGGGAACGAGACTGTCTGTTTGACATGTCTGCCTGACACCTGCTCAGCAGAGCGAGTGCACGAGTGAACAACTCTAAAGAGGGTGAACCAATTCAAATAAAAGACAAAAGAGGGCTCTCGCTCATTTTCCCACTTCCCTTGCCCGAGGAAACACCACCACCACTCTTGAAACTCTGTTCTTGTTTAACAGTTGGCGAGGAAATACTGTAACTCTTCTTGCTGCCGTCTTTGCCATATGGCTTTATTGGAGACAGGGAAATGTCATGCCGATGTTCTACAGTACATCAGCAATGTCTTTCACTGTGATGAATAGACAATAGACTGATTGCAAATTTATGAGTAGGCAAGCAATCTAACTGTACAGGTTACAGGTACTGGTTACCACCTAAGGAAATCCTGCGGTGTCACTCCACACTTTTTTGGGTAAATGTGTTGAAAGGTATATTTATTGGACTAAGACTGCAGGAGTTGTTTCAGATGGTTTCGATTCATCAGCCAGATTGGACATCTGTTCCTGGCTCAAACAAGAAAATAAAAAAAAAGGAAAGAAACTTAACTTGCAAAAATGTGTTTATTTTGGATTATGTTTTCAACGGCCTTTCCAATCCTAACAAGTTGTCAAGTATGTGCAATAGGCAGGTAAATTGCATAGGCCGCCTTCTGACCTGTTCAAATACACGATTACTATTTCAAGCATAGAATAGGAAACATGTTTTTATTTGTATTGCAATCTGAGACACAAAGTACTGTACAACACATTTTATTGCAAATTAGAGGTCCTTAAATGCGTAGCCTCACCACAGAAAGACAAACATGGGACTGGAAACTGTTTTCCATTCTCAAATTGAGTGACAGTTCTCTTACTATGTTATGTTAATACAAAGAATAAAAACATATGGCAGTTATATATCATTTCATGGTATATAAAGAGCGCTGTCGTGGTTTGCCAGGCATTTGTATTATTTGCTGTAAATGGCTTTTTTTTTTTTTTAAGAAAACTTTGTTTAGCTAGGCTACATGAAATAAGCCTTGGCTGTATAAATAACGACAAGTCTTGACATCTTAGGTTATGCATGGCTCACCGATCCATACATGTATCTTATGTACCTGGCCACTACATACAACTCTTACAGTTACGTTTCAAAGCTATAAAATGTCATATTCCATTCATCCAGCATGTATGAGCAAGGAACGTATGTGGCATTCAGTGATAAAGAATGGATTTCCGCATGATTGTACACTTGAACAGAAAACAAAGGAGTGGAGAGGAAAGGTACAATTTATTCCACAACGGAGGTGCAATTTAACCCATGATTTAGATTTACACCGCATGTCTGTGTAAGGCATGAGTATCAGTCACAGCTGCACTTCACTTCACGTCTTTGCTCCATGAAGAAGGCTCTTTCCAAACTCCACTATTATTCATTCCTGAGCACTTCATTATCAACAAAGGGAGTACGGGGGAAGTGTTTTCCATGATTAACAGCTTAGTTTACAAATGAAGAAATATTATACAGTTTCCTTCTGCACAAAAACCTGTTCCAGTGTATCTAGCGGCTTGAAATATAAATGGAAATGGCTCTGGATATACATTTCGAGAAAAAAAAAAAAAAGTGTTAAGGAGAGGCACCACAGATGAAGAGGAATGAAAACAATCCTTATATGCTATCAGAATGAAATTTGATGTGTTGAATATTAACACAAATTCAGTTTGTGTATTATAACTTTTATTTATGTGGTTATTAATATATTCAAATTAGCTAATATTTCATAAAAATGTACACATTTGGATATCAGACTTTTTTGTTTCAGTGGATAAAATCAAACTGCATATCCCTGTTTCATTCTGATGAATAACAAAATAATTGGTAATTTACACAGGGCTTTGTAAATATTTTGTTTTTTGATTAATTATTTACAGATAAATATGGTCAGATTTTATGCTTTCATGTAAAATACCCCATAAAGTAGAAATGACAAAAAGACAAAAAAAAAAAAAGAGACAAAAAAGCCTAAGCAAAGTGCCAGCTATTTTTGTGAAAAAGCAACAAGTTAAATTTGGTGGCCATATCTACAAGTTAAGAAAAAACAAAACAAAACACAAAACATGTTTTACATACAGTGAATATATCATTTTCAAATGGCCATTAAAGTTTTATTTAAAATTGTTTTTGAGGTAATATTGTGCTTGGTGTACGTGAGGCAGCTGGTATAAAACATATAAATCATATAAATTAGCTACTTATGGTTGTTTTGCATGATTTGTATGTTTCATAAAACTACGTGGTGTAATAGTATGTAGTAAAAGTGGTAGGCCTACAGTAGCAAATTATTGTAATATGTCAATATCCAATCCAGCATAAATCAACATTTCAACTTGTAGTGCCTTGCCTTAAGGATAAATATTCGCAATAAAAACATGAAGCAGATACAAATGTTAAAATGTAATCTCTCACGAACCATAAACAGTTTTTTTTACAAAATGTCATATTCCATCAGACAAGATTTGCACTTTCTCAATCGACAGTACTTTTGTTTTGTTCAGTTTAGAAATAATGATAACATTTATGTATAACGGTAAAATGTTCTTTAGCCTGAGAGCGGTCGAGGACCCAGTTTGCTGGAATGTATGATTTTATTCTGGCAAAAACTATCCACTGCTAATGCTAAATCAACAGAAGTCATACGGGTAACCTCAATTTTCAAATCATCTCAAGTCAACTTCAATCACCAACTTAAGGATGATATTACCCAAAATTGTAAAATGTTAAGGTTACCTCTATGACTCTTGGTAGTGAGCAAATTGTTATGTTTTTTTGTATGGCTACTATCAGAGGATCACATCAAGCATCAGAGTTCCTCTACTCTCAGTCCAAAGAAACATCTGAATATCAAAAAAACAAATTATCTTAGAAATACCATTCAATTTCAGACACTGTTGTAAATTATGGGAGTCAGAACTGGCACCTTCATACCTGGTGTTGAAAAGGGAACTCAAGACGTGCTTTGGGAAGAAATATTTCTGGTTCAGAGATTACCATAAGCCTCCACTCCAATGGGAAACTCCACCAGGGTCCCTGCCAAAGCCTAAACAAGCTCAAGGCCGCTGACACAAGTGATTTTCTATTACAATGCTGCTCCCTCTGCAGTTACTTACTTTGTATGGGATGAAAACAAAATGTGGGATATTCTGGTTTAAACTGACTGTTTTACAAGGGTCATTCTCAAAAAGGAGGTCGCATGAGGATACAGCTCACTGGATAAATGGTAGCTACAGAAACCCACTGAACAAGTAAGTAGTAGTTGCACTAGAAGACTGTGCCACCACCAATACTCTTTGTCCTTATAAAGCAGCATTCAAACTGATTTATTATTGAATAATTGAAGACGTACATTTAAAGACACATCGCACAGCGCTCTCTCCTCTCCCCACAGGTGCTGTTATTAGACAGCATTTGATAGACAGCGAAGATATTGACGATGTGTGATGGGGTGTATGTTGGAGCCTCCGAATAAGAGCAGCCACATTCGGTCCATCTGGATGTGCTCCTATAAACGAGTTATTGAGTGTCAAAAGTTTTTACGATTTGATGATGGGTGGAAATGTGCGAGACATGCACCACAACTGACTTCAAAGAGTCACATGCTGCCATGGTTTATCTAGTGAACAATAAACTGTGTTAATAGCTGTGAAATAGCACAGCTCATTGCAATAGAGCTTGCAATAGAAATGCAGTATAAACTCTGAACCTCTCTGGATTGTAATTAGTAAACATCTAGCAATGTTACGCTACCGTTCAGTAACATCAGACATCATGGGTGACATCCGCTGATCAATTTCTCCACATACGGTCAAAACCCTCACATTATTGTCCATTTTCTGATTCAAATGAAATGGTAAGTGAGTTATTAATATGTCTTGGATATGGAACCAACTGTTGGAAAGGGTTCCCTGGAAAAACACATCCCAAAGAAGCTGATTTTGCAGGACTTTCTCCCCTCATGTGTGTCACAGTGAAGATCCGTTTAGCATTCTGACTGCACAGAACTGCAGGGTGTCTTCCCACATTTCACAAACCCATGATGTCTGAGTTGAGCTCTGTCCTCAATGTTTCCCAACTCACAGTTCAAACCTAATCAGAACAGCTCTCCAAACATGGCTCACAAAACCATGGCGAGCACAAGACCTGTGGCTTCTGGTTGCCATTCAAGCTAACAGACAGTTGGAGGTTATATAATTGACGGCAATTTTGTATAGTCACGCAAAGCAATCCAATGTCCTTGCGCTGACATCGCCAGGCCGTGCCATTAGGGATTTTAAACAAAATCTTTTTCTCCCAGTCTTCGGTTGTTTTCTTGTCTGCTGCTAGTCAAGTAATATTTTAAAGCTGTAGTTCCACATAAATCTCACAGCTGCAGGTGTCTTTTAATTGCCTGAAACTTACAAGCCAATTTACTTAGTGGAAAACACTGCAAGTGAGATAATTGCTTAAATTTTTCCTCCTCAAATCTCAGAAGTACAGGTTAAGTGTTTGCTTTGACGAGTGGCACACACGACAGTCTGATGGCCCGAAGCGATTGAACACCGGATAATGACCAGGAGTTATAGGCTTTGTATAGATTTTGTATTTCAGGGGGTTGTGGTCATTTATTAGGAATTGTTATGGGCCTGCATGCTCCAGTGGGTTCGAAGAATGAGTGTCAATTAACCAACAACACTGACCTTGCATTTGCCCAGTCATTTCCCCCTTGAGGAATAGTATGGCATTTAAGAGGGGAGAAGTTGAGCAATTATTGCATCAGAGTTTTCCATTGTATCTCTGTTACATTGTTTCTACTATAATGCAAACTCTACTGGTAATATGACAAAGAAACTGGAGAGGAAGGTGTCAGTTTAAGCTAAATAATACAGGAAAGGTTACTTTACTTCTGTGTGCTTTTACAGCATGCAGTTATGACTGCGTACTTACCCGCATTACCAAGTTCAAATTCATATTTTAGCATGAAAAAAATGGGCATTCAATGGGGATTGATAAATGAATTGTTCTAGAAAGCATGGGTGGGAACAAATCATAAAATTGGAATTTGTAGGTTAGTGGGTTCTAAAGTTAAAAAAAAAAAAAAGAAATCGTAAAATTTACAACAAGATGTCTCTAAATTTCAGCTGCAGCATGTGAGACAGCACACCTTCCAGTCATAACACCACTCACATCAAATACAAATGACCAGTTGCTTTCCAAATGGACTCCCTAAGTCTCTTTGGGCTGAAAGTCATTTACAATTAAAGCCAGCCTGATGAAATATCACAGTTTTAAACCTGCTGACATCTTCATGCAGACCTTTTTTGAGTGGCCGGCCTCATAAAAAAAAGTAGAATGAAATGAAATAAAAATCCCAGAAATTCCCAAGATCTTCACAAACCTAACCTAGCCCGTCTACTGGCAAGTCCAGGCCTCCACACAAAAAAATACTGCAGACAAATATGTTGAAGTGAGTGATGCCAGGACTTTGACATATGATGCACAAAATCTTCCTGCCTAGTCAGCTTTGATACTTGAGGGCCCCTGTCTGTTCAGAGTGTTAATGAACTCATTAGCCTCTGGATGAGAAAAACACACCGGCCTTATAGGAAGGGCTTTTGGGGAAGATTGAAACAAGGCCAGGCTCCTTTACACCACGGAGGACATTACTTGTGATTAACACCCTGGACAGTTCCAGAACATCTGTGGGAGGCGAATCATGGTCGAGTGAAACATAAACAATATTGGTCAGAGAGAAGAAGCATGGCTGGAGTTGTGTAATCCATGCACCATGCAGGGAAAGAGGATGAGAAAGAAAGCTAGGGAGAGAGCAGGAAAGAGAAGACTGAGAAAAGAGGGGAGTGAAACTTCAATAGTCTCGTACTCTGGCAAAACGGAGATATGTAACGTTATCATCTCCTAATGCGTCCCTCAATGGCTTTTAAATCGTCTCAGTGTTTTAACGCTCCGCTCGACCTGTGAAATAATTGCACAGTTGGCATATGTTAGTTTGGACAGCACGATCATTTACATGTTAATGAATAAAATATTGATACCGATGTCTTCTTGCATAGCGTCTGGGATTCTCACTGTGGTAATTTGTGCATTTTTCTAACACCGAGGATAGCCATAGGTTATTTTGACAGCAAGTAAATCAATAAATTTGGGAGTTGCAAATCCCTGGGAGTTTTCTAGGCTGTAGGTCTGGTATCCACTGGAAACATCGCTCGGACTAGACTGTATCCATGTGTGTGAAACCAGCCAATTAAGTTTTTTTCTCGGTAAACATATTAGGGAATATCTTAGCAGAGGATAGCTTTTGACATGGCATGTCATTTGTGGTACACCTACTAATAACAGTCTTTGGCATGAACTTCACTTCTGGGGAAACGCCAACAGTCTGTCTGGCCAGAAAGATATTGGTAACAATTTCTACGAAACCAGTTCTGATTCAGTAAGACTGAGTAATGAATGCGGTCGTAGATACACATGATTTCATGATGTATTATACCAATACTTGCGATTAAACATAATAATAAATAACCATTATGTCTTCTAAGGAGAAATGACAGCTCATTAAACTGCAAATCCTTTTATTGCTTAATATGTTCTTGTGAGTTTTCAGTTGTTTAAACAACACCCATTTGCTATATTCTTGCATTATATTCTATTTTCTGTTTTTATTCTATTTTTCTTTGCTGTATACTATTGCTATTTGCAGCTGCATCAACAAAGTTTCCCTGCAGGGATCATTAAGGACAAATCTTATCTTAAATTACATTTACACTTCCATTTTGAGTACTAGTTTTATTGTGTAGTTTTAGGTATTTTACAACCTTCAGGTTCTTTGTGTAGCTTTAGTATATAATTTTGATGCATTGTGGTGCCAAATTGGATAGGACATAATACACTGTGCCACAAATTTGAGCACTATTTTAGGTAATTTTAATTCTCAACTGAAGTTTGTGAGCTTTAATGGGCTGAAAATGTATGTACATGATGTCGTATAGTATGTAGTATGTGGTATATAGTAGTATAATGAATTGTATGCATGGAAGATAATTCAAGACAATTTCATAAATAGTTTTGGACCAAGTGCGTTTCATTTCTGGAGGTTTGGCCACAGAGAGCATGATCATTGCTGAAGGTTGCTAAATGTATCTAAGGTCATAGCACTATTCTGCCAATGATTGTCACAGCAATTCAGTGCCACAATTCATGGCTGAAAGGATCATATTTAGTACACTGTATGAGCCATTCTTCATGCTTCAAGCACATCTGCAAAACTGAGAATACTCCTAAATGTGTCTTGTCTGAACTTTTACAAGTTGAGCTTTATGTTAGCACTGACAAAACCTCTGAAACTGAAAAACGAACCCTTACTTCAGGAAAATCATCAAATTTACACAGTGACCAATACCCCTTTGAATCTCCAAATCATTCTGTAATTTCTCTGTCTGTGACCAAATAGAAACAAAATATTCACAATAGTCCACAATCACTACTTTACTTTCAATTATTTTCCATCTTATGTTATGCTCATTCTATGTCTATTTTCATGTGTGTAATTTCTTTGTTGTAAAGCACTTTGAGCTGCATTTCTCGTATGAAAGGTGCTATACAAATAAAGTTTATTATTATTATTAATTACTTTTCAATTCAATGTGCTTCATTGGCACATCTCTCTCTCTCTCTCTCTCGCCACCTGACAGATGTTAATATTGTCAGTTTGATCTTCTGCAAAAAACACCTTTTGCTGACATTGTAGAGATGCTGAAACCACATCCAATATGCTTATTCACATTACAGACACATGTCTATCTCTATATTTGTTTTATGTTTAAATAAAATTGCATTGTAAGATCAGACCAAATGTTGTGCATCTGTTTTTAAAACCTAGAGGTATCTATGTTACTTATTGCATGACATACCATATTTGAAATTCATTTTGACAGTCTATATCAAATCAGCAGTCAGGCAAACCTGATACCATCATGTTATCATCATAGCACTGACGTGTGTAATGCGTTTCAACTGTGCAATCTGAGTCTGGATCCTTTTCCTCATACCACAGTTAGAACGATCTGAAGCCAACTATGTAAATGATAACCCAACTCCATCACCAGATAGTTTCAGATAGTTGCAAAGTTGATATACATTTACCTTTTAGTAGAGTCTCAGGAATAAAGGGCAGGCATAAAATAAAATAAACATTCATAAAAGAGTGCCTCGGAGGGTTGTCTCACGCTGTTTTCTGGATGGTATCTTAAAATGAAAACAGGATTTAGTGATATGAGACCGTCTTGGAATCTCGGCACCAGCCAGCAGCCAACTTGTCGGTTCACCAGCCTTTTGCATGTTTCTCTTTATGATCAATGGAGTCTAAATTTTAACTGGCGATTGCCTCTGCCTTCATCAGTTTTGCATAAAAACCCTGAGAACTATTGTTTCATGCTCCACCAACTAATATAGATCATCTCGTCGTGCCGCTGCCAAACTGCAGGTTTACGGCGCTGAGCTCCACGGCCACGCTCACCTTAAAATACCTTTGCCCTTGCCTTGAACGTGTCAGTCAAATAGAGGCACACAGCCAGTATTGCTAGCTCACACTGCTTCATACTTCTCTATTATACAGGACTGCTTCATTGTTTTAAGTAAAAATGTATCACAAGGCAGACAGACCTCAAGCACTTCATGACATTTCTTTCAGACATTATATGAAAATGCCAAATGTGATAGATACTTTGATGAAAGAAAAGTATAACAAATATTCTGCATAAACTCGCCATCTCAGAACAAAGCATATTTCCGTAAACCAAAGGCTATAAAGCACACAACAACAATATCAGCATGGCCACTCCAGTTTTATGAAGGTTAAGCAGGGTACCTACAGTGTCTAACTCACATCTGGGTCCGACAAACATCTGTTGCGGTCAAGCTCTGTGTCTCATACATTTGCCGGGCTTTTTTATTCTTTGGCTCAAAGACTTGTTCCATTGTCATGGCTTACTTCTTCACTGCACTAGACAGTCTTTCACCTGGTCTGAGCTGACCTTGGCTAAGACCTCTGAAAATAAAAACTCTTCTTTAACTCAATTCAAATGATGCAGGCTGGGATCAAATTGCATGCAAGTATTTAGAATCCTTTGTAGTGAGTAAATTAAATTTGTTTGCTTTGGGTCTTTTCTCTCAACTGTTTTGCGTGGGTTTGAAACCTTAGAGCATTCAGCACTAAGGTTTAAATTGCACCTGGTTTAAATTGTCTGAGAATAACACATAAAATGTTTCAACATCTCCCGAGAAAAAAAAGCAGTGGGGAATTTAAGAGAAATGGAAATGCTTTCTCCTCTATAATAAGGGTTTATTCTTTTATAGACCAAATAAAATGGCATCTAATGCACTCACTTTCAAAAACTGATCCTAAAGCGCTTGCCATAAGAACCTTGAGTGAGATGTTTTGCACTTTAACGCTGAGCTTCCTCGAACCAGTGTATCAATAGTGACAAATGTGTTAAAACAGCTGTGCCAGAAACTTACAGGATTCTTGCTAAATCTTGTAGAACATTGATATCGCTACACTGCATCGATGGCAGAAAAGGAATAATCTATAGCTTTAACGGTATCAAGTTTGAGTTAGATGTGTACAGTATGTATGTATCTTGTAAAGAGCAATATGCAATTGGCATGGCACACCCTTTCAATGAAACCACATGCCTTGCATGTAAAAAAATAAGGTGATATTCCGGCTGTTCATTTGAGGACCAATATGGCAAACACATGTTGGCAGCAGCTGACGTTCTGGGCACATTGTTTCCAATGTGATCAATCTGTAGTTTGAAGTTGTGGGAAGAGTTTCAAAGGAAAAGCTTCCCATAACATTTGAGTTACACATACTGTATATCTTCTATTCACTTGACAGAATGGCTTTTATTTGAGTCTTCTCAATCGAAATGTTGATGTTGAATAAATTGGTATGATAGATTGCTGTGCAGACTGAATTTATGACTACTCAGGTGGCCATGAATGTATTGTAGTGGCTAATATGGAAGACTTCCCTTCTGTAGTAAATATGCCTTGGACTGGACCCAAGAAGCATCATAGTCAAGGTAAAGATTGACACTCAACTTTATAGACTCCAAACAGGGCAATTAGTTTTGCAGCTTAAAGCCACACAAAGTATTACACTTCACAAATCCTACATACAATTATGTCTACATCATTCAAAAATGATTGGTGTAGCCATCAATCTATAAAAAAAATATGACAATAACATTAGCAGCAACAAAAGACTGCAATTAAACACCAAAATGCTTATTATGTTGCATAGCTCTTACTTGAAACACATGCATTGCCATCAAATAAACACAGGCCTAATATTCAATCCTGTGTACGCTGACCAAGGTTAGTCATAGTTTACAGCGCAAATAGACCCTTTGCACGCTTTAAGAATATTTATAGTTATTCTTAGGGCATGTAATGAGGTGAATAGTGCATCTTGTGAAGAGGGCCGAGCTTGAGATGTGATTAAAATGTGAGAAATCAAATCGAATCTGAAAAAGAATATTTTTTACTGACATTGGGACATAAAGTTTGGACTGGAAGCTTTCACCTCTCATCGTCTGAGGCATAAAAAAGGATGGAGATCAGCAAGAGGACACCAGTACTGGCAGCATAGCATCAGAAAGCTGCCCTCTCCTCCCACTTTTAGTGAGTAAAACATGTTTAAGGTGTGGTTCTACTCTTCATAACCAAGTGTCTTTGAATTGGGTAATGGAGAGATAAACAGTCATCTTTTGGTGGGAGGGGAGAGTCAGGGAGAGAGTGGGTGACAAAAAAAAAAAAGATTATCGTTTTTGCCAATGCTGCAGACCTCCATTGATATATCAACGCCACGGTAGACAATGTCTGTACCCCCGGGGGGATTACTGTGTCTGCATCACACCCTGTTGAGACCATCATGGCTCACAGCCCTCGTGTACAAAGCCGCACAATTGACCAGGAGGGAGCAGACAAGAAGGAGTGGTCATATAATCAGTGACAAGCAAGCGGCCCAGGATATCTTTCTTTGTTCAGTAATGAAGTTGCAATGTGTCCGCATAGTAGTAGGCTAATTATCCTTCTTGGGGTCAAATTCCACCATCAAAGCTCTCTGCCGTCTGCTGTTTGTAAAACACAGAAAATTTCGTAATCTATAATTATAATATTTTAGTGCTTCATGACAGTCCAGAACCCACTGACTGTTTTTTCATTTGTCACACAGTGTGTTTTTGGTTTTGTTTTGAATCCCACAATTGTTCTCTCAAGCTCTTGATGGCCTCTTTTATGATTTTTCGAACACTGACCTACTGCATTAGTCAGATTAGCAGATGATGGCAGTGAAACCTCACTTATTTGTGTTTTGTTCTTTTTCGTGTTACAACGAATAGACAGCATGCAGAGACTTCACAGAAATGGCTTGTTGATCCAGAAAAGGATGAAGAAGGAACCCAACCAAGTAACAGTGAAAACAGTCCCGTGCGTGGCGGCTCTGACAAACCGACTTTTAGTCACTGACTCACTAGTGATTCAGTCAGTAGGATTTCTCTCAATCAATACCACGTCATCTCAGATAGTTTTAATGTAGCCTCTAGTCTAAGGAATATCAAGATCCAATGCTGGTCGTGCATTGGCATTACTGTACACCAAGCACCAAGTTAGATAGTCACTAACTTTGACTTACAGTGTAATGTAATTGCTTATATACTGTATAATCATTTAGATTTTGTTTAAACTTTCTGCAGACAGCTGTAGTATTACCATGTAAGGTCTGCTGCCTGTGATTATTACCGTTGCCCTTCCATGAGTTTTATTCAAGCTAGAACAATTATGTCAATCGTCCCCAGCCACACTGGTAAAAATTCCAGCCAAAATTGTGGCTATTTTGGATTGTTTTTTTTTAATAGAAAACAGTATTCCCGTGTGAGTTTTAATTTTAGCCAGAACATAATTTCAGTAAATTAAGCCATATGACAGTTGGGTACTGGTTGTTTAGAATTGAAGAAGTTATTGTTTTTGATTCCTGTTTGTTCAAGTCGGTTTTGCAGATGGACAGTATAATGTACCACTCAGATTTCAGGCTGCCAGAAGAATGCAATGATGATGACAAGTTCAGCTTTGACAATGAATTATACATTAGGAGGGACATATTTCCCTCAATATTTGAAGACGGCACAATTATTCTTGTCAGTGTATTTCAAAATCGTTTCTCTGTTTTCACTAACACTGGAGAATAATTCCCTCGATACCGAAGATACATGCAAATCCAGAATGCTTAAAGCCTCAGTTTCTTGGACGTATCTTTGTCCTCCATTTGCCATAAACAGTGCACATGTTAGAGCCGTGAGAAAATGAGGTTGCCTCTCTGGTATGTCTCTAGTCATTTCTCAGGCTTCTTCTCAGCCACACTGGACCTCAACAGGTGTCACAGCTAAACCATACTTTTCAAAAATCTAGACCACATCCTATCATTTTAGAAAATGTATAACTCTGCTATGTAACAAGAAACAACATTAGGCAGGTCTTTGGGGGCCATAAAGTCAATTACAACATTTTTTCTTTGCTTAATAAATCAAACAAGAAAAGAAAACCACATGTTTTATATCATATACAAAGGGCTTGACTATGAAAATCTGATATGTTGAAATATTTAACTCTTTGTCCATTTTCGTTTCATCAGCCCAAAATTTCCAAAAGTGTTGACAAAATCAAACAATAAAACTTATTGTACTCACATTTTTCATTTTTCACTTTTCACTCTCAGTATTAAATATAAACAGATGTAGAGTTCTTTTCATTTATCATCAATACTTTAAATCCTTCACCCTACACTCAGTGACTCACATTTACATCAACTTTGATTTAAATCTGTATCGATGTGAAGATTTTTCAAGGTCCCTTGTGTGAAAATGGTCTTTGTTACTATTATATTTTTAAACACCTGGCTTAAACACCTGGTTCTGATACAGTATTTGTGAAGTAGACTCACTGTTCTGAATTAAGACACTGTTAAATTTTCAAGCAAAGGCCATCTGGTATACTTACTTGCAAGAATAACAGCTACCATTCTGTCTTCATGCCTGCGGACATTATTATTAATTTATTAATTCTTGCCATTTTACAGTCCATTGATAGTGGAGAAAGCAAAATATCTAAAAATATCTAAAGGTCAGCAGGAATAACATCATGACAGGCTAACAAAAACACATAATAGGCGTTTACATTTGGTTATCAATCTAAAAATACATCATTTGGATGGGAATTGTTGAGTGACGGAGGAGTGTGTACCCTGCTAGTGTGTATTATCCTGACCTATGTAGATATATATTTTTGCTGAAATTATGTTGTGGTATTTAGAATGAATAACACTCAACACATTGTTCAAAAATGTCTTCCTGGGAGAACATGGGCCTCCATGCCATATACCTGGCAAGTCTGGTAGGCTAATTAGTTGAGCTCAAACTCTAAAATGACAAGAGTTGCTAGATATTTATTACTTTTGTAATGAGTCCATGTGAAACTGACAGTTTGTGTTCCAGAGAGGGTTTGTGCCAATATTGTAGCTAAACATACAGTATGTCTATATTTCATACCAATTGATTGATACGAATGCTTCTTTCTTCTTTCTTTACAGTTTACTTGTGTTTCAGAACTACCAGGGAACTCCTAATCCAAAGTACTGTTACATCTGAGAGAAATACTTCTTCCCAGTGAAAACATTGTCTAATATGGCATTGCCAGTGTGAGATGTCGAGGTTAACGCTAATCCAGCTAGATCAGCACTGCATCCGTGTAATTCAAAGTGAGCATGGAAACTGAGCTACAGTTTGTGTGCACTCTGGATATGATAACATGGGGTCATGAGGATTTCTGCACAGATGACTGGGCAGATAGCTGGCTCTGCAGCAAGCCTCAGTGTGGTTTCGTCTGTGAGGATCAGACATGAGTAAGGAACTGAATGTGGTACAGAAGTGTTTAACTGTCAGAAAAGGAGTCCTTGAGACTTTATAGCACAGTATGGCAAACACACAAAATACCAGCCGAACACTGGTGAATACCTATTTCAGTCAGTCAGTGTGACACATCGTGCAAGAAAAGCCAAGTCTGAAATTTATTCTTACAGGGTAAAATAATGGACTCAGTCGTACATATGTGGATGATTTTATGTTGGCATCCATTTTTACCATGGATACTGTAGATACTTCATTGACTCCACAGTTCAATAGGATATTGATGTTTGTTTTGGCTACAACTTTAACAACCTATGTTATAGTCTTGAAAAAAAAAACACCCAGAAAACATAACCTTTCAACAAGGATAGGACTAAAAATCACTTAATCTAAATCTGGGTCAACTGTTTCAGCCCGAGCCTCGGTCAAGTCTCAAGTACATTCTCAAACAGTTAATTATTTTTATTTTTTTCACCCAAAATTATCTATGACCCTTTTGGTTAGCTGTTCAAATCTTAGCCTGCTCAAATCCTCTGAAACAAGTTGTTAAGCCTGCCACACGTTCATAAATCAGTATCAGTTCAAAAAAATCCCAACTGGTGCATCCCTGTTTTCGACCACAGCTTTGTATGATATTATGATATTTTTGACCTGAAGCTACTCAGGCCAGTTTCTTCATTGCTACTCATTGCACAGTTTTAATTTTCTAAAAACACATTAATGGTAAGCAACAAGAGTGATTACAAGACCTTACTGAAGTCCAGAGTGTTTCAGGAGGGAATAAGCCCTCTGTTTCAGCCTAGATCATCTTGAGATTGTCAGTATTTCTGAAGTAATTTGACATGTGTTACAACTCGGCTCAAGGAAGTAACAATTAGGGAGCCATACGCCAAAATAAAAGTTAAAACAATGATATTAACTAAATTCTAGGAGTAAACAAACAACACAAACTACATCAAACCAAAAGAACAGAACAAAAGCTGTGCCTAGATGAGGAGGGAGAGAGACTGATAGTTGGAAGGCGTTTTATGCACAAGGAGTGCACCGGGCCCAGGTGCTATCCATCAGTTTCAATGACGAACCCGCCCACCAGGCTCCTGCAGGACAGACCAGAGCCAGCAGTGTGGAAGGGCCGTCACACATACTATATGTATGAAATATGAAAACACAGCCCCCCTTTTGTTTAAGAGAGAGTGGATGAACTAATATTTTTTCCATCTTGGTTCTAAAGGATTTGAACATTCACAAGCCCATCCGATCTGTTTTCTGTGTAGTCAGTACTGCTAATGTTTGCCATGTCTAATAGGAAATCCAAACCTGTCATGTACATACAAGAAACTTCAGTCTATGTGGTTTAAATGATGAACAATAGAAATGTTTTATTTGGTTTTTACAATCAACCCTTTCTGATTCCTTTTTTTTTTGGGGAAGATTGGTATTATTTTCCTTTTTGCGTGATGGATTTGAAGAACGCTCATATATTTTATTCGGACGTTCATGCTGTTCCGAACAGTCCAATGTTGGAGTCATAAACCTATCATTAGGCATCATGAATCCCCAGGTCCCTCGTTAAACTGGCTGCTCTGCAGTCTACCCTGGAGGTATTACATTGCCCTTAACTACCCTTGGCTTATAGAGTATGACAGAAATTATGACCTTAATAAAGTCTATTTTGTGATATTTGCATGCATAAGCATCTTATATCTGACACAAAAAAGACTGTCTGGCTCAGTTTTAGGGCTCCCCCGGGCCGGCTCTTGGCAGGCCCGAGGAAGTGTGGCACTCCCATTTACAGACCGATTCCAGTGGATGTCACAGTGACTTAAAAGCGCTTTGGGAATCCTGGCCCAGCTGGCGAAATCCAAAATGGTTAAGTGCTACTTGTCATTTACCTTCCCATGTTAAAACAGCAGCGTTAACTTTTCACGTGTGGTAACATTCCTCCTGTTGCTCCAGCAGAGATCCTCAGTAGAGTCTGTGCAGTCATCAGTTTTTAACATTCAACAAAAACACTGTGGTATGCATAACTTGTAGATAGATATCCAGGTTTGAATGTTCTGATTTCTGGAATTGCTGGAGCGAAAGACAGAAATGCCTGCTACTTATGAACTCCACAAGTTCAAGTTCACACTTTCTTCAATTTACTTGTATGTACTGTAGATTGATACTAAAATGTGCCCCCAATTTTTCTTATGAATGTGTACGATTGAATAAATTATCCAAGTTTTTGAAGAACATACAGGAGGCTGGAAAGCTTCTAAGCTGCTGATGTTAAAGATAGTTGGGCTGGGTTGCTCTATGGAAAAAGGGGCAAAGTTTTTAACCTTTTCATAATGAATAGCCAAATAGAATAAAGCTTTTTAACCTATTTTTGGAGTGACTTGGATCTCTTTTTCCTAACAAATTAGCCCAGTTCAATAAGATAAGATCAGTGCTGCCCAGTTCAATAAGATGAAACAACAACAAAGATGACCCCATTAAACTTTTCCTTGAAGCACTATAATAGCACAGTAAATAGAAGGTAGAGGACATACAAGCTGACCAAAACAGTATGTTAATAGACTTTGTAGTAGTTTCATCGATAGAATAATCTAGCCAGGATTTTTTTTTTACCCCAAAATTGTAAAGCATACATCACCTCAAACAGTTTGCACAGTTTAACTAACTTAATTCACATGCAAACTACAGTGACATCTCTGTTTTTCTGTTGTGACAGACATCAGATCCATCACTCGTCAATATAACCATGAAGCGATGATGTGTTGTTTTGATTCTGGCTGTATTTATTTCTTGGCAATTAGACAAAAAATAATTACAGGCTGCAGTGTAACTTAATTCACATTGTAAATCCTTCAGCGGGATAAGTGTAGCTGAATGTGGATGGTGTTTATTCAGTAGTCTTTCTCATCATAGCAGCACTGATAAATGTCACACTCTCACACACTTTTACAAGAAATGTTGGTCTGTGCGATCTCCAAGAATTGTTGTTTATGGCCCCCTGTTGGACCATGAGGAAATGGAGACCGTAATGATATTTAATACATCAGTGCAGTCCTAAACGAATGAACTGATTATATGAACTGATAGCTTAACGCTAAAATGGACAAAACAGCCCCAATTTTGTTATGCCCAGGGGTTGTGCTGTGTTTGCTCTTTAATAATTTGTGTTACTTCATGAGAAACAGATGTAAATTGGAATGTAGATTATGTAGATTTCAAAGCCCAAAATCCTCCACTGAAAATATGCATAGATGGAAAATATCCCATAGGTTTTTTTTTGTTTGGAATTTTTTTTTGCCTATGTTCCCAGAAGCCAGAGCAAACACTAGGTTCATCTGGCAGAAACCTAACTGAGCTCAAACTTAAAACAGCAAGACTATATTTCCGATTATACTGAATATAATTATGCACATTGAATATTCATATAAGTCCCCAAATCACAGGTAAAGGGTCAAGTTAGTTGAAAACTCATTATTTGTAGTGTGCCTGGAGTGTCGTTCATTCAAGCACTTTAAAACCATCCATCTGTTACAAAATTAATAAACATTTTAAGAACCCAGGTGTGTGTGTGTGTGTGTGTGTGTGTGTGTGTGTGTGTGTGTGTGTAATATCGGGTTATTCATTGCCATGTTATATGGCATAGGTTTATATCCCTTCTCTCTGTTTCTGTTCACTACTTCATACTGTATTGTATTTTATAGGCTACTTTGTTATATTTATTATATTGTGTCTTTATTTCTTTTATGTGCTGACCTGTCCAACATTTTGTGCTGCTGCTTTCTTGGCCAGAAAAAACAAAGATCTTTATTTTTTAATTTTTTTTTTATTTTTAAATCCCAATAAAGAAATACAATAAATCTGGGTCCAGCTCTGGGATTGCCAACATAAACTCTTTTCTTGGTAAGGCCAAACGCATTAGAAAATGCTACCCAGGCAGTTTGGTGGGTAGAAAATTGATTTTGGTTATAGAAGTCACTTTGAGACCTGTAAATGATAATGTTGGTGTTGAATGGCACTGGAGGAGCATCTTATGTATTTGTAAATATGTTTGTAAATATGTAAATATGTTTAAAATAATAATAATAATACAAAATGGATAGCTTAATGCTGTTGAGGTGGGATATTGAGATATTAAGGAATTCACCAGGATATTTAAGTGGCTTTACTTTATATTCTAAAGGTAAAGTTTCCTTGTGTGGGGTTTTCTCACCTAGATGAATCAGTCTAGAAGAAGGACGAGGTATCATCATGGTCTAAGGTTGATTAGGACCAGATGTAAGTTCTCATACAATGTCAATAACTAACAATTACATACTGAGAGATCTCTTGACTCTTTTTTTTGTGGTTGAAAAACAGCTACACTTCCAAATCCACCGCAGGTTTTTCATCTCTCAGTGAGATTTGGAGGGGTGGGGCCAGCTAAATGTAATGCCCGCTGACAGCGCAGGGGCTTGGATGCAAATATCACGGCTTCGTGACTCCACTTGCCTGAGTTGGATGCAGTTCGACGCTCCAAAGTGGATTTATGTGGAAAATGCGATAGGGCGACTTGCAAGACCTTCAAGAGTCCTAACTGAAAAAAGAAAAAGAAACTGAAAAAAAACAGACTGACAAATTTCATCGGAATAAGTTTTTTTTTTACTTAATTTGAACAAATTATTTTGAATCCATCCATGCGCATGTTCGTAGTTTGCATCATCTAGATACTAGGGCGGCTGTTTTGACACTGTGACAAATTCTGAATGTGAAAGAAATGAAATCATTTGTCTTTTTAAATGGTGATAGAGAAAAAGCATCTCTTTTCCAACTCACATGGAGGTATCCTGTAGGAGGAGTCCTTTGTAACCAAACAAGTAACGGATTTTCCCGTATAAAAAAGGAAATTGAGCACCGACAGCTCACTGGAAGGCAGTACTGGGGGACCTCGGTGCACAGGTGGGTCCACTCTTATTTCACGTTTTCTATTGAATTCCTTTACTGAAGATTTATGAACCGATAAAGCCCTTTATTATCTGGACTATAGGACTTCTTTTTAAATATCCCAACTTGGGGGCTTAATATTTACGTTGTTATAAATTGTGCAGCTAGAAATGTATTAATTTCAAAGTTACTTTATTGGAAGCTAAGCAAATAATTTTTTTTTATTTGTTAACAATATACGAATTATTATTATGATTATTATTATTATTATTATTATTATTATGTTACTACTAACTTTTTAAAATTTTACTAGCAGAATTATATTATTTAATTCACTTATTTTCATGCCAGTGAACTCATTCACCTGAGAAGCAGTGAATGTCACATTCACTGCTTCTCAGCACAGTCGACATCTTAATTTTATTGTACAAAGATGAGCAGTTTTCCTGTTTAGAGGAGGGTTGAAACTTCAGCAGACATCCATCATGGGCGCTGATGTAACTTTTTGCCGACTTAATTTTTCCAAACATATCCAGTATTTACACAAGTGAGTGCAAAGAGAATGTATTAATTTTGGCACGTCATGCTCTGTGTAGGAACAGTTCATTGGCAGTTCATTATAATGGCGCTAAGCTTTAGAATGGGATAGAGTTTATTTACTCTTTTTTCTCTCACCTTGCTTTCTATCTATCTATCTATCTATCTATCTATCTATGTTGACCCATGTTGACCCTTTGACTCCAGCTTCAAAGTGATGGGCAGGGAGGGATGCAGAAAAACAACTGGAGAGTGACATGGTGAGAAATAGAGAGAGATGCTGGACTGAGGACAGGTGGAGATCTGCACTTGATTCTCCTTCTCCCTGAAGAGCGGTGCGAGCAGCTGTAAATCAGCCTGGTGCGTGAGCCTCCGGGGCAGAGCTGCACTGCGCTCCGCTGAGCTGTACAGGATCAACCCTCTGACCGCTGGAAGCGTACAGGCTCCAGTCTTACACGAACGCAAGAAAAGAGCAAGGTGGAGGTGGTGGTGGTGGTGGTGGGAAAAAACCTCTCTGGCAGCCAGCGCTTCATCTGTAGCACATTTGACCCAACTTTCACTGCTCTCTTTAAGCAGCACAGGAAGCGATTAGGGAAATGGCTGTGGCTTCTGTAGGGTGCTGGTGGGCTCCGACCAGGTGTTTCTCCCCACACATCTGCGCCGACAGCCGGGCCGGGGTGGACTGGCTACTTGCTGTCTGCTGGTTTAGATTAGAAGGTGTTGATGGGATGGGCAGACTTGTGAAAAGGGCCGAGTGCGTCCATAAGAGTGATGGCTGACTCCCCCCGCTTTATTTTTCTTATGATATTCTCATTCACCACCTCTCTTCTCTCCCTTTCTCTTTCTTTTCTCTTTGTCTTCTTCTTCTCTCCCTCTTCCTCTCTATCAGCTCCTCTGTTTTTTCACTGTCTCCCTCTCTGTGCGGGTTGGGCCAGCGCCACCACAGCTTATGACTTGGATGTAGAGATAAGGGAATGTACAAAAATCAAAATAAATCAAACATAGATATTTGGGTAAAATCACATACCAACTCCCATGGCTTTGCTCTCTGCACAGTTGGACAGCAATATCAGTGGAGGAAAATGTGCTCATGTTTACCGCCAATCCCACTTTTGGTGTAACAGTAATTTCATTACAGAAACAAGAGGGCTTGGAGGATAGTGTGGGACCGCATGTAGCATCACAGCAGGAAAACGTTGGCCCCCAACATTTTGGTTATTTCTTATGTGAGGAAAAAGACAAGCGCCTTGTGCTGACATACATTAAGATGAAATGTTGAAATTCTGTGCCTGGTTTATCACTGCTTGTGTTATTTGCCTATATTTACTGGCGCTCTATTTTCCTTGCCTTTCTCAGACTTGTTGCTCACTGCAACAGCCACTATTACCTTCCTCCCAGTAAGTGTGTGTGTGTGTGCTTGAGCCACAGATAGTGAGGGCTTTTTGGCACATTAATTTTACTTTATTATTATACTTTTTGCTTATGTTTTTTTTCACTAAAATCTGTGTCAAAAAGCCACTAGGTTCATCGCGAGGGAGAAAGTTCATCGGCAGGTTGCTTTCGTAACTCTGCGCTCTGAGTTGTGGCACCTTCTCAGGTTCAATAAATTCCCAGTGTGGGGGCTCCCTTTCAGTGCCTGAATAATTGATAGATCAAACTTAGGACTTACAAAGCAGGCAATTTAATCTCCTGACTATTTGATGAGTGGGGCTTAGTTTCATTTGGCTCAGCTGAATGGGGCTGACGGTGAGGAAAGGGACACAGTGCATGTGCCAGTTTAACGGATGAGGGAGCAGAGACAGAGAACTTTCAAAACATACGGAGGTGCCACAGTAGCTCCATAGTGGCTCGGTGAGATGAAGGCTGTGACGTGACGTGTTTAAAAGAAAGAGTTCTTGCTATGCCTTATAATGAATCTCATGCAGGTGGACCAAGAGTACAACAATCAATATTCTCAACCCATGCTTCCTCCATCTCTCTGCTCGTCCACAGCCTGATCCTGTCTCTTATCTCCGTGGTGTGCGAGGATATGGATGGGCTGAGGTGGGCTTTTGGCAGGTTGCGCAGAGTCGTGGGAGTGCTGGGTTATGAAAGAGGCTCTGACACATATCTTGAGTTACTCAGCGCCGGAAAAGGTTGTGTTCTGACTGATCCGGAGCCATAGCATGTCCCGTTCTCCAAGCATCACTCTCTCGAGTAACAAACAGGTGCTGCAGAACACTGGCCGCTCCTCATTTTTGGCTCTTTCCTGTAAATATGGCTTTAGCCGAGAGGTGCCGATGAAATTTTGACTCATTAAGCGTCGCAAAGCAAACAAACTTCCCGTTAGGGGAAAAAAGTCAGAGGTGTTTCCCAGTTAGGAGAGGCTGTGTTATTGGCCGGTGTGTTGTTACTTGTCTGAGATCCATGACATAGCAGAGCAGTGATCTAAAACAAAGCTGTAGAAAGTGTAGAGTAATGCAATAGAATGTAGTAGAGCGTAATAGAAACAGCAATGTGAAATGTAATGTGTAAGTCTTCAGGAAAAGGGATGCCTGCGAGTGTGTGTATGTGTGTGTGTGTGTGTGCGCGTGTGTGTGTGTGCCAGCTTCTTGACTCATTCCAACAGGCTACAGCAGATGCCCTCAGTCACCAGCAGCTCTTTGAGAGCTTCCCCTCAGAGAGATACTGTGTGCTCCTTTTGGGGTTGATGGACGAGAGCCTGTAATTAAATAGTGTCCTGGCTCACATTAATAATGTTTCACAATAGCAAGACATTTTTGTACACAGGGGCCCCCTTCCCCCCCCCCCCCATTTCATTACATTTGTTGCTTCTCACAAAAGAGAAGGTTTTTGATTATTATTGGGACTAGAAATCAATCTGGATTTGTTTTTCTTGTCATTAATGATACATAGAAAATGGATGCTCTTCTTATCATTGTCAAACTTGTAGTTTATTTCTGGCATGCAGCGTAACCCTCTTCATTTCTCAGAATAGATTATTGAGATTTAGGTCAAACAATTTTGTAATTGAAGAAAAGCATGGTGAAACCCAAAACAATTTTTGCCCTTTTGATTCATACTTTAACAAGGAACATAATGTTGCTTGTTGGAATGTTTAGATGTACCAAATGGCATTGTCCTTAGCGTGATTCAGAGCCACAACCAACTCAACAGCCAAATATGGTCCTATTTTTCTTCATTGAGCTGTGAGGAACGACCTCCCATTGCTCAGATCCTAACATGTTCTGTCTGTCCTCTTCACACAAGAGCTGTAAATACAGGCAGTTTGACACTATCTGAAAAGATCTCGGCACCAAATATGACGAAGTCTTTTAGTCCAAGTGTGTTTTCCATTTCACAGAGAGAGTTGGCTACACTGCGTTTTCATCACTTTGCATAAGAAAAGAATAAAACTGCTTAATTCATCACCCAAGACCAAATGCTTGGAGAGTCAGGACCCCAAAGTATTTGTGGCTTTCTGTTTCCTTGTGCCGTGACTGATGTTTTGAATGAACCGGCCAAATACTTCAGAATGACAGAGGTTGCTGATGTTTAGAATTAAGTGTCCACTGTCGGGGCGTCCTGGTGGCTCAGTTGGCTGAGGCACGGACCACGTAACCGCGATGTCCCGGGTTCGAATTCGGCTCAGGATCTTTGTCGCATGTCATCCCCCTCTCGCTCTCTCCCATCCTTCCTGTATCTCTTCACAGTCAAAAATGCCAAAAATGATGTTTAAAAGTACACCGTATCCTACTTGATTGAGTGTTGTTTATGCTAAATAGTATAGCCTAGATGTGTTGAATTCATTGCTGAGAACAGAACTTATTGTTTTACGAAAATGAAAATCTCAGTAAGTGTTGACAACACATTGATATTATTTCATTACTACTCGAAAATTTGGTTTTACCGTCAGTTTCTGCCAAGATGTGAATATCCTTTTGTAATGCTAACTTAATGACATAATGTTTAGAGCTCATGTCACATAATTTTTCTCACCCTCCTTCCTCCCACCCCCTCCACCTGCAACAACCCCTTCTCCCAAACTTATTCCCCATCCCTCTCCGTCTTCTCTCCCTCCTTCCCTCCCCAGCAGGTCCTGGCACAGGCAGATGTGTTGTCACGCATAGGAGTCGGGAAACCTGTCTCCGTCTAGCCCACCCTCCCCTCCCTCTCTCCCAGAGCATCTTTAATAAGACACATGCTCTTGGGCTCAGGCGCTCACTCACACCGAACTCTCCCTGGCGCTCCTCCAACAACGGGCTCCCCGCTTCCCTGCCGGCCCGCCTTGAGCTTCATGGGTTGAACCGACAGAAGTTCCACACTCTCCTCTCCTTTTTTTTTTCTCCTCAGTTCTTCTCCTCTTCATCCTCTGCACGGCCCCTCGACCTCCTCCATCCCACAACCCCGCTCTGTCTGTCTACTTCGCCTGTACTACCACCAGCGTGATGGCTTGTTTTGCCCCGGGCTCGTTTGGACTCGCAGCCGCAGCATCGCCCTCCAATACACGGAGTTGCAGACACAGCAGCCAGTAGAGAGAGAGAGAGAGAGAGAAAGAGAGAGTGAGATACGGAAAGAGAAAGGGGGGAAAAAAAAGAGTGAGGGAGCAGTAGCGGCGGAGAGCAGCAGAGAGGAGGGATCAGCAGTCCCAGCAGCAGAGGGATCCACCTGTCCCAGAGTGGAAGGGGGCCCTCCGCCTGATCCGTCTGGCTGCAGGGGGGGACCCCGCGTGGCCGGGAAGGCAGCAGGGACTATGCAGCTGGGACTGGTGGCGCTGGCAATGGTCTTCCTCAGCTCCATGGGTCACAGCGATGTTCTCAAGCTCTCCAAGGCGAGGAGGCACAGACGGAGTGAGTTCCCCAAATTTCTTTCAGTTTCCCTTTCTTCCTTTCCAGCCTTCTGTTTCTGTGGTCTAAGTCACAGTGGTGGGCGTCTTGTAAACATTTAGCAGGCAGAGTAAAGATAACATTTTGTTTATTTCCTCATCATTCTTATATTTGTTTTGCCAAGGCGGGTTATGTTAGGTTCACCGTTTCCCCCGAATGACTCGTCTTTCTTCCCCTTTTTATGATTACGCCTCTCTCAGTTTATGTAAAATTTTTATGGGGATTAAGAATGTTTATAGAGGGGATTTCAAGGGATTCGCCCTCAGAGCTGTTGCTCTTTTTGCATCCGGCTTTGTGGGCACGTAACGTAACGAGTACCTGACGGTCCTCAGCGCTCACTTGGACCGTGCCGTCTGTGTTGTTGTAAGCATTTTTCTGACCTCACGCACCCGCAGAGACGGCGCTTATGCTCAGTACACCTCTGGCCTCAGAGCTGGGGTGAATCTCAGTGCCGGTGTTACGGTCAGTGTCATAGAAATAGAATCGCTACGGTGTTTGTGTCGTAGAAATAGAATAACATTCTTATATACTCAGATTATATTCAGAGATGGAGGATGTCCCTTAATGCTTTGCTGTGGTTTGTCTTGTGCCATTGTAGTGAGGGCAGAAGCATTTGGGTCATGTAGAATATACATGAGCGCCCTCTAGAGCGTCACAGATACCTTCAGGCATTTTCCCCTCCAGATCTGTAGTGAACACCTCTCTGATTTACAGCTTCCAGCAATTTGAAATGAAGGATTGTCGTGACGTGTGTAGATATCATCAGATTCCATGTTTCCTTCAATCATCCTTCCCCGTTGGAAAACAGCTTTGGAGCAGATTTGCCCTGACATCGGAGAGGCTTGTTTTCCTCCCCGTGGACTTTGTGTCTTCACTCTCCAGTCTGAGAATGAATACGATGGAATGCAGAGATCAAACCGAAACCATCGGCGAAGAGAGTAGCTCATATTGCTCCTCCTCACGCTCCAGACCGCATGAACTCTCTCTTTCAAACAGCCAGGGGTCACAAACCGTTTACAACACCACATTCTCAGATTCACAGCCTCCCCTCTGCTGCGGTTAAATATTACACCCCGGGACCATTATTACTTTTATCATTATTAGAGAGCGATAAGACCTGGCTGTAACTGCTGCTCTGCTGCATCCCAGGTTACCATGACTCAGACGTGGTGTGATCTATTCATGGGAGAGCACTTTTAACGCTTTTACCGTCCAGCTTATCTCTGGGAGACAGGTGGGCAGATGGATTGCTGTGTGAGTGTATATATATTTAGAGCTGATACAACACAGGACTGTAAATCAACTCTGATGACTGCACTTTCGGCTCCGAACGGCTCCAAGAAACAGGATGTGCACTTTGTCACACTTTTCTAAGCAATGATTTAGATTACTGGCCGTGCATACAACCTCTTTGCCTTTTTGGAAGATGAGGGAATTGAAATATAATGTCTGAACCTGGGATCACATGGCAGTTAAGTGTAAATGCGTCTGCAGGGCATCTCTAAGTTGTTCTACTTTGTATTTGCAGACTAATAACTTGCACACTGCTGGATTTTGGCTCCATAGAAAAGCATAGAGACAGGCATTTGCGCATATTTGTCTCCTGGCCATACCCTCCGCAATTGTATGTTGCCAGTTCCTGATGCCCACATCATTTCTGATTGACCCCGGGGGGGGGCCCTGTGTGATGTCAGTGCCTGATTTTGAATGGCCCTTGGTGGGTTGTCAGTCCCAATCACCCGGGTTTCTCCAACTGAAAATCTGTTAAGGATCTCCGGCAAGAAGTTTCAAGTAAACAGTGAGTAACTGTTCAAACAAAGATGTTTGGCCTGGCCCCTGGTTAGATTAAGCTGCAAACATTAACCCCTGCTTGTTGGGGTGATAAAGTGTTGGCATGTTTATGGCCAAGTTTGCGGTGATGTCTGCAAAATATAAAAGTTCCCTGATGTTGTTCTCACTGGCACTACAAAATCCTGACAGCTGGCTCTTTAATTTCCTCATCAAACTTCATATCAGACTGAAAATGATGAATCTGTGTTGATGGTACCCCATGCTGTTCTGTTCTGTTCTGTTCTCCTTCTTTTCCCCACCTATACTCCCCCCCACCCCCCCCACCCCACAACTCCTTTCTCTCTATTTGTCTTGTTTCTCCACAGTTAGCACTGAGGGGCCGCCATCTTGCCCCAAAGGCTGCGATCGCTGCTCAGAGTATAACGGCTGCGTGAAATGTAAGCCCAAGCTCTTCATCTTCCTGGAGCGCAACGACATCCGTCAGATAGGCGTGTGCCTCGCCTCCTGCCCCATGGGATACTTTGGCATGAGGAACCCCGAAACCAACAGATGCACCCGTGAGTTTAGCTTTGTGTTGTGAACTCCTGACTAAGAGGCACTGGTAGTGTCACTGGTACCCCAACAGGATGTGTCACTGGGCACATAGGAGCCATAGATACACATCCAGAGACCTTTGTGTACTTGCCAGGTCCAGCTAAATCATTAGCAATACTACCAGTCCCTAAACACACACAAAGGACACAAAAATAGCAAAACACAAAAGCCAGCGAAGTACGTGCCAAACTGGGAATGAGCCGGCTGAATTTTTAACTTGACCTCTTTGGGCCGGTTGTGGGCAGGTTTGGCTCATTTTGAAGGAGGGTGGAAGGGTGGCCATGCTCAGTATTTACCAAACTTTCTCAGTTGGTTCTGGTGGCACCACTCCCATGTTTTTGGCCTAGGAGTGCCAACAGCTCAGCCCGTGGTCTGTTTCCCCTTACTTGTGGGCAGAAAACAGCACTGGATGAAAATCCCAATGAAAACATTTCTAATGCACTGTTGTTTGTCTGTTTTTGAGAGGATGTCTGTGTTTTTTGTTTGGCTCTCATGTGCAGGGTTCATGCCAGTCCACAATCCATGTTTGTTATGTTTTCTCTTTTACACATATTCTATACTGATACACCTGTGCAGTATCATATGCATTCTCTGTATAGTCTCTGTAATGGAAAACAAAACCAAAAAAAAAACGAGTATGGGTCATTTGAATGTAACTGGGTTAAAAAGAACGCTCTTTGATCAGTCTTTGCACAGCTAAATGTTCTGTGAAATGATGTTGCATTAAGCACATTGAGGGCCGACCACTGCCACTACCACCATTAGTGGTGATTCAGAACTGTTTGCCCTGTGCCCTTTCTAATTGTTAAATGATATCCACTCCCTCGGGATGAATATAGGTAAAGATATTTGGTAGGCAATTACAAAGGCCAGCAGCTTGTAGTCATTATTTTATTTTGCTACAGGAAGAAAAATACAGACTGTTTCCCTCATACAAGTTGTTTTGTTTGATGACCCGTTGCTACATCACATAATATCTATCAGATGTGTTAAATAGTGTTCTCTCTCAAGCTTGCACACCCCCGTAGCAGATAAAACTCAAAGAATAATTCTAAGCGGTGATGCAAGAACTTTGATTTTTCACCGCTGTGATTTTGGAGAACGGGAGCTGATATTTGCGCTCCAGCGGTCTCCTTATTATTGATGCTGGTCTCTTGTACGGCCGCTGTGTTTTACAGCCCCTCGTATCGAGAGGCAGATTTGATCGCATTCAGATTTACACAGCCCTCCCATGGAATCTCTCCAGCCAACAGATTCAGAGCATCATATCTTATTGTAAATAAACACTAGCTTTCTAACTGGAGGGTCAGTATTGAAGTAGTAAGTCAATGGAAATTCTATCCAGTTGGATTAAGAGACTTGAATTTACTTTAATTTAATATTCATGTGAAGCTTATCATACCAGTGTGACTGACAGTTCAGTATTGTAATTCTCAGCGTTTTAATTAGTTTTTAGCATTTTCATAGCTGAGAAGAATGAAAATGCAAATGAGGTGACATAAAACGACAAAGGAGTTTGATGGCAATAGAGTTGTAACAGTAAGTGGAAGAGTGCTGTGATCTATTTGCAACAAATTCCTAATATTGTTTTCATATTATTTGAATGCTATACTCTTTCACTATCCTGATTTGTTACATAATATGCTGGCTCTCCTCCCCGAATTCTTTTTGGAGGCCCTCAGTGGCTAACCTGGGGTTATTATCCAATCATCTGCCTTTATTCAAGTCATCCCAGAATGTCTTGTTAGCAACATTTGTCTTACATTAGGGCTACAAACGTCAGTACTGTCAAATTTAGCTGTCAAGGGCTTAAAAATAATAATTGAGAGCAGCAGGCTAGAACATTAAAATCCCAGTGAGGGATTCAGTGTTAGCTCATTTCTAACCTTGGTGAGAGACCAGCGGCAGAGTAGACATTCTTTAGTCCAGCGCATGTGAATAAATGATCTACAGCTGAACGGGTTTCCCATATAGAAATACTCACACCCAATAATTTACACAAGGATTCCATCTTTGCCCACCGTTTTTATTGTCCCACATTCTAGTCCCGGCACTGTTAATTCAGATGTAGCTAATGATGAGGAAGAGGCGTTTGGGATAGGAGCTTTTGGTAGTCTGGATCTTATTCTCCCATGTATGTAATTATCTCAGTTTGAAGTAGTTGTTTGTTTGACTGGAGAGCCGGAGCTTTTAATGAGTCTGAGGTGTATGGAGACCTCTTGAGAATCCCACTGACTCGGTCCGCTGCTGGTCTGTACTCATTCACACCCGCTTTCCAAAAAAACAAGGCCTGTGGTATGCGTGTGCTTTTAGGAGGAGACTGTTATTCATGAAATATCCCCCTAAATAGACTCTCCCGTTGTTTTATCACTAATAAATCTCTCAGAGGAAATACAAGTTCTTCTTGTCCTCCCACTCGAGAATCCTTCACTTTTTTTCAGCCAAAAAGCCATGAATATTCCATTAAGAGACTACTGGGTGCTCAGTATTCACTCCAAATTTGCTGAACTAGAACAAAAAAAAAAATTGAAGTCAGACAGAATTTATGTGACTATATACTGATTCGATCCTCTCATTTGATCCTCTCTTTTTGTCTCCCCTGTTTCTTTCAGAATGTAAAATAGAAAATTGTGAAGCGTGTTTCAATCGCAATTTTTGCACAAAATGTAAGGAGGGCTTGTATTCACACAGAGGGCGATGTCATGTCAGCTGCCCTCCAGGCCTAAGCACCGTCAACGGGACCATGGAGTGTGTAGGTGAGTGAGCTCTAACTTTGCATTATTCACCTCGAACCCTGTAGCCATAGCATCTCTCAAAGCTCCATCTGAGCTGGCTTTTATTACATAAAAATGATTAAACACAGTGAATCGGTAAGTATTATTTCGAGGTCTTCCACTCCATTGAAACAGCTCTCAGGTGTGCGGTACATGTTGATCCACAGCACAACCCACTTAGCCTTTCTTATACTTAACACTTCATCTGAGCAGCCAACTATGTGCAGCTTGTCAGAAAATTGCTGCCGGCCTGGAACAAAAGCGGTCAACACTTTAGAGAAATTACATGTTCTCTTGAGGTTGTTTCTCTTTCTTTTTCTGTTGTCTCTCAATCATAAGTGAGTGTTTTCCGTATAAAGTATTTCTGTCATAAGTAAGTAAACACAGCATTAATAGTAAGACTCTCCAGGCAGCTTGGCTCAGTGCAGGAGAGACCTGAAGTGACTTTTTGAAACTCAAACTTGTCCAGGCTGGTCCATTAGAGAATATGGAGGATGATCCTGAACTTTTTCCTAAAAAGTAGCTTTTATCTTGAGTACAGTGGACTTAATAGCCACACATTTTTTGGTACATTTTCAGGTTCACAGCAGCCCCCTCTCTCTTTCCTTCTCTACTTTCGGAAAAGTCCAAGTTTAAACAGAAAAAAAAGCTAAAATTGTCTGCAGGTTTGGAAATCACTTAAGCTCAAACAGTTGCGCTCTCCACAAATACTGCCAAATTAGTAATACACAGGAAAGCTGAGAAGCAAATTTGAAACGTTTGAGCTGCAAAACTTTTCACCGCATTGGTTTTCGTCCCGGTTTCATTCCAGGTCAACCCACTGTCGAGTGTGAACTGGGCGAGTGGAGCCAATGGGGTTCCTGTATGAAGAAGAACAAAACGTGCGGTTTCAAGAAAGGCTCGCAGTCGAGGGTCCGCATGCCCCTGCAGCAGGTCCCCAGCCTGGATAACCCCCCGCCCCTCGTCACCTCACAGCCTTGTGCTCCGCAGACAGAGAAGAAAAAGTGCACTGTGGTCAAGACCCCCTGTACGAGAGGTAAAACGGCAAACCCACACACACACACACACACACACACACAAACATAACTACAGACAGACACACTGAGAAGGAAACAACAGATAGTAAGGATGGAGGGCTAAAAGGTACTCATTAATAGTTGTGCATGTAGATTTTAAAATAATATCAGATGACAGCATTCAGATGATGTCAGATGAATCAGTGATAAGATCCATGTGCCTCATGAAAAGCCTTCACCAGTTAATATGATGACTGATGGAGCCATTACTCAACATCCAGGCCTGTATCCCCGCCAGTGTGTCTGTGACCCGCAACGTGTTGATTGGGTTTGGTTTGGCTGGGCTTACAGAAGGACATAGAATCTCTTGACTTCTTTGCATGTAAACAATAAACTCCATCCCCGAGCCAAGCAGATGACAGGCAGGCGTTACGCACTGCAGAGCTGGACTGGGATCAGAGCTGGAAACAGCTATTTGTTTCGAAGATCGCCGAAGCGTGAGGTTTACACGGTCCTGACATGTTTGCTTGGGCTCTTATCATCCACACACCAACATGCTCTCCAACAGGTTAATGACCATTCTCACCAGTCAATGGCCATTATTGACGCTCATACCAGTGTATTAGTCGCTCTTGGACACATTTGCAGCTAATGGCTAATTGGCTAATAAGTGATGGATCTAGCCAATTGCTCAAGAGTTTATTGGCTGAAAACTGAAACAAAAATGCATTGATCTTGGTCAGTTTGCTGTGAAACTTGTCTTCCTTAGCAACAAAGCAGAGAATTCAGAACTTTATTGGCCACAGTGCTAGGATGATAAACCTAGTGAAAGGCCCAGTAAAGAGTGGATAAGTTGTTAATCTCCGCTAATTCATGTTAAAGGGCTTGTTCTCTTCTGCATATAAATTGCTGCTGGTGGGTGCCATCTGGCACATATTTTTGTCTCTCTTATCACACGCTAATTCTGTACACTAATCTATGTTGTGTAATGTGCCATTTTCAACCAAAGTTGGAAGCTTACACTTATTTACAAGGACTAAATGAATTGTAAATGAGCAGTATTGAAAGCCTTTATTGGACGGTGGCACGCTTAGGGGATTTCAGACACAGCAGCAACATTGTGTAACAGTATTTGCACAGTGTTGGCAGCTGTACATACAGATGTTGCAACATGTAACAGATGATATGCATGGATATGGATGTGAGTAAACATGGAAGAGGCTTGCACATTCCAGTACCATCCTCTGTTCTTGACCAATTCCTATAAGACTCCGAGTGTAAGGAACAGACTGTGATCTGATATTGTCCCATATAGATGTTTGGTAATGTCTAGAGTGAGGGAGGCTGGTGCTTTGCCAGCTTGTAATTCCTCAGTGAGGAGTGGGCTCTATGTTGGACAGGCAGTGACGGTGCTATTTAAGAAATGAGAGGCAAATTTACACTGTCTGACGCCTGCATCCTGGAAAGAATTTCCACCTTGGGTTCAGAAGAATAATTAACCGTGAAATATTATAAACTGCGCCATAAAAAGTGCTATGCCGACTGCCAAATTTCTAAACTTGGAGCAAAGGTAGGTCATGTTAGAAGGGCAGGTATGACAAGTGAGGTGTCACCTGACAAGGGATGAGACTGAGTCATAGAAGCCTCCTGGGTTGCGAAATGTTGGACTGCTGAAGTTTAGGAGACATTTAACCCTGGTTTTCCTCCAGTCGACAGCTAAATAAGCTGGTAAGAAAATTAGACACGCACTACTGCCAAGATGCATAGAAATTAATTTTCTTCTGTGAAGTAATTCATAGGTGATGGGTATCAACTCTGGTGAACCAATTCATGTGGGTACTCACCATGTGCTAAAGGAGCGCGGTTGCGGATTCATCTGTGGGAGTTGGCCGGCAGGCTGGCTATATAAAACACAGGGGGCAGAGCTGTATAACATTAGTGATTTAGTGGTCTGCAGATCTCATGCTTTGTGTCGATTTGGCCGCATTTATTTTTTTTCCCCTTCCTGTAGCTCCACAAAAGGGGCTCGCACGAAAACTGAATTTTCTGGATGTGTGATTGCATTTGTCAGGCAACATTGTTTAGCTTGGATGGAGAAGAGCTGCAATCAGGGTTGTCATAAATTGATGGAGTCCCCCTCTCTTGGCTCTATTAGTGATTTGTCAGAGAGCTAATTAAGTCCTTACACAGTAAGCACACCAGCTCAGATGGTGCAGAGTGTGTGTTAGGGCCCTTAACTCCACTCAGATTCACCATGTCTCATTGATATAAACTGAAACTATTACTGCACGATATTTAGCGCTTGTTTCAATAGTGGCCAAAACAGCTCTCAAATGTGTTTGTTGATTCAAGACAACACATGGATGCAGAGCATGTTATCTAATCTCCTGATGTGGCTTGAGCCAACTGACCAAATGGCCTCAACAGTGACGACGTTCTCATGATTTTGGCACTGATGGCTCTCAGAAAAGAATTTAGAAGAAGTTATTCCCGGTTGTGCACTACTGTGTGGGACCATGCCTTCTAGTTTTCCAGTAGAGAGAAAAGCAACTGTGATTTTGCCAGGCCTGCATTGAATAAACAGCAGAGTTTTTATTGAAGCTTTTTTTTCGCTTTTTGTTTTAGGTCTCTCTATATACACAAAATATGAACTCCATTAAATGCATAACCACTTTATTACCATATAGTGATTTGTGTTGGCTGTCTAAAAACATGTTTTTGAGGAAATTGAAGAAATATTATACCTTTGGACTTTTCATTTTTGCTTTGCAAAAAATCACAATTGTTTGTACAACAAATTTAAAAAAGCTGGTCATAACTGAAATAAACACAGGCTTACAGTTATTACTGCACAACAGCAGACAAACATGATGGCGCCATAAGCTCTGCTGTTGTCAAATGCGTTATGAATGCTGTCCAGCTCTTGGCACGTGTTGACTCAGTTTCCAGGGAGAGCGGAGACTCTCAACACACAAGTTCATAGCAAACATCCCCCAACATTAACTGCCCTCCCTCCTTTATCCATAATGGCGTACTTATGAGCTATGCCTAAACAATCGGCGTCCGACACCTGACACAAGTCCATTTCCACTCTCTGACAGCTCTTCACATCCTTATGGGCCATTAGTGGGCCCTTGACAATGTTTATTTCATGGCAGTCATTTTGGGCCTGAATGCCCTTGGATGCTTATACAGTCTATAGTTGCACTGCATTTTCAAAACAGCAGAGGTTGAAGGGAGTCCTGTTTTACATTCAGAGTGCTTTGAAATGTGGATATTTGTATTTGGAGAGCGATTATGCACTTGTGTGACAGGTGGGAATCCTGATACAAGAGTACCAGCAGAGAGGGGATTTGGGAAAGGGGGTGGGGGGGGTAGTTGTTGAAACAGGAATTAAACTCAACCGGCTCCTAAATGTTTATATGGACTATTATGTTCCATCAGGCATTGTCTGTGCGAGTGTTATGACATGTCCGGCTCATGGCTGCGCTTATCACAAAGGCTTTATTATTATTTTCCGGCCTGTAGTCGCGGTGCGCTGTGTGTATCCTGTCAGCACGGCACAGCGCTGCATAGCGTCACACTGGCATTTATGAATGGCTACGGATCCTGCGCTGGATGTGTGAGGCTTAGACGTGATTATCCTGAGTTGAAAGGCCACATGATGAGCCCACATCCGACACAAAGCCTCAGCGTCCACTCTCATCCCTCAGGAATCCATGTTGTGAATTTTCTTTGCTTCTGCTCTCAGCGTCAGGTTCATAACAGCTGCAGAAGAAGCGCTTGTTTGAATAAGAGTATAACTCACTAATCGTGTTCTCTGTGCGTTCTCGTTCCAGGCAGGAAGAATAAGGGCGACCGGAAGGATGAGCCGAACAGGAGAGACAAAGAGAACGGACGAGGGCGAGGGCGAGACGGCAAACAGGGCAGCAGAGGAGGAGGAGGAGGAGGAGGAGGAGGAGGAGGTGGGGGCAAGAGGAGGAAGGGCCAGAGCAGGACCACCAGCGCCCCCAGCATCACAGCAAGCTCTGTCTCCTAACTGCCAGGGCCAGCCGGGTGGGGCCGAGAGAAAACCAGAGACCCAGCCTCACCCAGCAGCACCGGCCAGACCCAGAAAGACCATGACAAATATCAAACTGATGAAGGAATGAATTAATGCTGCTATGCATTTTAGAAGATGCGCAAAAAGAGAACTGGAGGATTGCTGCAATATACAAGACTTCCCAGAACTTTCTAATAAGAGAAGAGCATGTCTGAAGGAGACGATTGACTTGGTGGTACACAGAGAGACTTGTTGACTTTCATTCCACGGTGAGGGATCACTGTTGGACAGCATAGTCACATTGGAAAAGATTGCGGTTCGACACGGTTCATTTCATCCCTCATGAACCAGCATAAGTCCCTCTTGAACTATGAACAGATCCTGTGGTTCAAGTGCAACTTTCAAGCTGGGAGCCTGATAATGAGTCAGGGATCTCTTCAATCTGCTCTGCTCGATGATGTATTTTTTTCCAATCTAATTTTAATCACAATCTGTTTTTCATTTGTTTTCGTGTTTGTGAGAGGTAGCAGACGGATTTTCTCAAGAGCCGCTGTACGTGATGTAGAGAAAATGAACAGTATTAAGAGTCTTTATACCTTTATTTCTTATTTTAAGATGAAACAAAAAGAAAGGCACTGGAACTCATTTGCGGTTGTTGTTGAGGAATGAGGGTCTTATATACTATATTTTGGGAAGGAGGGAACCTATTACAGAACAAGCCCAAGAAAGGACGTAGAGGGGGATTAGTGGGAGCTCAGCTCAAATCCTGCTCCGGTGTCTGACAAAAGTTTAGCCATTTGATAGCGTAGTTGTTTGTTTCCAATTAAATGTTGCTGTTTGTATCAGAAAATAACTCTGCACAGAAAATGAGGAATAAACAAACATGGGTATGTGCATGGAGACGAGGTTGCATGTGTGTGCATGTGTACGTGTGTGTGTGTGTTTGTGTGCGTGTACCTAAAGTCTACAGTTTTTCCTGCAAAGTAGGCCTAGTGAGCACTCTTATGACTGTATGTATATTTGTGTGGTTGCCTGTGTACTTTGTATGCGTTTCTGCACGAAATCTTGTCGTTTGTACATGTGTGTTAATGTTTGCACATGTATGTTAATATTGGTCTCGTAGAATGAAGGAATAGGATCTGGAAAACAAGAGGAACCATTGTAAATGCACAATGATATATCAACAAACATAAATATGCAATAACTACAAGCCACTGATTATTATATAAGCCATCAAGCCATCAGCTGCTCAGTAATAATGTACATAATGTATGTTTGCAACAGGGTCTGAAATTTTGCACAGCCATAGTGTTTCCTACTGCTCAAGTTTCAGAGAAATCATTACATTTTACACATTTATACTGCAAAAACTGGCTTCATGACATTGCAAATACAGAGGAAGGAAACAAACCTTTTCCTAGAAGTATTTGGACACTAGTTTGAGCAAATGTTGTCACCTGCTTTGTTTAGCTTTCCCTGGGTCTGTTTGCTTTACACAAGATATTAGCTTCAGCAGAAGTTACACGTTACATTATTCGTTCATATTATGGATTGTGATACTGAATATGTCAAAAATGTGTTTATCAACAAACATAAGGAGTATTAGTATCATCATGTATATCTTATTCTGTGAAAGCTTAAATAAAGTTCAGATGAAGTTAACATACTGTAGCGGACATGTTGAACTTGAATTGTTTAATTTGAATTTTAAGTTTTGATATGATTTTGGAAACGCTCACAATTGATCCATCACTTACTTTTCTGTAGTTGCCTTTGCTACACCTGGACCATATTTCTACATCTTCTCTAATAATGACATGTTTTACACATAAGAACTGATTCTTTTATAATGACATTTAAGTGTCAACTTAAGGTAATAACACAATCATCATTAATTAACAGTGATAACAGTAATCATTCATTTATATAATTCAGTAATCATTCATTCATAATTCATATAACACTATGTGAATGACTTGCGACTATTTTGACCATTTGTGGCAGTGATTTCCACTATAAACCTGCTGCCATAAGGATATAGCGAAGGTGTGTATAATGAATATATGATACAAAGTCAATGTTGAGTCCATCTCTTATCCCCTTACCTCAACTGCATCAAGGCATGATAAAAACCTGCCAGGAATATGAATCTAGATAAGCCAGCTCCAGTTGACAGCACTCAGTAGTTCTAATGTGGGCTTCCTCTCCTCCCACTAGCTACAGGAGGCCATCTTGGGAGGTGGAAGAGCTTAGATGGGGCAGCTGGGGGCGATGGTCCCTCTCACTGGCCAAACACTGGCGCCTGGGCAGGGGTCGTAAAAGCAGAGACAGAAATAAAAACTAATGATGTGTCATAGCCAGTGGGGAGGGGGGGTGTACCAGGCCTCGGCCCTACAACAAAACAGCCGTTTCTCATTACCAAAGGGGAGGGCAGGGGGAATGGTAGAGCGTGCACCGTAAATTACACATTCATCCCTCTTCCTGACCATAAATTCTTACTCCGGCTCCATTGGACAGAGCTCTCCCTCACCTCCCACTCTTTTCTTTTTTTCTCTCTCTCTCTCTCTCTCTCTCTCTTGCTCCCCCACTCCCCTCTTTTACAGGAGAAATTAATGGTAAATCTTTGGAGTATATATGGATGCCCTTGATTTGCCAAGATCATAAACACTTGATGATGTCATTGCGTTAGCTTGGCACTTAGGAAAGGCCCTTGGGAGTGCAACACCTCAGCAGGCAGCACCCAGTCATGCCCATGTCTGCTTGCGTACTTTACTTTGGTAAACTAACATTTAGTCTGGTTTCTTCCAACTAGGTCTCACTCAAAATGCCTCTGATCTGTGAAAGCCCTTTCAGATTTCCAGAATGTATATTTTCTTTTCAGGCCCATTCCAATGCACAAGGCCATGATCCTTGCAGAGAAATCCCTCAGTTGTACTGTCATCTGGGGTGAATGTGAAGTTCGGGGTACATGAGGCCACTGGAGTCTCACAATGGTCACTGCACTCCAATGACCGCCAGTCATATCGACACTGTTACAACCAATTCCCTTCCATTACCCTCAATACAAAAGGCTCTTTAAGTTCATTAGAGAGGCGTCCAGCTCTTTTAAGATGAACCCTGGAGATGTCCTGTCAGCGACATCACTGATCCGTGATCATTTTCTTCTCCAAAGCTTCCTCTCTCTCTCTCTCTCTCTCTCTCTCTCATGGCTCAAGATCTGAGAGGTAGAATCTGGAGATCTACAAAGAGAAAATGTCCTCTTCTATCCAAAACTATTCAGAAGAACTGTGCATCAAAACTGACAGCGTGACATGTTAGATTAGCAACAGATATCTTATAAAAAAAAAAAAGGGGGGCTGCGGTATAAAAATAACAAAACTATTTTATATTTTGGGAGGCCAACAATCTGTGTGAAAAATAAAAAGATCCACATCTGATGATAGTTACCACACAAAGCCACTTGGACTGGAAGTGAGGATTGAGGCAGCAAGGTGGCATTAGTATGCAATGACCCTCCTTTAATTGGAGAACCTGGGTTCAAATCCCTCTGATGACAAGCCTCCATGCTGAAGTGTCCTTGAGCAAGACAACTGAATCCCTCTCAGCTCCATAGGTGCTGGTGTGTAACTCACTCTGTGCTCTGACCTTCCTTAGGAAAGAGGCAAGCAAAAAGAGGATTTTCCACTGGGGATCAATGAGAAAACAAATTATTCTTTTGATCATTAAGAGGTACAAAACCCTGAGAAACTGAGCATTTCATGAGATCTAGGTGAGGACCCCAAAGAGCAGTAGCATATTTTAATGAGGTTGAGGTTGAGGCTAAATTTATTCAGTATAGGTCTCAAAAAAGACCAAAAGCCTTTACATAGGAGAAGAAAACTGAAAAGATGCTTGTGGAATGACAAATATTGCTTGATATGTGCTGCCCTCTTTTGGAAACAGTCAGTACTACATGAGAATAACAATAGAACGTTTATAAATTAGAGTAATTTTCTTTTTGTCAAAGGTCTGAACTATTATTGCTTTTGACATATTGAATTTTACAGTAATCATGGGCATTACTTCACATGATTATTCAACTGGTGTTTTATTTTAGTTTGAGCCTGAAACAAAAGTAAGTCCTTGCTTGTAAAATGTAGTACTTTTTTCTCTCAGCACTACTGCAGAGTCTGTGCATACAATGGGTCATAATGCAAAGGGTCTGGAGGCAGACAGGTCTTTGAAGGGAATGGAATAATGTTAATTTCTTACTGAACATTACTGAAATTAATTTGAACTCAAAATGTTTGACATGGAAAAACCCCTCAAACTGTCTATAGAATATTCATGAATATCCAGGTACTTTCAGAAATACCCAATGAAACTACAGAATAGCCTGGTGTAACTTTCAAATCCTTCCTTTGTATGGATTCCAATACTTCCACTACTACTACAGCTAGTAATATTACCTGAATTTGTACAATTAATATCACACTATAGCACATGTTCTTGTTATAAATGAGCAGAGACAAGGTCTCCATGCACAAGAATGGTTTGTTATTTATCTTGATATATATGTATGTATATATATGTATATATGTATACCAGGCTTGCAAAATCTAGAAACCTCAATATTAGATTCCTTTATGTCATGTATTAACTCTAGAAAAAAGGGGGTTTCTGTTGTCCCTCAGGATACCTACTCACTACTTCCACATGTGAAGGACACACAGCACACACACCCACACACACACACATACAATGCAGAGATAAAAAAAAGTGCAAAGTGTTTAGTATCAACACAAGCCTACAGTGACTGGCGAGCTAAACCACAAGCCCCTGACTGCACAACCACCAACCGCTCTCAGCTGGATCCTGTCTGCAGTAAATAGAGAGAGAGCTGGTAACACACTGGCACATGGTTTGTGTAAAATACTCGGCATGACAAATAATACGAGCAAATACAAGGTTCCTCAAGTTACCAAAATAGATAAAAATATAAACTGTATAGGCAAAACAGCAGCTTGCACTCTTAAACAGATCGCACAAGGATGGAACACTTCCCTATATGGGGGTCTGCTGCTTTGAGACAAAAGGCCAAAGCTTGGCTGCAGAAATGGATCTGAATCATAGGATTCAGATCCATTCAAAAGCCAGAGATGCAATGGGATGAGGAACCAGAGGATATCATGTCAAACCAGTCCCAAAATTCTCAGTTTTTACAAAATAATGGAGCAAAGGAGTGGTGCTTGGTTGGAATGAAAATTTGCATACTCTTGGGCCTCCATGGCACATTATGGTTAAGAACCACTGGCCTTAAGAATAGCAAATGATTGCAATGTGATTTTATATTTGATAAACAAAGATTAGTAAGGCCCATCATAAACATTATGGGCTGTATACTACAGAATTTGATTTCATTATGTTACAAAAGTGTCACTGTTAACTGAACTCTTGTATTATGGAGACTCAATCAAAATAAACCTGTGTCTTTCCGTAATATTAGAATTCTCCCTCCTCTCGTTCCTGTTGATAATCAATGCACATTCTGATAGATTTACAAAATATTGAATGAAGGTGGACTAATACCTAACAATTCAGTTAGAATTTTATGGTCTCCCATTTACATGACAAGATTATCAAGGTCTGATATTTTGGTGTGTCCAAGCTTTAATGCCTGAAGAATTAAGTTGTAATGACAGGATTAACCACAGGAGTGGGCTATAAACTCATACAATACATGACATCCTAACAAACTGGCTTACATGTGGAAAACTCCATAAAAAGGGTGACTTGTCATGTATCATGTATCAGGCTAAATACGTGATTAAATATTATATTTTCAGATTTCCACATGAAGTGTGTGTCATGTGTGTCAATATGAAGAGATAAGCTGATATTGATGCTCAGTTTGCTTTAGTATTTATAAGATATATTACACATCATGTACAATGCGATGATCCCAATATACAAGGAAAGTAATAATATAAGTTATTTTCACTTTACTTGTCCAGAACTTCAAATTGAAACTTTAATATCAGTCACATAAAATAACAATTAGAAGAGCAATGTGTTTCTCCATCCATGTGCAGAGCAAGTTGCCTTTTACTGCTGTCCTCTTTGAACTTGTCATTGTAGATGTATGACTTCAGATTATTTTCTACTTTTTTTTTGGTCAGTTTTATGGCAAGTTCAGCTAATAAGAAAAATATCTTATTCTTCCTAGGCAGTTGCTCTTAATTCATAAGGGTGGGTGAAAATGAGCAGTATTTGATGTGATCACATGAACCAGTTAGTAAACTCTTCATAAAGTCTGTGTCATAAAATAAATGAAGTGATAAAATGTCTTCAGAAGAAAAATCTTCATTTTACAATAACCTCGGCTCATATCTGTAACCTCAAAAGAGACATCTCCCACATCTCCCTCTCAGTAATCTGCCTATCCAAGTAAACCCTTTCAGATTCATTCAAATTAACTATCCCAAGACATCCGAGCGCTATACTGAGTCACTTTCCTCTCTTACTCCATCAGCATGGCACTCCAACCCTCATAAACACATAAAGATTTCTCAGATTGTCGGCCTTAACCGAGATAGGACCCACACTGATCGCTCCTTTCCAGAGAGTCAAGCAGAAAAAAATACACTTGACATCCTCCCAACTTTTTTTTTTTAATGCAGAATCTCCTCGACGTTTTGAATTACAGTCAATCATGGCTATTCTACTACTCATAATTTTCGCATACCAAACATCTCATCTCCAGACAACTGTTCCAGTGGAGCTGCTCAGTGGCCAACAGCAAAACACTGTAGTTATACTGGGCTGCTCCAAGGAATGTAATTGTAAAGAAGCGATGCAATTGTATGAATTTGAATCTGGGAGGTGTTGAAAAATGAGCATGCGTGCTCAGCAAAATCCCTTCCCTGGATGCATGAAGGGTAAAACTAAAACTCTAAGGTCTGAGCTCCAAGGTCTTCTATTGCTCCATAACCTCATGCAGAATCGAAAACATCTTGGAAGTTTTTGTTGACAACCTTCGGTCCCACTGGAGCAGAATAATGATCAAGTGGTTTCTCATTGCTTGTCAACAGCTTTGGTCCGTTTGCTCCATCTTTCATCATTCTCACTGCACTCACTCTCACTGTTGGCCTGATCCTGGCTGCTATTTTCTGTCTGACTTCTCAATTCTTTTCGGAAGGATCATAGGAGAATTCACTAGACTGTGAGCCATTGTTGTCGTGACTCCTGTTGCTGCTTGATACTGTGTGTTTTCCATCTTTCCTATCCACTGCCTCCACTGCTTTTTTTTTCCAGTTCCACCTCCTCCGTTGCCTTCTTTCCACCCATCGACAAGCCGACTGCTCTTCAGACACTTCCACCAATCTGAAAGCTCGACAAGGAGCACACCAAAAAAACGCAACAACAACAACAAAAATCAACTTCAGCAAAAGATCAAAAGCAGAGAACTTTCTCTCGAGCAAATATATCTTAATTTAAGTCACATGGTGGCTCAAAGTCAGGCACAGTGTCCTTCCACAGTTTTTTGTTTTTTAAAAATCCTCCTAACTTTGATTTAAGGCACCAGGTTTCCACGCCACATAATTTCTTCCAAATCTTCTTCGTCTCCCAAATCACGCTGGGTTGTGAGTCTTGTGACATAGAAACAATGATTTTGCTGTGAAACATAGAAAATGTATCTTTGTTTCATGTCAGAATTTCTGGAACATTACAGAAGTAAACAAACACATAGCTGTCTAGCTGTAAAAAAAACCCCAAAAAAACTAAAACAGCATGAACAGGCTGTAAACTAAGATACGCTTACACACTGTGGTCTCCTCTTCAGGCACAAGAAAGAAGCATATACTGTATACATTTAAGGCATTGTGCTCATGCTTTTCTCCAGAGCAAAATAACAAGGAGTGCGAGACTCAAAACCACAGCAACCAGACAATAGATGAGAAATATTCTTCCCTTCCCTAGAATGTTCTAGTCCGATTTGTTTTGTAAAGAAATTCATTACATTCCCACGCTCCCACATTAATTGGCCGTTTTAGTTTCGAAACCACATCAAACCCTCAAGAGTGTAAAAATGTATGGGAGAGGAGTAAATGGCAGCAGAACACACAAACACAGCAAGTTGTAACACATTATCCACTGTCTGTTTATGTAGGATGCGTGCAATTCCAGTGTAATTGTAAAGCCTAAAGTACATTTATCATTGTCTTTACAGATTCACTGCACATTTATTCAGTATTGGTTGATTTTTGCATACAAATGATCATCTAATAGTTTGCTGGCTATTGTATTTACTTTAATTGACAAGGATAAAGTCAGTCATCGCAGCTGAGGTATCAGGAAAACCTCATCTTCGCTTTTAAACTGTAAACCAGCTGAGATCCTGCCCAGTGTGTGGCGCGGCACATAGGATGGTGTAGCTTCAGTTGCCATCAGTCACTCTCAGAAAAAAGAGGGATTTGAACGATCAGAGTGGTGGATGCATCCCACCCTGAACTCTGGAAAAACAAGGCCTTGTTTTCCTGCTGAGAGGGCTCGTTACAAGACAAGTATAAGAGCTTCCCACAAGGAAGCACAACTCCTTGACCTCAGATGGGAGTGAATGGAGAGGATGAGAGCTTGGGCCAAGCCGCAGAGGCAGACTCCAAACCTCGCCAACAAGCACCGGCCCCGAAAGTGTCAGCTTGGGACACAGATGGATGTTTGTTTTTTTCTTCCCTGTCTCTCTCCATCCACAGCACATAGGCCTTCAGCACACTTTGAACCACTACAGCTGCTCTGGTGTGGAGTGTTACATTCTGTTGCGGTACTTCGGCCAACTAGAAAAAAAAAAGCTTGATGCCATTTGCTGTTGGAACCGACCAGACTTAGACCAGGGATGTGAGTAGTAGATGAATAAGTGTCTGCTTGCTTTATTCATCACAGCTCGGGGAATTACCAGCTTGGAAATGACACAAAAACTTAGCTCCTTATCCTTTGCCAGGTCTCTCTAATCCTCACAGTTTGGCTTAGACCGAGTACCCACCCCAGAAAAGAGAACATATCTTTAAAAATGATATCCAACAGCCGCAAACTCATCATCCACTCATGACAAAACTGCCTTATCGAACTGTTTAACTCACTGACATCATGAGACCTGTTTTTAATGATAATCTGCAGCAAAGTATAGCCATTGTTGACCTCTGAAATTGATTGGTTGTGTTGTGTCATTGAATATTGTATGAATTAATCTTCAAATGATGTGTGAAATAGCGTTTGCTGTTAATTTTTGTCATATCTCTTAACTCTTGATGTGAGAATATTTGAGATAATGTGAGAATATTTATTCTATTTGTACAAACTGTTACATCTCTGTGTTTTTTTTTTTTTATATTAGCATTCCTGGTAAATGATGTAAATGTTCTTGGTAACTAAATTTGAATCTGATTCTGCATCACGCAATTCCATTTCTCCAGTAGCAAACATGCAGTTAACTGGTCATTGAGGTATGCTGAATTACCAATGAGAGCATAATCTCTCAGACATTAGGGTTAACCCACGTCTGCTGAGGTTACATACTACAGACATGACTGCGGTGGACCGTTGCACTTTGTCAAGTGGACACCTAGGCTAAACCAAGTAGTGACACAGGCCAGGAGAGAGCATCGCTAGGATTATGAAGAAACCATGGAAATGTATGGCCTGGTTTTAAATTTCTCCCTTTTGACAGCTGTGGCTGCTTCCACGTTCCACTGTGGAAAACACTGAAAGGATCAATTTTTGTGTTTTTCTCTCAAAGTAAAAGCCTGCCTCTTTCGTCTCTCAAAATGCATACAGTATAAACAAAACACACTGTATGTTGCTGATGCATCTCTGTGAGCTTATTCGTTTATCTGCAGGACCCTTATTTCTTTTAATTTTGGCAACATCTTTGATGCTAAGCGCTTACTGCAGTGATGTTTTTACACTGCATTTTCCAAAGATTACCTGTCAATCAAACTGTGTCCAGTACTATGATGTCTGTTTTCTCTCTGATTTTCTGTTGATGAAGTTTGAGTTTCTGTAGGTGGCGCTGTTTTCTTTGTCTCTTCGGTGGCTATCGCTGCTCATGCTAACAACACAGTTCTTCTGCTGTTTATTCCAAACAAACCACTGTTGCTACTGCTGAAAACGTAATAGTTTTGTTTTGTTGTTCCCAGGAAAGACCTACCTGACACTGGCTTTTCAGATTATGAAACCTAGTAAATGTCAAAGCATTTAGCAGCAAAACAGACATTTAACAGACGGACAGTCTTCTGCTTAATCACCAGAGATGTAGAGGAGGGTAAAGTCACCTAAACTCAGTCTGCACAGCTTTAAATATGTTAAATAGTGTTATAAGAATGTATATTATATGACTTCACTGTGTACATAATAGTAAGTAGTATCAGACTGATGTACAGTACATGAAAATAGGTCAAGAACAGAAAACATAATAATACCATTCTGAAAATGTAACTGTTTGCTCTGTAGTTCACCTGATCTCCAATAAGAGTTCATCATTTATCCACATTTTTGTTTACCATCCTTATCCGTCAGTAAACCTACAAATGAATGTCCTCACTCTGTCCTCTCTGAGTTTCCCTTTGCCCCGCTGGATTGCATTAGAGAGCAGGAGCGCTGAAAAGGGAGGTGCATAGCTCTACAGTGAAGTAATTGGCAAAATTTTGATCAGAATCATAAAACTAGGAGTGTAAGGCCTAGGTTGGAAATAAGCAGAATCATTCTTGGATGATTTAGTCAGTAAACACCTAATGTAGATCAACTGTACTCAACTACATAATCATGCTTTCTGCAGTCATTAATTCTCTTTATCCGATTCTTGTGTTTTTCAATAGTGCATTGCCTGGTGGGAAGTTTAGATAGGGGTGAACGCAGGTACGACAAGACCTTTGTTCAAACCCAAAAATTCCCACGTCGAAACTTCCTGTCTGTGTAATCCACATAGAGTGACTGGTCTACACACGTACACAAAATAAAAACCAAGTGGTGTTGTCTGCCCCATTGCTCACTGTGATGTATTAACATCTGTTGAATGTGTCCACTGTGAAGGGAAAGAACCTGTTTTCTGATTGGCTATCTGTCAGCTTGTGCCGGCTCCGCGTCACTGCTGATAACTGGGCTGCAGACTCATACACTTCCAGTTACACTTCCAGTCTTTGTGGTTGGACTTGTGCTCCATGTGAGACAACAAGGGTTTATACGAGCCTCTGGCAGATTGCACTCCCAGCGGACCCCTAATTTAAGGGAGTTAGAATGATAAATGACTGCTTTATTTTTTCACTGATGTTTGGAAGCAGCTCTAAAGGACAGATCTGAGGTTCCTGTAGTCATCTTCAGTGAGTCAACATAGTCTCAGGAATGCTTACTCAGCCCTTCATGGTCCTTGCTCCCTGCCAGCGGAACCAATGCATTTATATAGCATAAGATCTTGAGCATTACATCTAATCTCAGCTTCTCCAAGTGTGTACAGTTATTATAATCATTCAGCGTCTCATATTCGAGTAATTGGAAAGTCAGATAAAGGCCTGAACCCTGGTGGTGACCATGAATGCTTCGGTGATCTGATGTCAAGGGTTGACAGTACAATCTTTCCTGTAGGATTTGCACATAAAGTTAGTTCTGCTTAGGGCTGCTTGCAAAAAAACCCAAAAAAAACCCCTCTCAGACAATGTACAGATAGTGGCTACTGGCAACTGCTACTCAAACAGGGTAGGTTGGTAATTTATACATGCATTCTGCACAAGAAAACATGGGATAGAGATAAAAAAAAAAGACCTGTATATTCCCACATAATGCCAGCAACAGTAATTTGTATGTAAGCTAAGAAGTGCTCTTCCAAAGAGAAATATTGCTGCCACATTCTATCTGATAACATCACAATGTTAAGAGATAATGTGTGGCATGATGTACTGATGAGATTTTTAGATGTTTTAAGCACCGATAAAACACTCAAATTGTAACTGAGATTTAATGCCGACTACAACTGGACAACACACTGCAGCCTTTCGCCATGCGGGAGGAATGCCAGTTGTCCGGGCTTCTGCAAGGGACACCCTTCACCTGCCTCTTGCACAAATGTGTCAGATTAGATAGTGTAACCACGCCAGATTCCACTGGCCCCTCCCCTTGGCTTGATAAGAGAAGCTGGCATGGCACATTGCTTACTATGGCATGACAGCAGGCTTTGGGTGTGAACAGTAACACTGTAAGACTGACTAATGCTATGGTGTGTGTGTCTAGACGCTGTACAGGACATGGCCTGAGGTCGCTGTGAGACTCAGCGCTGCTGTTTCAGACTTCATCAAGTTACTCTGATTATGTTGCCACTGGTCATTGAACACTGAAGGACAGAAAAAATATTAATTTTCATTCAGTTTCTTTACCTGCTTATTCCAATTCAGGGTCACAGGGGGCTGGAGCCTATCCCAGCATGCACTGGGCTTAAGGCAGGGAAACACCCTGGACAGGTCACCAGTCCATCACAGGGCTAGCATAGACAGACAGTCCCACCTACAGACAATTTAGAGACTCCAATCCTCCTAACCTGCATGTCTTTGGACTGTCTTTGGACTTGGACATGAACACAGGAAGAATATGCAAACTCCACACAGACAGGGCCGGGAATCTAACCTGTCACTGTGAGGCGCCAGTGCTAACAACACAGGATGGTGCTGTTTGTTTCTTCTGTGCATTCCAGGAGGCCAAAAGATGAAACGAATACAACTTGTCCTATGGCCAGCAAGCTAATGCTACAAACAGCACATGGTGCCACACCACATGATGCCATTACCTAGCATGATTTCATTCAATTAGAAGTTACGGAGCAATCAAACACTGGTGATTCACGCAAATGCCTTGTGGCACTGACAGTCCAAATGAACAAGGGCTTTTCTGTGTAGCTGGCTAATGACATTCATTAGTGGATATAGGTTGACAGCAATTACTATAACAAGACAAATCAATTCTTCAAAGGTGACCAGTTTAGAAAATCTGAAAGACTGTTTGGTTCTGACTTCCCTTTTTAACTCACATTTTCTCATGTTTCACCATGATTTACCTTGTGACGGTCTGCCACTTGCTGATACACTTTACATTTGTGATCCCTTTAAAGGATATTGGGGCAGCAATCTGCATCAACTTTTCACACAAACCCAAGACTACATATTTGTGTTTTGTCCAGGTCAGTACACATACTCTTACCTTGTTGCATACACAAAAATGGAAAATGCATGACTTGCATTAAGCAAACTGTCTTCTCACTTCTCATCAGGCATTAGTTCAATTAGGCTCTTTACCATTCCATGTATACTGAAAAAAAACTTGATTTAATTTGTGCAATCAGACAACATCTCTTACATTTTTTCCATGAGACAGTGTTTTATTGAGATAAATGTGTTTTTCTTGAGTTTTCTTGGCCTTCTGATAAATTCCTGATTAGTTTTGTGAGACAAGAGCTCTAAATAGATGCTGAATAATGTAGATAGATAGATAGATAGATAGATAGATAGATAGATAGATAGCCCAGGTGGTGCTGTTCATTAGATTAAAAAAAAATCACAGATCACAAGGGGAGTACATGAAACAATCCTGAACTACACAAATCTTCCTGACAGCTACGATTTCCAAACTGCACTCCACAGATTTGAAAATAATTATGTTACAGTATCACCTTTACCTTGGATTCTGGTGATTTACTTTCCTCTGAAACTGCGATAAGTGCTCCGGATTTTAGGCTGAAAACTGATCCAGCCTTGCGAGAACAGGGCAGAGCAGACATCTGGGAACAATATGGATGGGGTCTGTGCTAATCATCTCTCACTGCTGGTTTTATGGACCTCACTTTCTGTAAGCCTTTGGGATCTGAGCCTGTATTAACATGATTCTATCAGCCTCTCTCCGCTCCACATACTTTTTATGGACCTCAGAAGCAAGTCCTAAGCTTCACTGTCAGGGGGCAATGATTTGTGCTGCATGTTCCATAAATATAATCATCTTTACGGAGTGGTAAAGATCAGAGAGATATATGTTAATAATAAATATTAACATATACTTAAACTGTATTTTAATATTAAACCATTACAATAGCATAATTAAATAGAGATTTTTTAAATACAGGATATTGAGGCGGGACTTAACACAGGAAGGGAAAAGTGTAAACCAATGGGATATCAGTTAGGGAAAGAAAGGTTTTATTTGATGGGAGGGATTGTTCAAAATGTGATGGTAGGCCTATTATTGGTTGGAATTTTTATTTACGGCTACTGGTACACCATGAGGTAATCATTAAAGATTCACTGTTTTCCAGGAAGTAAAAGTAATGTGATTTTGATATAAACAGAAAATTAATTAAGTTGTTGTTAGATTGGTGCATATTATGACATGGCAAATTTGCTAACATGGTGAAAAACTTATTTTTCATTTCACTGTGACTTTAAAACCCAGAAATCCTGTAACATTGTGTTAGTAAACTGCACACAGCATGCTTATCTTTACGAACCAAGTCGGTGTGTGATGCTTTATACCAAAGTTTACCAAAGGGACGAACAAGGCAAAAGATCTAATGTTGGTGAGTCCATTCTGTCTATACCAGAATTTCATTTAGGCAAATAGAGCAAATCTATTATGTCTCAATTAGGATTAATGGGGAGCTCTACTCTTTTGCACCCCCACTTTGTGATTTAGGCTGATAAGACAGGTGTATTTTTATATGAAGATTTTGCATAGGGCAGCTTTAATTATAGACGAAATGGGGAGTAGCACTCAAAAGTCCATTATAATCCTCCAGTTGTTTTAATAAACTTACAGCAGCAGCTTTATTGAAAAGGAAAAATGAGCTGTATTGAGTGTGTCAACTATAACCAGGTCTATTTTTAGTGAAAATGTAAATGACAATATTGGCAGACAGCCTAACATGCTACATATATATACAGTATAGATGGGTGATTGACCAAGGCTATGACCTAAATATGTCTCACTGACTGCTTTTGAGTCAAAGTTGTTGTGTTGGATAAACGCTTGGCCTTGCACCAAAATTATGAACCTAATGTCTCTTGTGTGAAGTGTCCGACCCCTTGTGAGTGAGTGTGAGAACTATGCTGCTGTTTGCAAATGGACAGCATACGCCAGCTCAATCGAACATGGCACTTCAATATGAAGCCAAATGAAAGGCCATACTTTCTCAGGCCTTTTGCCGTTTCCCAGGCGCCTCTATTGGCCAAACTTGATTACGGTTGACAGTGATAACAAAGACATGGGACAAATTCAAGGAGAAAGAGAAAGAACATTTTTGTGCCCCGGCTCCTCCACCCCCCCACCCCCCCCTTTCCATTGTTGTAGGAACCCCGAGAGAGAGAGAAAGAGAGAGAGAGAGAGAGAGAGAGAGAGAGAGAAAGAGAGATCTTGACACGAAGCAGCTTTGTAAATCTTTGTAAATCATCACTTTTGCTCCTGCCAATGTGTGTAATCAGTCAAGTTTTCAAAATCAGTAAGCCCACCCTCTCACTGACCATACAGGTTTAACTGCATGTACTATATGCATCTTGTATGACCTCATATGATACAGAGTCGAGCTCTCCACAGCTCTCTCTCTTTCTAAGATGGTTGCTCTGACCCTTCCTGCCAGCCCTCACCTCCCCGCCTGTCTCCTCCTTCCCATAAATCCATGGGGCTGTGTGTGCAACTGACCCCCCAGTGAAAGTGCCATGGAGCAACTCCAGATGTGAACATCCTCCCTCCCTCCCTCCCTCTCTCTCTCTCTCTCTCTCTCTCTCTCTCCCACACTCTCTCTTTCTCCCACTTCCACCACCAGTCACCCCCCTCCCCCATGCGACTACTACGAATTTTCCATTTCCTTTTTTGGTGAAAAAATCTGAAACAGAGGCGGGGAGGAGGACATTCACCAATGCCGACAGGAGAGTGTATCTGGCGGTCTGTTTGTTATTGGCCTGTGTGTGCTTCATCAAGGCGGCGAAACAGTCGACTCAGCATAAACAACAGCATATGTATACACATTCAGGCACACACTCATGTATACACACATGCGCTTTCTCTCTCTCTCTCTCTCACACACACACACACACACACACATACACATACACAAATGCTTTCTCTCTCTCTCTCCTCCTCTCTCTCTCTCTCTCACACAAACACGCACTTTCTTGCTCTCCCCTTCTGTCACACAAAAGCACCCCCCTCTCTGTCTCTCACACACATTTGCACAAACACACCCACTGAACTTTCCTAGAAAGACTTTTTTAGCACACCATAAGGGTTTTCTCTGGCTTAGACGGTAGACAAGCCCTTAGATATCTTTGTCCTAATAAACTAAAATAGACAGAATGGTTATATCACTGTTAGCTACTCAGGCTCACTATAACATTTCATAAATAACTCAACAGCAAACATCAGTTAATGTAAATTTATTTGATAAGACTTCACAAATAAATCACATAAATGTAACATTTAGTCATATCAATTATTATCTGATTTAAGTTCATACTGCTATCACCTTGATGGGATATTTTTCCATCTTAAAATGCATATTTGCCAACTCTGACTTGCCAGCATCAAAGCTCAAATAATGAAATATAGGTATTTTTTAATAATTTTTCACATACACGTGACAAACTAACAATGATAAAAAAAAACAAAAAAACAGCAACCAGCAACAAAATGAGGAAAAATAATCATGGCAGACAAAGACATGCATACTGCAGCATTACACTAAGGTAAAGCATTTCAGCTTCTTTTGGGCTAGCCCGTTCTTAAATGCTGGCTCTTTGAGCAATGGTAATATAAAGATTTAATACAACAAATTAAAAGACAAAAACAAGACGAAACTTAGTGTAAAATAAGTGTCATTGTAAAGATCAACAAAAGCTGATACAGGACAAAAAGTGGTCTGTGTGTCTTGTGCCATGTATAAAGTCTTTGAATTGTGTTTGTATGTGCACGTAACATGGTAGCAAGATAATATCTTATCCATAGTGCAAATGACTTTACTGATCATGACGAACATAGTTGGACTACCTCACTGATCTCCCAAGGCGTAATCAGCAAACTTGTTCAATGTTTCTCTCCATTTTCTCCTTCTTACTTTCTATTTTGACATACGGTACTATAATTATTCATAATTAGTCAAATTATAAATCACTTTCTGCAGCAATGTCAACACCCCCTTCTATTTAATAATATAACTTGTTCAGGAGGCATAAAGCAAGACAGATATAGTATGGAAAGATAATTGAGACTTGAGGAAAGGCAACATTCAAAATATGCATAAAACTGCAGTTAAAAGAGCATTACAACAGTAACTCAACCATACTTTCAAAATACAGACTCAAAGCATTACATATAGTGTATCAGTGTTCTGTGTCTGTTTTTCAGAGCCTCGCCTCCATTTTAGGTGGCGACTCACTCATATAAAATATCAGGGAAATGTTTGCAAAGTGGCATTTTGCTTTTCTTTGGTTCAATAGATACATAACATATATGTAACATTATTATTAAGGCACTCCATAAACTTTGTTTCACAGAATCATTATGTTTTGGGCTACAGAAAAAAATCGTTGTGGTGGTTCATCCAAACAATACAGCATCAAAATGGGATTTTGTGCACTATTTCAGGAATAAAATCCAATCCAGATAAGGAAAAATAGGAATTGAACTGTGATCTCTTTTTGTATTTGTGTGTGTGTGTGTTCTGTGTACGTTTGTATAAGAATGACCTGAGAGGCACCATGTGTTAGCCTGTATTACCATCCTCGGTAATGACTGGGGGTCCTGGAAATGCTGTGAGGATAGGTGTAAGGGGCGGAGGTTAGGTAAGTCAAGGGGAGGCTGAGGGAAGAGTGAATGGCTCCTCTATAGGCTACTGTTGCAGTCGCGGCACAGGATCCTGTCACCGTCCGGGAAGAAGCCGGCGCCCACCAGGGAGACGGAGCACTGGGAGCAGGTGAAGCACGGCTGGTGCCACTGGCGTTCCTCAAACGAGATGTACTTCCCTCCTCCAAAACCTGGGACAGAGAGGAATTCAAATGTACTATCATATGAGTTTGCAATTCTTATACAGAAGGCTAAATGAAGGTTACGTCTTAGGTGACAGTTTTGACTTGCTATCAGCAGCCTTCTCCAGGTGTCGGCCCCGGATGTTGTTGTGGCAGACTTCCACCGGATGTTTATATGACCAACTTGCCATCTGGTGTTGTGATAGCAAGCTGGTCACATGTGGTGTAAGCTCAAGGCCTCCTCAGGACAGCGTTCCAGGTATGGGGAAGTTGGTAAGCCCCCTCATCCCGGTTCACTGTCCGCGTGGCCTGTTTCCGGAACTACTTCTCTGATCCAGCGTTGGAATGTGCTGCTCTCAGAACTGATTATCTTTGCACCACCATGGTCAATGATGTGGTTTTCCCCTTTTGCAATGGTCTGAAATTGCACATTTGAGGTTCTCTTGTTCAGCTTAAGAGTTTTCTGGCACGCGCGTGTGCTCCCTCTGTCTCCCTTTCACACTCTGTTTGGTGTTCTCGGCCCGTTTCCAGCTTTCCCATACCTGGAATGCTGTCCTGAGGAGGCCTCCAGCTTACACCACACGTGACAAGCTTGCCACTACAACACGAGGTGGCAATTTGGTCCAGTGTAAGTCTGCCACACCAACATCCAGGGCAGACACCTGAAGAAGGCTGCTGATAGCAAGCACAAACTGTCGCCTAAGAAGTAAGTTTCAAACTCATATTTCACTCATTGCAATTCATGCTTGCTACAAAACATTAAAACTGGGGAACAAAGCCTTATGAACAGTTACAGGTGCCACGTGTAGCATTTTGTGTTTCTCAAAAGTAAGACGACATTTCCCATAAATGCTTCTTGTCACAAAGAGGATGTTGTTACTTGCCCCCCTCCCCCTCCCTGTTGTCGTTGGGTTTGTTTTGAAGAGCAAGAAGAAGGAAAAGCAACGCTAACCCAATACCAAAAGTAACGCCTGGAGTGGGACAGATTCACATAATGACTCAATATCGTAACCTGGAGTTTTACCTGTGATGGGTTTGCTGCAGGCCTCGCACTTCTTGGCGTAGAGGCTGCCAAAGCACTTGAGGCAGAACGGGCTGTCGTCTCGGGAGGTGAAGTGCTGACCGGCCAGCTGCATCTTACAGCCAGTGCACACAAAACACTCCTTATGCCACGGCTCGTCCCGATAGGTCACTCCACCTTTAGCCAGGGTCTTAAACGGAGATAGGTCAAAAGGTAATTTAAAGATCTTTTTCACTCAGTTCAAAATACTTGGTGTGGCTGCAGGTCCAGGATCCCAATCTGTATCCCTTTCACTTTTCCTCTTAATAAACATAACAATACTTTAAACATAAACACACTTTGTTTTAACACAGCTAACAATTTTTTCAGTGACTTGATAAAGTTACTGACCTTTTTACAGCGTGTGCAGCGCGGGGCGAACTTATCCTCATAGCAGGCCACGCAGTAGTGTTCATCCTTGTCAGGGATGAAGGACTTGGAGCCGATGGGCTGCTCACAGCTGTGGCAGATGAAACAGCCCTCGTGCCACGTAGAGCCACCGTACTCCAGCTTCCGAGTGCCTAGCAGAGAGAAAGAGAGATGACAGAAGAGACAGAGAGATAGAGAAAGAGAGAGAAGAAGAGAGAGAGAGATATGGAGGATGTAGAGGCAGAGGGAAAGCAGGCTAAGAAATTAATATTTTTTTCAGAGGGCATTTTTATCCCCTTGATGTGATTTTTAAGGGAAGTTTGGTGGTTTACGGGGGCAATTTTACTGAACTTTGAAATAATACATCTGCAATATTGGCAAATAAACACTCATTTTGTACTACTAAGATCTGTTTTATTTTAAATCATAATACCGCACCTCCCACACTTCTTTCCCACTGCTGGAAACTCACGGCAGGCCTCACAGACGAGGACGGTGCTGTTTTACCCACTCTGTCCCCAACCAGTTCATCTTCCACCCCTCGATTTTTAATGATGCTGGTTGTTTTATTTTGTTGTTGATCCAATGGTTAATGTGGGGTCTGCATTTTCTTCTATTGCCGACTGCGTGGTGCCAGCATTTTCTTCTACTTCAGGCTGTGTACTCGGTTGTTTTCTGATCAAAAACCGCTACATTTTTCTCGGCACAGAACACACTGGAAAAAATCCCCCGGAAAAAAATCCCCCGGTCACAGGCTCCCCATGAATCACCTAACATTCAGGCATGAATATTAGACAAGTCCATGAAAATAATGTGAACAGGATGAAATGCAAAAAAGGGTACTGCTAATTATCGGGGAGCAGTTTTTGCCCGTCATTTTTAACATTTCAAGAGCATTTGAAAGTTATTAAAATACCCATGAAAGTTAAATGAGTGTAAAATAGAATGCCAAAAACCTCCCACAATATCTCTGCACAGAAAATACTCTTAGCTCTATAACGCTCATAACTTATTTCATGCATCTCATCCTACTCAGTTCAACTACCTCATGGTGAACACAGTCTACTCTCCTCACATACCTCTAATACAACTGCGAGTATACTGCATGCTATGCTGCCTGATTGAATATACTGATTAAGAATTGAATGTTTATTTGTAGAGTGATATGTATAGTCCAGTGTCTGTCCTTGCACTGTCTCTTTGCCCTCTATAAGGTCCTGCTGTCCTTGAATGTGAAGGGTTTCATATCCATTTAGAAAAACATGTGCAAAAAAAATAAATGATTCTGTCCTCAAAAAATTAACTATTTTATAAGCAAATGTCTTAAACTAACTTCAATACTAACCCATAATGTGCTTAACATTCATGCCAGCAGTCAATATGGGAAAGCAGATGTCACTTTTTTAAATGCTGGATATCTCATTTTGGAACAAAACTCTTCATGTGTTCCTATGTACTCTGTTACTATGGAGTGTAGGTTGTCATCTCTCCACCAACGTTGCCAATACAAATTCCTGTATATTTATTGTAACTGGCAAATAAAACCAATTCCAATTCTGACATGAAGCTCAAAGGACATAAGTCTCAGTGGATGGCGACAGCAGCAACAGAATGTCCCTCTGTGGAGGAAATATTTTCGCCGAAGGATAAATTGAGTGAGAACAAAAGAAGCAGCTCACTGTCTGGGAGAGCATAACACTTCAACGCCTGGATGACTATCTCTGGCAACTGGGAGCATTTCAGCAGGTCTATCAGATCAATCTTGGTAACCAAAAGAGCTTCTGGGGAATCCATTTACATGGCTTTGATACAAAGTTGCCTCTCTCCTCTTGTCACCGGCTACACCACTTCAGCTTAGTATCCAATTATTAAACAAAGACAAGTGTGTGTGTGTGTGTGTGTGTGTGTGTGTGTGTGTGTGTGTGTGTGTATGTGTGTGTATGATTGCAGGACTATGGCTGTCGACTCTGTTGTTAGAGGATGGGATTTACTATTCAGAAGAGCAACAAAACCACATCTGAGTCTTCCTAAGGTGAGCTCACCGATACTGATAGCACACTAACTCTTACGAGTTTGCTGTATACTATTAACTTCCCATGAGCTTCCCTAATTACCATCTAACCTACCAGGAAGAGGTCTTTGATCTGATCATCCACCATAACATTTGCTCCTTCTCAAGGTGACTTGCTTGGGTGTACAGTAGACACCATGCAGCAAATGTGCTATCTTCACAAGAAGAAATTAATTGACCTAGAAATAAAGGGGAACGTCACACTCTTCCTGGAATCATTTGCTACTTTACGAGGGCCATGTTGGTCGCTACAGGGGCGCTGAAATAATTGACTGGCTTATCTCTTGTTATCATCAGACTGCTGGCAGCCCGCCAGCCCTGAGGATTTGGCTCACAGACAACAAGTCAAGCAGACTGGCAATTACTTTGTCACATTCAGCCCTGGCTGCTGCTCAATCCTGGACTCTTTGTCGCACTCTCTGTCTCTCTCTCTCTCTCTCTCCTTCCTCTATTTTCTAAACCCTTTTCCCTCTTGTATCTACTGGATCTTTGCCTCTCTACTATTCACTGCCTCTTGTTTCCGGGACACAGTGCAGGCACACTCTGCCACGTCATCATTTTCAAAACTCATTTGCTTATTTATCTTGAATTCTCAATGGGGGCGTGAACATTACCAAATGACAATGGTAATGCTTTGTGGATGTGTGGCACTGCATATGTTGCACTGTGAAATGCATTCTGTGTGACTGTTTCATGAGGTATTTCAAATCTCCCAGTGTCTTGGGTCTCTTTTTTTGAAAATTTGTAACCGATAAGCTCTTTTTCAGCAGCACTCTGCCTCAGCTCCACTGGAGCAACTGGGGGTCAAAGGGCATGTTGACAGGAGTAGTTGAGGGAGGGGAGAGAGTCTTCACTTTACTTTCTCCACTCAGGTTTTCTAAGCTGTGCAGGATTCAAAAAGGTGGCGGTCCAGTCATAAGCCTGCTTCTCTAACTTCTAGTGAGAGAATATTTTATCCTAAAAAAAAACTTTTGCATATCCTTAATCAATACAGTTGGTAAAAGAGAGTAAAACAGAGCGCATAAAGCTTGATGGGGCTTGGAGAATTTTGAGACATCGGCCCCGTGGAATATCTTAACACAAATCCCTCACAACACCCCTGCTTCCCTCTTTACCTGGCATGACGGTCTTGTCGCAGGCCACACACTTGGAGGAGAACTCATTACAGTAGCAGTCATTGCACAGCAACGCGTCGTCCTGGCTGGTGAAGGGCTCGTCCGCCAAGGAGCGGTCGCAGCGGAAACAGCGGAAGCAGTGCTCATGGTAATGCCGGTCCTCATAGAACAGCTCCTGGAGGAGACAACAAGGTCGTTTGAGGCCTTTTCATACACTGGGAATGCATAATGCAGTGGTTATTCCTGTGGGGGGTTGGTGGGTAAATGTAAGCACTGTGGCACAATATGCACAAAATAAGAATCACTAAAGAAGTCAAGGAAGTTAGTGATCTCAATTCTGTGGTGTTTCATCCAAACAATTATTTTCATGTAATTTACAGTCTCAGAATTGCAGCGATTTTGTAGGTCATCTAGAGCAGGCTATTAAGGGAAACACTGGAAAACTCAACACCAACAGAGGTTTCTGGTTACAACAGCATCAGAGAGGAGCGTGGGCTTGGCCTGGGTCAAACCGACACATGTAATATCCGCATAGGCAGTAATGAGAGGCAAAGTCTGTGTGTATATATGTGGTTAAAGTGTGTGTGCACGCATGTACTTTTGTAGAGTGTGTGTGTGCGCCTCAGTGTGTAAAAGAGGTCTTGACAAGGATGAGGCTGAATTTATGATGTATAGGCCACAGGGCCAAGAAAAATGCAGGCTTTATTTACTGTCCACTGCCCGTGAGAGTGTTGATAACTCATTGGCCTCCTGAACTGAGCAAGCTAGTAACTAGCATGCCACATTCTGTAAACTGCACTTAGTACCGTAAGCCGGTCTTAAATGATCCACTTCATGTTTGTGTTTTCCATTAAGGGAAGATTAAAATTTAACTTGATTGTGGGGAAGAGGGAGACGTTCCCTCATGCTGCATTTTTTACGATTTGAGACAAAATTAGCCCATTGGCTTATGTGGACTTAGTGGAAATTGCCTGTATAATTGCATGTTAAATTAGCCTTTACTGTGTCTTGCCACACAAAATATATAGAATACGCCTCATTTAGCGTGTATTAATGCATCATTAACATGACACAACTCCCGTTTTAGCTATTCAAGGCCATGTCAAAACACAGTAAAAAATGACTTAAAGCTAATTAGGGCAGATCCTTGGAGTGCTTTATCATGGTTTAACCCTGCATGCTATACAAAATGCCTCACAGTGTAGAACTTCTGAGATGATATGAAGGGTTTGATTCCTACTGTATATATCCATTATATATATATATATATATATATATATTTTTTTTTTTACCAGAAATTCATGACAAAATATTTAAAAGATATAAATGATTCCATCCTCACAAAAATACCTATTTTGTAGGCACAGGTCTCGACTTAGCAGCTTAAATACATTTCCATAATGAGCTTTAATTTAAAATCATTGTATCAGAGCAGGCATCACTTCTTTCCAAAAGGTGAATATTTCACTTTGGATTGGAATTCTTTATGTACACTTGTTATTGCTGTGGTGCAGCAGATTACAGGTCTGATCATGTCAAAATGGGCGCCTTACCCTGGCGTCATGGGCGATCAGCTCCTTGCACTCATCACATGTGTTAGAGAACAGGCTGTCGTAGCACGGGATGCAGTAGGGGTTGTCATCTGACTGGATGTACTTGCGGCCGTACAGGGACTCTTTGCAGTTGTCACAGTCAAAACGGTCGGCCATTGTGATTTGCTGTAAGCCTGAAACAGAAAAGAGACGCTTGGGTCAGCCACACTTCAAACAAAAAAAACCACAAGCAGTTCCAATTGAGGACAAGAGGAGATGAGGATAAAAACAGAGGGGCAGAGAAAATAGGAGAGTGGAGGAAAGGAGGGAGAGTCTAGAGGAAAGACTCAGTCACTTCACCATCTTCTGCACACCAGTTGGACATCGGTATAGACTTTCACTGCCAATATTTATGTTGTAAATACTTCTGCTTGTACCGGCGATGGAGTTGAGCTCAAACGAAACACAAAGAGCAAGTGGGAGGGAGGGAGAGAGAGAGAGAGAGAGAGAGAGAGAGAGAGAGAGAGAGAGAGAGAGAGAGAGAGAGACAGACAGGGAACATGAGATGGAGAAAGACATGACTTTCATGAGAGGCAGTACAAAACGCCTATTAACTTTTATTGCTGTGTGATGAAAGTGTGGTGCAGAGAGAGGGAGGGGACAGTAGGGAAAGAGAGAGCTGTCACTTTGCTTTCTTTCTATCACTATCTTCCTAACACTGTCAACCACTGCAATCTAACATAAAAACAACACAAAAATAAATTGAGGCAGCCTCTTCCATGCTTGAGTGGGAATAAGGTGGTGTATCCCCACATCTGAGGCGCGCAGACATCCACATGCCTTACCTGTAAATATTTATGAGGCAAATATCTAAATATTAATATATAAAAATATTTGTGAGCAGTGCCTGGACCCCCAACTGATAGACAAAGCCCAAGAGGCGTGTGCATTTATGAGTGTTTGTGCGTGTCAAAAGAGCTAGCACTCGCAAACTGTGTTTTGAACATGACTGCTGAATCTTGCAAGTGCCTTCGTTTCAGCATACGGATGCAACTACATGCATACACATCAGACAGATACAGTAGATATACTGTCTAAGCACATGGTTTTCACAGTTTGATAGGCCCCTTGATCATAGCTGAGCACACAACAAAGTGACAGAATAATATTGTGGGAGCATTATGGCAACAATATCAGGTTGCCAAAACATTACAGCATGGCTGGAGGAAAGCCCGGTGATAAGTGATACAGCCCTCTGGCAGAGTACACTGCTGGCTATTCATTTCCACCACCCAGTAATAATAATCACCTCTGATATAATAATCAATCAAACTTCAAACTGGGCTTGAGCTGCCCGTCTTACACACAGACACACACATGCAAAATCACCCACCTATGCAAGCTCACATCAGCACTAGTATGCATACATGCTAGCATGCATATACACATAGCATGCATGCAAACTCTCTCACACACATACACAGACACATGCATACAGTATAAAAGTGCATGTGTGGGTGAGACAGAAAAAGGAAGAAAGAGTAATAGCCAAATCACACAAGATCCATCATCAAAGAAAACATCAGTCCCAGACTCTCATGTTTCATCTGTCTCAGCCCTTTGCGAGACAAAAGCTCTTAATGAGCTGGGGTGAGGGAGTCAAGATCCAACAGACCTCACCTGCTCCCAGTCCTCATATATAACCCAGTGACAGGCTTTGGCTAACGCGACACCACTTACCCCAATCTGGAGAGGCACTCTTAGCCCCCTTCAATGGCCTTAAGACATAAATTAGAGAGTGTAAATGTTAGACAGCGCTGCGGCCATGTGTATACACTGGCTCACATCACTAGACTAGCCGTATCTCTCTATCTAATGAGGGAATGGATACTCCTTTAGGACCTGATGTCTCAGTTAAAGACGGTATCCATCTGGAGGTTATGGCAAAATGTCAGAATAAGCAGCTGTGGTTGGCCTGAGCAATGTATGGATATAGGAGTTGAACTTGCAAGGCTGTGTTTTAAAATTGATGTCTTTACATTGGACACACACCATCCATCAGAGTATTCCAGCGATGTTAGCATCAGCCCATATCCACAACGGTGAGATTAGATCAACAAAGTATAGAACTGAAAATGAGCACTATGACCTTAATGTTATCTGCAGTGCCAGGCAGGTATGTGCTGCCTTCGCTTGCCAGGTTAGGGAACGAGACGAGGCATGACTCACAAAGACGGGAAGCAAATGCTATGACGTCTGATGTCAGCTTTTATTTCCAAAGCAAATCAGGCAGCCGTTTATTGCCCTTCCCCAGTTCATTTGTTCATCCACTTACTAAAAGGCTGCAGAAAGTAGGTCATAAAATGCTCTTCAGACTGATTAAAATACATATGCTCTGTGACAGTTTGAGGAAAATTCTGTCCCGCATGTCTAACTGTCCTATACAGCCGTCTCTGTACCTGGGATGGATCATCCAGGGTGTTCCTGAGGCCGCCTATTTCCCCACTGCTAAAATCCCATGCAGCCTTGGCCAGCTTCCCCAACTACAAGTGTATTCATGGTCTCTGGAGAGATGTGGGTTTGAGCTAGAATAACTGGGTTGCCAGCAATCAGTTAAGATTAGGCAACGGAGAGCTCACTAAAGCACAGATGGGAACTTTACACTTACAAAGATTCCAAAGCCTGATACATAAATATGTATTACTTTAGAAAGGAAAAGGGCTTGTTTTGACTTTCAGGTCTTGTATTGTTGGCATGTCAGAGAGGATCAGTTAGAGCAACAATCTCTGAGTGGTGAATAGACAGCTAGAAATGAATTCCTGATGGTACAGGAACCAGGCTCTCACAGAGAGAGGCATGACGTCAGTGTATTGACCTCCGGGGCTCTGCGTGAAGACGTGACTAAATCCCCTCCGTCCAAAATCGCTTCCCCAGCATCAGCCTCAGAGAAGAAGGTGAGGGGGATGTTGTAATGTGTACGTGTGTGTGAGGGTGGGAAAGACAAAGAGAGGGAAGAGAAGAGAAGAGAAGAGAAGAGAAGAGAAGAGAAGAGAAGAGAAGAGAAGAGAAGAGAAGAGAAGAGAAGAGAAGAGAAGAGAAGATTTGGATCTGGTCCACAGTGAAGTCTAGTCTGGAGGCCAGTTCTCACAGGGCTTTGAACCCACTCTATCCTGGCTTCCCGGCAGAGGTCCATCTCCTCCATGCCCAGGACCCAGTGACTAAGGACCCCACTCTGGGTTAATAACATTCCCAAATACCAGAGCTGTGACTGACTTCAGCCCCATGGGAGAGAGTGTGGGCTTCAAGGAAATCACCACTGCCTCCACAACGATCCAGAAATACTGTACAGAGTTTTATTATAGTGTTGTAGGGAAGGGATTTCTATCTAATATAGGCAATGGTGCATTCCAATCTCTATAATGATCCAGAGGGAGTTCATCTGAAAGGGAGATTGAAAATATATCCAGATAAGTTAAATACTTCTATATAGGTCAACGTGAATGACTCTGCAGAAATGTTCTTCTCTGGTTCTCTTAACCCTTTCAAGGCTGGGGTATGTTTACTGTTGGTTGTTCAGTCTTTTTAACATATCAGGAGGATATAAGATAGCAGAGGAACGTCAAGGCTACTTTCGCCTAGTCATCACAACCCTCCCTGACTGACATGCGGGATGAAGTTCAGGGCCAATTGAGAGATGCCACAGAGCAACAGACCAATGCAAGCTAGCCAACTGTATGTACTATGCAGTTGCTGGGCAACATAGTCATGGTTGGTTACTGGGGGGCTAGCAGCTACCCTGTCCAGTCCGGTCCCACAGGCTGGCCCGTTAATCCCCAGCCCAAACTTTGCTCACGCTCCGGTTGGCTCCAAATGAACAGTCCGCACAGCCTGCTGGGAACGAGCCTGGCAACTCTTCCCCCCTTTCCTACTGCCTGTTAGAAGAATCTGCTTGTAAAATATCTGTTTGAGTAAGGCTAGACAAAGCACTAGACAGTGTGTTGCATCAACATAGGAGACAGATCATCTTGACTATAGCAAGCGGATGGCTGTGTTGCACAAGCAAAATGACACATAACTGTGTAATGTCTAATGTCTCTTACAGATACTAAAGAGATTACAATATATGGGCTGGTCAGAGGAAATTGCAAAGTAATTTGGGAATTTATAAATTTCTAGAGGTTCCAAAACTGTATTTAAAACTGTTCATCAGGGTCAGAATGCTATTATAACTGCCATGAACAAAACAGACTGACTTCAGGACTGGAAGCTGAATATTTCTCATCACTGTCTGGTTAAAGGTCTGTGGAAGCTTACTGCGGATAGGTGTGTATGTGAGTCAGTGCTGCTGGAAGTAGGCTAATGGTGAAAACATGGCTTTGGGAGGGGAGCCTATCAGAGTGATATCACCCTGAATGTGTGCATTAGCCAACAGGTGTTCGGTATCCAGCTCAGATCTTTGTTTGTCTCTGTGTACTTAATGACTGAGCGGCACACAAACAAGGACCAGACAGACGATGATTTGCACAAACACACATAATGTAGAAACACAAAACATAAGTGTACACATTCACAGGACACGCAAACACACACACGCACACACAATACTGTTCTTAGTGGTTTAAATTTTTTAGATATTAAAGTTATTATTAGTATTCTGGTATCGTGACAACACTATAGTCCAGTCTTGATTTGTGCAATCTCTCCAATAAAAGGAAACAAAAGAACCAACACTCTCTCGATGACGCTATTAAGACACACATGTTGAATAGCTAGTGGTCCTGTATAGCTCAATGGTAGAGTAACACTGCCAGAGTTGGTGGTTTGATTTCCTCTGGGGCCACCCATGCTAAAAATGAATGCACTCATGGTACTGTAAAGTACTTTGGTCAAAATAGTCCACCAAATGACATATGTTATATTTTGGATTTGGCAGTTTCTCCATTTACAGTGAATTGGAGAGAGATCTGAAGAAGAAATAGACACACACTAAGATCAAACACTTAATAGCATGTTTATGGATAAGCACAAGCTACTTCCTTGACCCAGGCACCCAGGATGATTTTACAATATTTCGGGGCCCATTTTCAGTTTCATTTTCACAAAGTCACTCTGAAAGCTATTGTCAAAGGAGCAGCTCTTGGTTTTGTCTCTTGTTGACAACACAGATAAGAGCCTTTCTAGCTTTAGGATGGAGGTGTTGATTATTACAAATAGTGGCAAATCTGGAAAATACTGACATAATACTGAATAATGGAACCATAAGAATAACATATGATACAACCCATGTATCTCTGTTTTAGGCTGGATTTTGTGCTGAAGATATTGCCTGCCCATTCCATTCCCACATCTCCTACTCTATGTGGAAGAAATCACAATGCGGAAGTGGTGTAACTGTATCCACCCTGATAAGACACCATGTAGATGCCAGTGGTGGAAATAGCAGCATAGTCTATGAATGACGCCCTTGGGAGAGGATACTGAAATGGTTTTGCATATTGCCAAGTGGGCAACGGTCTAAAAGTAAGTTGTGGCTATACTCTACTGTGTGGTCTACAAGAAACACAATTAGGGCAAAAACTTCAACACCAGGACAACTGCTGTATTTAGTTGGGTCTGTGTTTATAGGTCTGCTGTGTCTACTGCGATTTTCTGTCCAAGTGGATACTTCCACAAGTGTGAATTTTACTGTGCCTAGTATGTCTGCTGTATTCAAAGTAGTAGCACCCACAAAAGCTACTTGAACACCGTTAACTCTCTGTGTCTCCAGCAACTAGCTGACCCACACACTAAGCCACAGTAGACAGTAAAGAGTTTGTTGAGCAGATCCCCATAGGGTACGCATGGCTCTGTTTCCTGTGATACAGGTCCCAGAGAGAGTGATGAAGCAATGGAAGAGAAATCAAACAGAACAGTGGGACAAGGAAAAGAAAAAAAAAAGAAAAAAAAAAAAGGAAAGGGTGACATTTAGAGGCAAATGAATGTTGGACCAGGATCTTAAACCTATGACATGTCCTAAATCACATTGGAGGAAAAGTGAAAAGGCTGGGTTTGGATAAACACATACCATCACATTGTGCTCAGTCCGCTGCCTGGACATCTTCCAGACAGTGTAAAGCTCTTTAGCTGGCTTGGAGACGGGGAAAAAATACAGCGCTGGACACTTGAGTATATCATTTGAGGTAGTGAAGGCCCAGTTGAGCATGTCAAAAATAAAGCACAATGTCAAAAACACACTTCAGAAACGTTAATTTGTGTTACAGGCCGACGGCCACTTGAAAGGAGCCTAACAGGGATGTCTTCTGCTCTTCTGCTCTTATTTATTCGGTGTCTCATGAGCGTGGAAGACTTTCCATTTGGTGACTAATGCAAAATGGCAATCTCATGAATTGCACAAGACTTTTTCAATGGCCCAGAACTCATGTTTATGTCACGATGTCAGAGGGATTACATTCACGTTACTCTTCAGCGGGCCGGCAACCAAGGTCGGGGTCCTGTGGGAGAAGGCTCCAAATCCGCATATTCTCAAGGACGAGTCACTCCACAAACTAAATCCTGAGCGGTCAACATGACTAGACGTGTGCATGAACATCAAGTGGTCAGGACCATTTAGGACATCGTTTACTTGGCATTCTTGGCTCTACAGGTCACAGAAAAGCAACATACCGGCTTTGAAATATATTTGTTACATACTGGTTACATCTGGTTACACGTTCGGTGCGCTGTTCTTGCTGGCTTCAGCTGCATCAGATAAATGAAGTCCAGTATTCGAAAGGAGAGAGCGAGCCAATGAATCTTATCACAGGAAGAGAAGGAAATTGCTCATGAAGGAGAGATAATGCCACAGCTCCATTCATAAACACATGTGCTTATTAAAACAAGCTAATAAGTTATGGTTTGGGAAACACAAAAACACATTCTGCTTTTAATGGTCCTTAAACGTTTAGTACAATGTTAAAAAAGGAATGTTGCTTACTTGCTGGTAATAAACAGTACTAAACACTGTCAGTTTAGCAAAGCATTATGTGGTTTAGTGCAGTTGTGACACTAACTCTACCCCATACACCAGCACATCAGTCATTTTCATGGGTTGAGACATTTAAGGCATTGAGCAATCTGTGGTGATCAGAGTTTATACTATGGGGCCGGCACAGAGCCACTGTTTGGATGCTGTTGGTAAACAACCGGTGGCTCCAGTCTGAGAGTTGTCACTTTCTGCACGCTTTCCCGTATTAGAGGAGAAGAACCTGGGCCACCCACACTCTCAGACGGTTCATGAGGCTATGATCAGGAAGCTGCAGAGGACAATGCCATTTACTGAGGGGAGGGGGGGGGGGGGGGGGGGGGCAGAGTCAGACCTGAGACTGCTCCTCTGTGGGAGCCTGGGTCAGACTTGAGGATAGAGGACAGGCTGCAGGACCAGACACAGGAAAGCTAACCTGTTATTGTCACTGAGCATTTAAACATTGCCTGGTGTAGAGTGGGAGGAGACTGAGGGCTCAAATGAAAGCCAAGACCATAAACATAAAGGAGGAAAATGAGTACCTGCAGGAGAAAATGTCACCGTGGCCTTTGTAATTTGTCCCTTCTTGGCAACTTTTAATGACCATGCAGGTGCAGGGATATGACTTGATGTCTTTTAATATTAGCCTTGATTTTGTTGTGTGGTACACCTGTAGCATGACTGGATATCAAAGAGTGATAGAGGAAAGCTATGGGTGAATAATAGCTGGCTTGCAAGAACTGTACTTCAAAGCTTCTGGCCTCAAATATTAAAAGGATTTGATATGGTGATTTAAAGATGCACACCAAAGCAAAAAAAAGAGAAAAAAAAGAATGTTTGGTTATACTAAAAACACAAATTTGTCATAATGTGACATTTACTTGGCAAAATGAGATAAGAGGACGTGCTAGCAAGGGAGACTCCGTGTGCATGTGAATGACAACTTTCTGAAGGAGAGCCCAGCCAAAAATGCATTTGTCACATCTCATCTCTCCTCCTTCACAACCCTGTCTCAATCCCAATGTTCCATAATGCTTCACCAACACCAAACAATAACATTGCAATTACTCTAAATCATACAGTACTCTCCCAACCACCATGAGGGAAAGTTTGGGACTTGGGAATGACTCCGAATTTATTTTTATATCACTGTGCGCGGATGGTCAGAAGACTACATTTTTGGCCTACATTTGTCTTCCTTTGAAGAAAAAAAAATGCTGCCATACATTAGAGTTTCACATCTGGTTTGCATCGGGGAAACTATGCAGTCAACTCCTGTGTGCCAGTGGAGGTTCTGGAGAGTCATTGCCTGGAGAATGCAGGAAAGGCTGTCTTTTCATTCTCTGCGCTGGTATTTGCCGGTAAATGTTTAGATGGCAGAGAGAGAGAGAGAGAGAGAGAGAAAGAGAGAGAGAGAGAGAGAGAGGGAGAGAGAGAGGGAGAGAGAGAGAAAAAGCAAATCTGAAAGCAAGCAAGAGAAAAAAAATAAGTTTTGACCTCTCATGCTAGCTGATCATAAGGTGCATTCAACACACTGTGGAGAGAAGACAGGAAAGTAAGGAATGCAGAAATAATGGGGTTAAGAGGAAAGTGTGATGAAGGCACAATATTCAGCAAAAGGATTAAAAGCTAATGCCTGCTGAACAAAAGATAAACCTGTATAGTAAAAGGAAAACCAAGAAAGATGCTGAAAGATCTCAGGGTGACGGTTGTGGCTGCAGGGGGTCTCGCTCTGTGCCTTGGTGTGGCTGCTGGCTTTAGACTGATAAAGTTGAGTAGGGTTGTTCAGAGGCCACTGTATAGCTGTATGAGAGGCGGAGTATATTATTTCTCTTTGAACAAACAAATACAGCCTTTAATCCCAGGACCCCCCTCCCCAACCCCCCCCCCCCCAGTTTCCCAGGGCAAATTTATGCCCAAACATGGCCATCCTTGTCACTGTCCTGTCATCTGCTCAGCCTGACTGTCATCATCTGCTGTGTGATCTGGGGGGCACTAGGGCAACCCTTTGAAAACCGAAGCCTTCACTGGTAATGTCACGGCGGAGTGAGGGAGAACCCATCTCAATTTTGATACCATCAGCGTGGACCTGTATGTATTCAATGTATTCAATTTTAAGCCATGCTGCCTTACACACATACTTAAAAATTTTGAATTCGGCCCAGTTTACATTAAAATCTGGGCAGAATGTGAAGTATGCTCAGTCGGGTTAGGGCACTCTCACTTATAAACGGGCTGATTCAGTGACTGGTTTGCGAGCCACTGGGGAGGATGATGTTTTCACTTGACGAGCCCACAGAGAGGAAACAGGAGGAGCCCTTCTGATGCAATACCGTCAATGGCAAAATGACAATGTCATTTTAGTCTGTATTTTTGTACCTCTGCCACAAGCCGGACACAGCAACCGCTCGCAAGTCACCACAATGGAAAGTTATTATCTCTTGACCATTCCTCTAAAAAAAAAAAAAAAAACCTTGGAGCTAACCGAGTTTGGGCTAGAGATATGGCCTGAGTCAGACTGCATAAAGTTACACAGGTCTTATGTACGTTTGAGCTGTTGGACCATTTGATGTACGCACTGAGGATTTCGGGCATGCCTTTGCTTGTGCCCAGGTTTATTGAAAACCTTGGCTTCATGGTCCCTCCTTTTTCTATGGTGGAAAATTTTCCTTTTCATGTAATATACAGAGTTGTGCAATGAATTACTGCTCTCAAGGAGTAGTAAGTAATGAAGTGTTATGATTACTTTTGAAATGAGTAACGAGTAATGCATTACTTTTTTGAGTAAAGAGCCCAACACTGCCAACAAGCATATATCATTACAAAGATCAGGATACAGCTATAGTTGAACGACTTGTTATGAAACTCAGAACTTGAAATGCGTCATTTATCAGAACCCAGTCCATCAAAAAACCATCCAGCCTCTTATCCTGCCTTTCCAGACCAGTTGATTTCCTTTGCTCTATGACAATACAAATACAATCCTTCCTGGTTTCAGTGCGATCTACCACCGTTTCAAATTCCTACTTACCAAATGGACTAATTATATAGTATGTATATTTCAGAACTGGCTGGCTAAAAGGAACTGCAAAGACCATTTAATTTTGAGACAGCACAGTAAGCATAATGCTAATGACTGCAGCAGCATTGGTCTTAACATCACCACGTGTCCTTACAATTGCCATTTACACAGTAGGTTCATGGCTATTGGTAACCCACAGGGCCCAAAAACCAAGGCTAACTTTGAAGCAAAAGAGACAAAATGGCTCCTCCAGACCGGTCATTCCCAGGTGGTCTCCTAATGCCGCTGAGTCAGCACAGCTAGCCAGGGCATCAAGGAGCTGGGCTAAGGTTTCAAAGGCCGCACACTCAGCAATCTAAGCACGCCGCGATGGCCACACACAAATGTGCACTGCATACCCACAACTGCTAGCAATTATTCCTAACACACGCAGACACGCACCCTCGGCTCGTGGCTGCAGTGATGGCACCTGACCCTGGGGTTAATGCCTAGACGGGAAGCGTTTTTTTTAACCATAACTCTGAACATCCCCAGACTTGAATATTCAGCATGTTGTCATAAGCAGGTGGACGTTTCAAATCTATGTGTGCAGAGGTTTTCCATGGGTATTACACATGATAAGCAGCGAGAAGAACCCCCATTCTTGAGAACAGCTGCATGAATTATCTTCCACAACTGCGACAGGCCGAATCACTCTCACCAAGAACCACCGCTCTCCCCGTCTGACTCTGTAACCTTGAGAAGATGGGTTCATATGTGGGGAAAAGAAAAGGCATTACGTCGGTCCAAAAAAGCAGGGGGGACCTGCCAAATGTGAAACGACCGGGATGAATAACTTCAGAAGTCATTTCCAGTATATGCGGCCATTTTTTCCCTTCTCAGGCACATCTCCCTGGCAACGTGTAAACAGTGCCCTCATTCCGCAGGGCCATAAAACTTTTGGCAGTGATGTCTAGCCCTCGCTTCATCCTCTGCAGCGTTCACTGAGGGCAGAACCCGACGTTCTCTAGGGGATGCTGTGGCAATGTCAAAACTGATGACATAGTGTTGTGCCACGTAAAAATATTGAACCCATGAGGGGACTCAGACTTCTGATCAATGCATCACAAACAGAGATAATGCAAGATGAGTTTAGACTGGCCGACTATTTATAGTGGAGTAGTGTAGCCAGACTTCAATACTTTGCTAGAAAGTCAGGCAATCAGCCCAAAGTTGCAATGAATTTTGTATTCTAGAGCACCTCACTGTAAATTTCCACTGTACAAAACTGACGATCTAAAAATAGATGTGATAATGTGGGTTGACCTCTCTGACACGTCTATCTTCACCATTTTCCTGTCATAAAAACGTAATGTCTTCTTCCTTTATTCTGGTATTTGCTGTGAGACCAAAAGTGGGTTCATTTCCTGCTGGACGACGACCCTTTGACCAGCGTGGGGTCGACAACAATGAGGAGTCCAATTCCATATGAACACACACTGTGCTTCTTTCCTGTTCCCCCAAGCAAAGACATCTCTGGGACATCTCAGAAAGGCGGTCACACACATATGCAAGCACGCATACACAGTCATAAGGAAGAAAAACAGGCGTATAATGTGTAAACACACTGACACAGACCTGCAAAAAGACAAAGTAACAGAGACGGAGACGTTTACAAATATAGCCTTCAGCCATGCAAGCATATGTACTCACACACACACAGAGACGCATGCACACACACATCTACACACAGTTCTTAGTTCTGAAGGATGCAAAGCTAAGGGAAGACAGAGGGCTAAAACAAAAAAATAAACACGGCAGCCAATCTGGGGGGACAATGGGTGACTTGTGCAGGAAGAGCAGACACAGTGAGCAGCTGCATACACACACCAGCAGTTTGTTTAAGTCTCTTTGTGGCGACTTCCCGTTGAGTTTAATTACTGCTCATATTCGCAATCCCTGGCTTTTCTGCTCACATAAATGAAGCTGATAAGATCAAACAATTCGATGTATTTAGGAAATGAGTTTCAAACAAAGTGGGAAGATCTTGGTACTAACAATCTAAACACATTGAGTGGATGATGAATTCAAACCAGACTGACGTACTGGGACTGACTACTGCCAAGCCGACCTCCTTAGTCCTCAATCCTCACTGGTAGAGCAGGGGATGGAAGCTTTACTCATTCAAATAATGATGTCATGATTGGTGAGACTGCTGGAGAGAAAGATTTAAACTCCACTCCACTTGAGATAAAATTCTGCACAACGAAACAAAAAAAAGAAAACTAGTTGGATTGTGTAGAAACATGTCTCCCTTGACCCAATTTTTATGATCCCCAGTGGGCTCCTCAAAAAGGGACCACCTCCTTTTCCTTCTCCCCTTTCCCTCTCTCTCTCTGTTTTCTTTGACCTTCAAATGGGTTACTGAGGAGCAAGTCACGTGTCCACGGGATGCCTTGGCAGCTCATTTTTGCATGGAGGAAGCCAAACGCACGCTGATGAATTGCCACAAAATCAGGAAGTGCATATATGAGTGGTGCACCAGTGGAGGTCAGTGACCTGAGGGTCGTTTTTTTTCCCTTGCCGTACCGCCGGGAGAATGCCCCGGCTCTGAAATGCAGCAGGCAGGCCGTGTGGCTGGAATGAGCTCACTTCAAAGGTGTCCATAAATCATGCTGCCATGCCCAGGACTGCCTCCACTCTCCACATCCCCCAGTCCCCCACCCACCCTTTTCTCTCTCTGTTGTCCTCCAGTCTAGTCTCAGACCTTGGGTCTTAGTGCATTCACACACTTTATACCATTCTGCTCAGAGTTTATTAGATCTTACCGGTCCTTCGTGTGCATTGCTGATACATTCTTTTCGGGCTTTCTCATCCACCCGCATTGCCAGATTAGATGAGTTTGATCTTGTAGTAACCAGGCCATGAGCGGGTCATGTTAACTAAATCATAGCAGAAGAATGGGGGAGTGGTAGACTGTAAACATGTATTGACCTAAAACAGATTAGTATTGATATCATTGGAAATAACAATACTCCCTTTGGTATACAATGGATCTCCATGGAATTGTCTGAGGTTCAACTGAGTCTCGAGAAGAGCTGCAAGTTCAGAAATCCTATTGCTAGTTTCTCGACTTTGCCAGAAGAGAGCTGCAATCCGTCAGGTCCTTATCTCCCACTGTCACACACTGGGATCTCTTTATCATGCAGCCATGCAAAACACCATTCATCTTCCCCACCTAATTCATTACAAGTGATAAAATGCAAAGTCCCAGCTCCAGTTGTTAAATGAAGAGACAACGTGAGCACAGGTGCTTTGGTAAACACTGATAGCGTGGTTGAATTATGTTGCTTCCTAAGCAGACCTGTCTATCTCTTTCAATCTATTAACCACAATCCCCCCTCTCTTGTCCGACCCCATTCTGTTTTCGTCCTGCGCCTCTTTCCTATATAGGAGAATTCTTGGCTTGTAGGATTTCGGTAACAGCACTGAACAGAAAACAGACACTAACAAAGACAGTGTGAAGCTAGTCAAAGGCACAAGGTTCTCGTCATGGCTCCACAGCCTCTTCATCGATCAAGTGAAAGTAAATGTATGTCACACATGGTGTAAATTAACAGGATATATAGCTCCACCTTGAACAGTGAACTAGTGGGATCCACTGGCACTACAGAGTAGATGAAGGTTAAAAGCTACATGGCACAAACTTGGCATAAATACAGTACTGTGCAGATGCATTGCAATACACCCCTGTCTAATCGAAACAAGCATGACATGGTGTGACCAATGACCATCATCACGCATGCTGACTTCTCATACTATGGGCTGCTCTTTTTCTTCCATTCTTTCTTCAGCAATCATTAAACCTTAAACAGTTTCCACTTACCAGCGTTGAGAAAGCGGGCGATGGGATGAGGGATGGGGGCAGTTGAGGGGGGCTGAATACTTCCACAGTGAAGTCATGGTGCTAGTGTCATTGGCCTTATGCTGTGCTTTGCTCACCGTCTGGCCCCCATTTTACCCATTGATCTAATTTCCACTACCAGCACTGGATGTGGTTCTGTTTGAAGCTGGATGTTTAGGTCCATTAAAGCACCAACCGAATTGCTAACGTATGGTGGACCTTAGGAAAAGTAAAGAACAAACAACTTAGTGATGTTTGCCAGACTCTTGAGAGGAATGGAGCAAATGTGTAGAAAATACAGTTTTCTGCTGAGTTCAGTGAGGTTTGAGAGTCTATATCTGGCATGCCATTTCTCTAAGATCATACAAGTGGCTCTTCTTCCCTAAGCACAATAGCAGAGGAGCAGGAGAACTACACAGCAACGCCTAACACTCAAATAACACAAATATGACCACACTATGGCTAAACTACGTTGTTAACTTCAAAAAGTGAAATCCACAAGTGACTGAAGACTAATAGTGTATCTTGGAGGTAAAATCCAAGCAAAGGAATAACAGCTGTTAAGATATGAGTTGTACTCTGACCAAAGGTTCTCTAAACCTTCCTGGTCACAGTCAGGTTCAGTGGTCAGATCAGGGCCAGAGTCAGCGCTGTGGGTCCTCTAGTCGTAAATGGCTAGAGGGGGTTGGCTGGAGGGGGTTGGGTGGATATCAGGTGACATCATACTTCTTCCCTGATGATGACATGTCTCTTATGTCTGTCGCTTCTTTAATGAAGTTACAAAAGAGCGACAAAATGTTTTGATTCACAGAACCAAAGACTGATTTTCATGGCCACAGAAACAAAAGAGCACAATGCTTTTGGATCTAAAGGGGCTTGGAACAGCATACGATTATGCTAAACAACAGTCGAAGCAAAACAACAACAACAGCATTCTCTGGTATTGGAGGCCTGGGAGCCATCTGGTAAATGTGTTGAATGTAAATGCTCTCCTTCTGGATTGAGTTATGTCCAATTACTACAAACATCCTGAGCTCAATATGATCTGTTGGTTGTGAACATTCTGTCAAACAAAGCAATATCTCTGTCTAATGATCTCACTTCACCGTTTTCGCGAACTTTAATCACATAAGGTGCATGAGAGTCTGACATTGGATTTCTTGGAGAATCACAACATGTTCTTTCCCACCCTTGTGCACATTTGTTGTGGTAGGGGTAAAAAGTCATTGGAATTTCTGCACACTAATACAAACCTTTCCATGCTGGAATCAAAAGGAGGTGGTACGCACAGAGCAAACTATACACAGTAGGGACTTGCATTTGTCTCCGATTAAGCCTTTCTGTGACAGCTCGTTGACAGATGTGCCTACAAGCAATAATGGTGTGCTTGGGCCACTCCTCTCTCCATCTCATCCCTTCATCCTCCCTCTTCACTCCTACTGAGGAAGAAGCCAAGAAATCCCTCCTTGGCTCTCTGTTACTCGTCCCTGTCATAAATCACTGTCATTTTCTCATCGAGGAGCTGGCGTCCTTTTATAGCCACGCCAAGGACACTTTCTCCCATTTATGGCTCCTCCAAGGCACCATATGAGGGCCGGCCAACGTCCAATGAAGGTGAGAGAACGCAGGGAGGCATAGGAGGCCAAGAACCATCCTGTCCACGGCAATGTGGAACACTGACCTTCTGTCCTGACATCCTTACAAATCAGTGCCGATCTGTGCCCAAATGCTGCCAGGTACACTCTTCTCTGTGTACTTTGTAGAGGGGCGACTGTCATATACGCTTGGATTTATGGTCCAGCAACTGACATAAGTCTACACCTCAGTGCATGTGGCAAGTCTGGCCTGTCTCAGCCTGTCTCCTTTGAAGAGACTATTGTCTCTTCACTAGAGCCATAGAGAAGAGAGTCAGAGGTTGAGAGACAGTGTGTGTGTTATACTAGAGAGCAAAAGATACACAGAGAGAGAGAGAGAGAGAGAGAGAGAGAGAGAGAGAGAGAGAGAGAGAGAGAGAGAGATGAGGGGAGGGGGTGCACTGTAAGAGATTCCCGATAAGGAGTCGCATTCTTGATCGCTCACCAGTTTCATCATGCAGAGCAGGGATTTTGCCACTGTTTACTTTAAGAGGGGAATGCTCTTGCTCACAGCTGCACTCCAAATAAACACTCGTATATTTATCAGAGGAGAAATTACATATCTACTCTGAACAAGTAACAGCTTTTCATTGAGTCCAGCGAGTCGTGTCCTTTTGGGCTCATCCTGGGAAGTCAAGTTGCGCAAGGCAGAGGAAAGCATCGACACAAAAACACAATGCACATTTGCATTAACAAAATGCAGGGACACGTTCACACACACACACCACCATACACCCACACTCTTATGACTACACTTCATCTGCCATGATGTCACAGTTATTTGGGTTCATTCTTTGCAGATGTGGAGGCCGACCTCATTAAGTGTTTGGGAAGCAATCAGCGCTAATGCACTCGGGCAGTTGGCATGGTAGCAAACTACTATGGGCAAGGTGACTAACCATATAAAGACACAACTACTGCAGCAGTCGGGGGGTGAAGGTGGTGATAGTGGCATTGTGGAGCAAACAACATATACAGTGCCAAAGCTAAATTGCCTCTCCAAGACATATCTGTTATGAGAGAGTCCTGCAAGCATGGTGTTGTGGAGAAATACTTTGTTAACAGCCCACTCTCCCTGGGGTTTACAGTGTTTTGAAAGGTGCCAGTTTGAGCCTCGGGCATTGTTGCCTTGTTTGAGGCCTGCTGTGTATCACTGTGTGGTTAAGGACTGCATGCCACATGGCCTCAGAGTATTGTCCAATTAAGCCAGTGTGCCTGGTAAGCAAGAACAACCAAATAAGGGCAGGATGACGAAGCTGCTACTCCCATACAAAAAAGCCACTCAGTCAACTGCATGCAGGCGGATGACTATTGTTAAATGACTGTAGGCTTACTCAGAATATACTTAATGGTTATCACTAGTCCTAATTCAGAGTTCAGTCAGCCCCAAAGATTTAGCATTAAAAACCTTCATTGAATCTAGAATAAAAGAAATCAACAGTCTTCATGGCTTTTACTGATAAAGTTTTGCTTCTCCAAATTAGCAATAGCAATTCAATGCTGTACCAATTCTGACAGAAGCCATGATAACTGTGGGTCAGTGGACCAGTGATGCCCTCAATAAGAGGCTACCCAGAAAGATATCAAAAGATTGTTCCATAACACTCTCTTTCCCTTGCCTGAGTCCAAGATGTGGTGTTACAGTATGAAGCGTAAGCCTTGGCTCTTTACTGTCTCATCTCTCTTAGCACTGTAACAGGGTGAAATTACACACCCCATGTACTGGAGAAATTCTCCTTCCCCCACATTCTTCTCCTCAAGTGCCTCTGTTAACCATAGGTTATCCTATGATTTAGCCATTAGCCACAGCCCGACATAACCATTACTTTATATGTGAATTCATAATACACATCACATTACCAGTTGTATAAAAACCACTGCAATTTGTCTGCAGACTTACAATTTGTGCCTCCCCCTCCTCCTACTTCTCCCCTTCTGTGTGCTGCTTGATGTGACTTGCTAAGTTGGTTTTGGAGGCCTGTTCGCTGACAAAATATACTCAGCTGTCATCTGTATTTATGGGCCTCCATTTAGTCAGCGTGTAGAAATGTAGTTTACCTGACATAAGATCTTTTATGGGTGCCAACGTATTGAGCAAACTGTCATATTGTGCAATTCGAGAATGATTTTTACACGTTTGGGCAAAGGAGAGAGTCATTGCGCCCCTAGCTGAGGCGCAGCACTTCCAGGGACAGTCAGGCTGGTTTATCTGAGATTCCGTTACCCAGAAGGAACCGTGGCAGGTTAGTCACATGATGGAGGAGTTGGTAGACACTGCATGTCTTGCATCATAGCATTCCTTTCATCAATTCGTATCAACTGCACCTACCATATACTGTTGTTGGACCATGCCCTTCCCCTCCTACCTATTAAGGCGAGGTTGAAACAGTCACGGCTGACTCACGCTCAGCAGAAGTTAAGAACATGACCGAGAGTGATGATGAGGTGGTGAATCGACAGGACTTGCGCACCAAAACAACATCTGTTTCATGTGGGAACCATTGGTAAGGTTAAGGTACAGTACAAGAGAGAAGTTTACTGACTTCCCTGAATTCAGCATGTATCAAATGCAGAAGAAGAAGGGTAACACAAGGTGAAAGGTGAAGTGAGGCAATGCATAGCCTCATAAAACATGTAATTACTTGGTATTAAACTAGTAAGTGTGTAGTTATAGAGTATTTGCAACTCTGTGCATACAATTTGGCATTTCCTTTGAAAACAGCATTTCCTTTGAGAATAGCAGATAAGTGCTAGGCTTAGGCTAGACCTGTAATTGTATACCTAGAAGAATGTAATTACCCCATTAGCACAGAGTGAATTACCTTTTAGTCTCCTTAGCTGCCTATATAAAGTTTATGTCCTCTTTACATACTCTTATATACTGTGTGAGCACCCAGGCAGAGAGTGTACAGAGAGATGGAAAGGGAGAGAGAGAAAGAGAGGAAGACAGGATGACTGAGTTGTGAGGGGGCATACTACCTCCCACGGGGGCCCTGGCTCAAAGGATCGGGTTTCAGACGTTTACCAACAAAGCGTCCATGGAGGAAGCCTTGCACCCCTCACAATAACAGCACAGCACCTGGCCATCCCCACGCAGGAAACCTGAGGTCACTTCCCCCCCATTCAGGGAATGCAGACACACTGCTGCTGCCAGCCACGCGCCCCCACAGCCTGTTGAAGAGGTGGCTGGCTACCAAGGGAAGCATAGATGGAAAGGCATAAACGCATAGGATGACTTAAATATAAATATCTATAATAGAAATATATGGCTGGGCAACTAGCATGTGAGTTTTTTCTGTCTCACGTGACAAAGAACTGATGCTTTCTAATAAGAACCACATGAATATGTAGTACAAAATTGAGTCCCAAGGCACGAAACCTACATGAGACTTGCATTTGAATATTCAAATCATAATTTGTCAGTGTTGCCATGACAATAAGTAAATCTTACATTGTCTGAGACAATCGTCATAATTTTGCCCAGCTTTAATACGGATGACACCAAGACACAACAATGGAAAGAAAGTGAAATGGCTGATTTAATTGGTGTGTGGGGAGACGCCACAATTCAATCGAAACTCTATGGCACATACTGTAACCAAGATGTGTTCAAAACAAGGGGAGAAGCGTAACTACAAAAATGGATGTGACATCTTCTGTTATTGTTGTCCGCACATGTTCTTCTTTTTGACATCACTCCCAGTTCATATTGGCATCAGATATGGGTTACATCCCAGAATAAATATGAACTGTCATCCATGAGCAGCAACTCGGAACTGAGCATGAAGGCCTGCCGTATCAACGAAGCCTTAGACACAACCTGACAGAAAATAGGGGAAACAATACAAACTGCGTCCAGTGTCTTCTGAATAGCAGCGAGTAGAAATAGCTGTGGAACGTCAAAACAGAAATGCTCCGACACAAATCTAAATTCTGCTCCCTAACCACCTGCAAACACTTGACCGCCGATTCTCCATCATTATCGTTGGCCTCGTTTCAAAAGATGCCAACCCCTAAAACACCCGGCCACAACCAGTCCAAGTCATTTAGCTGCAGTCCCACTGTAGTTGAGAGCTGGCACTGGTCCAACCACCACGCAGGGCTAACCTTTGGAAAACACTGAGACCTCTAAAGAATGTGACCGTGGTCAAGGCTAGCTGGAGCTGTGTCGCTTCAGCACCAAGTGAATGAAAGAGAGAGGGAGAGAGAAAGAGGAAAAAAAGCAAACAAATACATTATATAGCCCATGGGCTCTGTCAAGGCAAAATTCCCAGACGTTAAATAAGACAGAATGACTGGCTTTCGGCTGCTAGGGGACTGTTTCTGCTTGTTACTGTGACAAACAATTTGTGTAAAAATAACATGTCAGTTGTGAAAGCACAGCATGATGCCTCAGAGACCACATTCTAGTTGTGTTGTAACGGCCAGGAGAGAGGGGTGCTGGGGTGCTGGAGCGAGTTTTGTTGTTTCAGAGCTGAGGATCTATAGCTTAGAACTGCACAAATACACTGTCCATGTCATATTTCATCAGCAGCTATGATATGATGGTTTTGAAAAACTGAGGCTTTCTAGGGTCATACATTTTCAATCCAATCTTTCATTTTAATGACATTTAACAAATCAAACCTAACTGAATCTTAAAGATGCTAATTTGTTAAATTGATCCTGAACTGTTTTTTGAGTGTTAAAGAATCCACACTGTGGAATTATACTTAGTTCCAATTCCAGGACTCACACCTGTGAGTTTAATGGTATTATCAGCACAAATAGGTTTCATATGTTTTCAAATTGAATTATGATGCTAAATGAAATCGTAGGAAGCTGAATAAATTGCTCTCGTTTCTGCCATATTCTATTTGTGCATTTGAGTGCCAAGTCAGGCGTTATCTATAGATGCCATGCAAATCCCTTCCCACTGGAACCGACACAAAACATGGCATGGTCTTCTGTGGGAACTATAGGCAAGGACAAAGGGCAGTTACTCTATCCTTCATCTGTCCGTCCATGCTCCCCAACAGTGCATTTATTCAGTATAGTAACATTCTCTAACACAACAAGCAATAAAGTTGCCAGAAAATGTGTTGAATACTAATCCGATTTTCTCTTTAAGCAAGGCCTATGACCTTCTTTCCCACTTTCTTTCCCACCGTGCCCTCACCCCATGTGTAGCCTAATGCATAAGACAGAAACGCCAGCGATGCAACAGGTGAAACAGCCAATAATAGCAGTGAGTGTGCTACTACTACTACTACTACTACTACTACGTGCTGTGCTGGTGATGTCTGCCCTAAACAAACTCAGAAGCTGCAGCACGGACACACCCATCCCAGACGCACACTGCCACATCCCACTTCCTGCTGCTGAAGAGAAGAAGAGCTTAGCCTGAGGGACTTTGCTCTGTGAGGCCTTGACATACCGCTCAGCTTCTGCGACCAGACCCTCCTTCACTCAACACAGTTCAGTGGGTCACACAATCCAATATACTGTATTCTTCCACTGGAGCATTGTTTTCTTGCCTTACTCTGTGTGTGTGTGTGTGTGTGTGTGTGTGTGTGTGTGATTCAGAGGGACAAAAGGCAAGTGTGTGCAGGTGTGAGACTGTGATTTGAGGAGAAAAAAAAAACTGGAAGAGAAAGGCATCAGCAAAGAAACCACTTTAAAAAAAAAAAAGGCAGACAGAGAAAAATTCCAGACTCCCTCACTTGAAGCGGTCCCTGTTTTCTCTGAGTTCTACTTTCCAGGCTTCTCCCTAGGCGATGTGTTTGACTAAGGTGTGAAGCATTAAGACTTGTCATATCGTCAAGCCCATATCTTTCATCTTTACAGTCAAAGCTTAGTGAGAGAAGAAAAACTCTAAAAACCCTCAAAAATGACAGGGTAATTGTGATCTATGTGTTAAATAATGATAATAAAGCCTGGAATAAAGAATAGCCTAGTGTAAAATATCAAAATGAAACTGTTGCTTTTGGAGTGACTAAAAAATCACTTATTTTCCTCCAAGACTGTATTTCCAATAGTTATCCTGCCATTGATCAATACTTCAAATAATTTCAAAGTGTCTAAAGTTGATTTTCCAACGCTACTGATTCTCTGCTTCATTCATTCATTTACAGTATAACCCCAGCCCAGCCCTGCCATTATCTTAATTCATTTGCCAACTCCACAGAAATCGTTTTTTAATGGAAAAAAAAACAGACTTTTGTTGGATCAACTATCACCGCTATGATGCTTAAAATGACATTCGGAATAGATCAAATGTCACCGAATAAAGTACAATAACATCAGTCGTGAGGTCAAAGAGTGCAAAGTGTTTTCTTCTTTGCGAAAGCCCAGTGGAGCTGAAGAAGCGAAGTAAAAAAAAAAAAAAAAAAAAAAAGTTAAAAGTCGAGAAAAGTATGAGAAAGATGTCACTCCTACCAGAAGTAACGTCTGCAGCTGAAGGCACCTTTGCAACCTGACAGTCGTAGCCCGCCTGCCTCTCTCTGTCAGCGGACATTCACACCGAGCAGGACTGGGACCGGTTTGCAGGTCGCTACTCCAGCGGCTGAGGAGCGTCGCCAGCTGTAAAACTTATGTGTTCCTTTTCACTGTTAGTCAAACCTCTGTGGCGAAGAGTGATACAGCCTACCGGCTACTTTTGTCCTACTACTGAGGAAGTTGCTGGTGAGTCACAAGATCCCGCCCCCCCAAAAAACATTCCTCCCTCCCAACTACTTCAAACGAGACCAGAGAGAAGTCCAGGCACTAGAGGGACTGGATGGGAGCTCCCGGTCCCAGCAAGGCCTTTTCTCCCATTGCTCTAGTGATAAATAATTTCTACTGTTCACTTCATATGTTAATGCTGAGTATATGGGCTGGATAAATCATAGTCCAAGCCTGTTCTTCTTATGCTTTCTGGATAGGCCAGTATTGGGCACATAGTTAATCACCTTCTGATTTATGGGACAATGGTTACTAATTTCAGTGAGTAATGATGAATAAATGAGGCTGATGTGCAGCAGCTGTACTAAATCCTTGGACAGGGTTTGTGGGTTACTTTAAAAATGTATTTTAATTACCACAGTAGTTACCTCATCAAAATTGTGATCAGTAAAGTAATCCAAGGGATTATCCAAACTAATGCTTTCTGATTACTTTCATATTACTTTGCCATATTTGAAGTATAAAGGTACAGAATAATAAAACGTGAAAAATTATAGGTTTGCATACTTGCACACTTTCTTCTGTGCCACATTTTTATCAAGATGTAGGACACCTGCCACTATTTAAATGGCCTTCTTTTTCATTTTGACTTTAAAAGTATTCCCAGAAGTACTACTTAATTTTTCACTAGTATCTCTAATCAGAATACATTTTTTAGGGTAAAGCGATGGAATACAGTTACATCCTTTTGTATTTAGAGTATGTAAGACTGTTATGATATTCCTTACTATCCAACCCTATTGGTTTAGGCTGATATATCAGTTTATTGACATATGGGGGAAAATTTTTGGGCATGAAAAGGGTCACATTTCAAGTTATTGAATATGTAAATAGCTTCAATATTTTAAAAAAATGATAAAATAGAATCAGTATCAGCTGTCAAAACCCCACATCAGTCACACCCTTTTATCCAATGCATTTTGCTCTTTCAAGTGAACTTTATTGTTCTTAAACTCTGGCATTACCCAGCAGGAACACTTTGCCCCACCGTGTTTAAATTTCACTTCCCTGTGAAACAGATTTTGTCTCTTCCTCTATGGTCCCGTTTTCTACATGACTCAACAAGCGGAAGTGACTTTGGATATGAACATAACCAGCTGTTGTTTGTCGTAAACCGAAGGATTCTTACACCTGATCATCTGAGTCAGAAATCAACATAATGCCCGGGGCAGTTATAACACTGTAGTGTTGACACAAGCACCTCCCCACATGATAGATAGCATTGTTCTGGTGTTGCCACCCTATGGCCTTAATGACACAGAGACTAGTGACCAGTATCCAGCTCACAGGTCACCACACACTCCCATGGTCTGTGTTTTCAGCCTTATCAGTTATAACTCAAACAGGTCCATGCCACCAGTATGGGTTTTTGAAGGCCGATACCGATGTTTTTAGTCACCGATAGGCGATATTTTGTGCTGATATTCAATGTCTTTGCATTTAACCATTTTCATGACAAAAAAATCATAGTGTTTCCCCAAGAAGTTTATTGGAAATTACGTAAAAAAGTGGAAGACATGACTGACTGATATCGGATAAAAGGCCAATTTCAGCCCACTGTATTGGCAGGTTAATCTCTCAGTCTAAACCTAGTCCATACACACACACACACACACACACACACACACACACACACACACACACATATATACTGTATATACATATGTTGTATATTCATTGTATATACACATGCACACACACAAGCATGAGCATGCACACACAAATGCACTCACAGGACCATACACATGTGCATGAGCATGCACGCACATACATATACACACACCCATGCACACACACAGACATGCAACCATGCACACAGACACGCTCACAAAGAGAGAAAGTGCTGTTACACTTCACTTCTCTCTCTCTCTTAAGCTTCAATCATTGAAAAGATGAATCTGATAAAACGCTTGTTTTTTTTTTAAAAAGCAGCTGTTAAAAGTGAATGGTGTTAGTGAACTGCTTTGCTTTTTGCATTTGAGGAATTGTGAGAAGAAGCAGCTGTCTGCAAAGCAAACCATCCGAGTAAAATACAATAGATAAAAATCAAGAAATAGCACTTGTAAAACGCTAACATGGAAACTGGCTTGTCATTGAAGCAAGACATTTCCAAGGACGTCACTGGTGAAGAAGTACAATTATAAAAGACAATATGGATAAAAATTTGTAGCGTAATTGCTTCATGGAAAATGACACTGTTTTTCCAGCTTCTTACTGAAAACACATTCTGTTATACGCCACCATTTTTGGATGAAAAACATGTAAGTCCAATTCTTCTATTTTTCATGTACTATATTTGAGATATTGTTCATGTGCTGAGTCAATTTAATGAGCATAGGGTGGATGAAAAAAGCCATTCTATAAAAAAAATGCTTTGGCATCAAAATGTTTTCACTGATCATTTGACTTTTTGGAGATGCAAGGTTTTCATCAACAGCTGCAAAATGTTAGTTATGGAACAGATTATTTGACATTGATCTTTTACGTAACTATCCAAACATGTGAATCTTGTCATTCATGGTCCTGTGACAACTGAAAGAGTGTCATCCTTGATACTGTCCTGACCCCTCTATTCTCCACACCCCCCCCTAATTATAAATTCTAATTTTACACACTGAGGCGTAGTCCCGCCAGGCTGCGTGGAACAAATTAGAGGATAGACGCCTGTCTGTTCACCGTGGGAGATGACTCCCTCACTGGAGGCAGAGGGCAATTTTGTTTACCTATGACACAAAACATCTGTCTGTTCCAGCTTTGCAAAACAAGACAAATGTGTAATAGGGGGCTAACTGAGTTATCACTTCTGAGTGAAAATTTTTTCCAACACTGAGGTGAACATTGTTAGAAGTTAGGTTAAGTGTTGAATATTCACCATTTGAAACCAACAAAAGAACCATTGAATGAAAATGTTTGTGTAGAAATCCAATTAATATGGCATTTCTTTTCCCACTGGTATGCAGATGTAGGCTACAATTTGGAGCATGTGATACTTTTGGATGCAGTGTGTGTGTCCAATAACGATAAATGACTATCATGCTTTGCTAAATGAAATTTACATTGGAGCTACACTGTAAAACCCCTTCTTAAATGTGTGGCTTTGGAAATACCTGAGTGAAATTAACCATAATGAGCATCATGACCTTAAACAGCAGCCTAATGGGAAGATTAGAAAGTAAAAGGCCTGCCTTTATAATATGGTTTGAATTGTAATGTGCCTATTTTAAACAAATGTATGATGGGGAGTTGCAGTTGTGGTATGCTGCTATTATGTTCTAATGCATTACGTAAGTATTGTGCATACAAGTGTTTTTATACAGAAGCCTTGCATGTGTCAAAAAGAGATCTTTCTTGAGTAATAAAGTCTTTCTTGTCTTATGGGTGGGGTTTCTGCCACAATCCAAATATAGACCCATATGTGTGAAAATAAATTTGTAGTGAAACAATACAAAGGGAACCCGCACATTGCTGTTGTTGGGTGAGAACCTTGTATCTCCAAAATGTCAACTTTTCAAGAACTAAGAAAAACAGCCTTGTTTCTAACAGTCATGAATTTCAGTTTATACAATTGGTTTTATAAAGCAGGGGTTGTAGAATTTTTTTAACCCATAGAGGAGCATTTAATCATTCAATTGAAGTTAAAACACTGGAGTTACGAGGTTTTCACCCAACAGCAATGTCATGTAGGTGTGGATTTTTGAATATCAGCTCAAGACTATCTACCAAAAGACCATCGACTGAAAGAACCATTGGACAAAATCATAACTGATGTCTTTGAGAGATGTTTTACAGAACAACTGAAAAACACACTGTGCCTCATCTGAAACCCATCCACTTCTCTCCACCTCACTGCTGTATAAAACAGGTAATGCTATAATATACACCCCAAAACTCAAGCAGGGAAAATAAGCACCATATCGGCAGTTAATTGCGGAGGATTTTTGTTTTACAAGAGTTTGCGGTTGAGGAGCGATGGTGAAAATCCCACCCAGGAGCCTACACCTATAGCTGAGGAACAGAGGGGGAATATTGGAGAAGTATAGCTGGGAATCTCCTACTCTACTTCTTCACTTGCATCTCATAGACTTTGGGTAAAGTTAGGGCAGGGGTTCTCAACGTGGGGTCCGGGTACCACCAGGGGTCCTTGAGGGGGTTCCAGGGGGTCCCCAGCAAACCGATGAATTGTTAAACTTCAGCATTATTTCATTTACAAGAAGTTAAAACAATTAGAGAATGTAGAAGAATGACTGTTCTGATCATAGTTTCTCTGTTATCTCTCTACCTACAATACAGACAGTCATGGAGTTCTGGACAAAATCATATCTGACAATAAAAAATATTCTCAGATTTGGATCCAAGAGACAAAATCTCATCAAATGGAGGTCTGTGGCTCTAATGTGTACTAAATTAGGGTCCTTAATATGAAAAAGGTTGAGAATCACTGTCATAGACTTTGGGTAAAGTTAGGGCAGGGGTTCTCAATGTGGGGTCCGGGTACCACCAGGGGGTCCTTGAGGGGGTTCCAGGGGGTCCCCAGCAAATTGATGAATTGTTAAACTTTACCATTATTTCATTTACAAGAAGTTAACACAATTAGAGAATGCAGAAGAATGACTATTTTGATCATAGATTCACTGTTATCTCTCTACCTACAATACAGATATGGGGGAATCCTGGTCAAAATCATATCTAACAAAAAAACATATATTCTCATATTCAGATTTGGGTCCAAGAGACAAAATCTCAAATCAAATGGGTGTCCGTGGCTCTAATAAATCTGGGGTCCTTGATATGAAAAAGGTTGAGAACCACTGAGTTAGGGGATGCAGCAGAATAATCACACGGGGGAACTCCTGCCTGGGGCATTTTGTGCCAGCGCTGGCCTGCTGCAGCTGAGGACCGACCATGGTCAGGGGAGACATACCAAAGCCCTGAGCTCAGCCCGAGTCCAGCAGTCTTATGTCAGCAGTGTTATTTTTACAGGGTCATATTAGAAAACCAAACGGCCGTGCATCTGCCCCACGAGGGCATTCCTGCGCTGCTGACCCTCGACAAACCCACAACCTCTTGTCCTCCTGCTCTTGCATCAGCTTGTTACAAGCCCCTGATTTCCAAAGTAGTATTTACCCCTGCCGAGGCTCACCAGGCGTTTCACTTGTAATGATAAATACTCCCATGAATTAAACAGCGAGGAGCCCAGTAAGTCAGAACGCAGACATATTTAACCCGTAAATCCTGACTGCCGTCTGTGTTTACCTAGTTAAACACACGTTAGAGGGCGAGCGGATCGGTCGGGCCTTGGGCTGAAACCTTCACAGGAATCGGGGTCATTAGCCATCAGACTGATAAACAAGCCTGTGACATAATGTGGAAACACTGATCCCATTCAGAAGTCTCATCACCCGCAGAACATTCTGCATGCCGGGCAAATCTCACACATATAAAACAAATTCTTTGCGGTCAGTGAGGGGATAGTGAGCTGCCAGGGGGGAAAAATGGCTGTTTAGTGGAATATCACTGTTCCTCCTATTGGCTTCTTCTCACATCCACAAAGAGCGAGGAGTCTGGGTGAGATTAGGGGGCTGGTGCCACTGCGGCTTTGTCTTTGTCTCTCCTTTCCTCAAAATATCATGTCAGGAAGTGGATTGAGTCTTTTTCCCCAGAGTAGGGTGGTGACCCCCTCATCTTCCCAGTTCCCGCAGCACTTTTTTCCCCCTCAAAATGGACCGATTACTGTACTGAAACCCTTCACATCGATCTCTTTCTTTGCATGCAAGCTGAAGCCATAGCCCATTAGTTCTACCTGGAGGCTACACACAACAACATGGTTGAATGGTTGAATGAGAAGATGGGATGTATGTTATTTCCTGTTTGTGCGTTTGTGCATGTTTTAAAATATTGTGGACTTTTCCCCACATTTCTTCATTTCAACAGTGGAGATTTAAACTGTAATACGGAGAAATTAACTTGAAAATATGCTTCAAAATACACTGTACATGCATGAAAACATGGACGTAAACAGTAAGATGCCATTACTGAGGTTTGTCATCTCTATTTGGTTTATTATTCTGGACATGAATCAAAACAGGGGTCTGGACCCCGGGCGGAAACATGCAGTAAAAGTCCATGTTGGAAAAACATAAACTTGTTACTCATTAGTGTTAACCAGGCTCTCTGGCAAACGCAGGCCTTCATTATAATGACCAAAGTAATTTAGTGTGTAAACAGTGCGGCCAAAACATATAAAGTCAGCAGCACTGTGATGACCTTCACTTGTTGTGGGTCTTCCTTGTTCCAAGCCTGGCTCTTACACAATTTGAGAAAGAAGGAGGACACCAATTACACTGGCCATGGAAGCACCAAGTTGCACAATTATGATTAAATCCACTGTCCTTGCAAGTTGGCCCTACTGCAATTTTTGTGGTCTTGAATATTAAAGCCAAGGAAAATTTTACAGGCCTATGAACGCGAGTTACATGAGTTTATAAATATAAGATGAAACTTTTGATTGATCCCCGTGGAAAAATTAGGTAATTAAGTTGTTCAAATGTTTTCATCCCATTATTAATTTCTCAATGATTTATTAATTTAATATTTTTTGCCATGATTCTACAGTCATAGGCAATGAGTCTACATAAGCAGCAGGAAGGTGATTTTCAATATGTGTACAACAGTGCCACCTGCTGTTATTTATGCACTTCTACACAACACGCAGGAAGAAATGCCTAGCACCCTATTATATGGAGAAAATAACTCGGAATGCCTCAATCTAGTTTGAAATAACAAACAAAATTCAAACTGATTTTTTTCCTATGTTAGTTAAAGTGCCTGGCAGGCTTATTATGACTGTAACTGCTGTGATGTCTCCAGTAGATGTGGACGAGAGTAATGTTGCGAATCTGCGGGAAAGAAATGCAACGACTCCGTGGCCTGAGCCGGGCAGGAACCCACGTGCCTGGTTTAGTAGTAGTGAGGAAGCATATCTGACCTGAAGCAGCAAGGAGGGTTGAGTGTTTGTAGTGGTCACTAAAGCCCTATTTATCTGGTTAGACTTCACTATTTTACATTATTAGGCTCCGAAACCTTTTTCAAACATGTCTTCGTTTAGGAAAGCGCTGAAATCCCGACAGAAAAACCACCAGGAAAGATCTCAGGTGAGGTTTTCACTGTTTTGTTGGCTAGCTCGTTAGCTAGGTAGCCGAGCCATACTGTCAGCTGCTGATGTATGGAGTGCAACAGTGCTATCACTTTGAGATGCAGATTGTCTAATGTTAGCAAGCTAATAAATGTGAAGTTACAGTCCTGTGACACACGAAATAACATACTGCTTAAGTACATAGTTGAAGCTAAGTTATCCTAACCTTGTTGTCATTTTGTTCCTCGACCAGCCTGGTTTCAGGAAGAATTTGGGATTGCTGGAGAAGAAGAAAGACTACAAACTCCGTGCAGAGTGAGTAGCAGAACATAGTACATTCATGTCCAGTACACTTCTCATCATGGTTTTGGTTTGCGTCTGTAGACTGTGAATCCAAAATCAAAGCGAAATTGAGAGGCAAGGATTTGCCAACATATGGTTTACTGAGTTGATGTTGTCATTATCCTGTTTTATAGTGATTACCACAAGAAACAAAACACTCTTGCCGCCCTGCGCAAGAAAGCTCTGGATAAGAACCCAGATGAGTTCTACTTCAACATGATCAGCTCTCAGCTGCAGGTAAGATCAGCATCAACACCAGAGCAACATGATGAACATCTTCATTCAAGTGTCAAATGAGTGGAGAAAATGTATTTAAACATATCACATAAATGTAGACACGTATGGATTAATTTGGTCTCTCAACTGTTCATGTTTTACATGTTTCCCTTATTCTGTGGCATGTTGACAGGATGGCGTCCATGTGGCAAAAAAGGCTAAAGGGGAGGGTGAGGTAACAGATGAGCAGAAGAAGGTGATGAGGACACAGGATATCAAATATGTGGAGATGAAGAGGGTTGCTGAAACCAAGGTAAGAGGTTAACATGGATGATTCCTTTTCAAGATAGATAGATCATGCCTAGAGAGCCTTCTGCACCTGACTGGCTTAGCTTATGTATTGTAATTGAAAATTTGTTGTGGAAAAATGAACACAATAAAAATCTACTTGATTATTTTCCTTGACAGCTGGCACATAGACTACAAAACGTATGTGCCATGGGGAAAAAAATGATTAGGAGTTTGAATTCTGGTCATATCTGGTCATTTCATTTAAAAAACCTCTGCTTAGGAAAGATGAATTGTGTATATTTTCCCTCTACTGAAGGGAACAGTTGTTTTTGGTGTCTTCTGCCCTATTTGGACAGGGTTAGTATTCAAGTCAATGTCCATAAATTAATGGTTAACATAAATAATTTGTGATATTATTGGACAATTTGCACAGGATAAGGGATCTCTGGTAAAGGGTTAAGTTAAAGAGAGCTCTGTAATCAGTCTCCAAAAGTACAGAGATGGGAGTGTCTACTCCATTAAGATGTTGTCACCACACCAAAAATGTACCATGCGTCATATGTAACTTCTGCAATTGACGCTGACGTGCTCGAACAATAACAATACAGCATGGCTGCAAGAGCAAAGAAAAAAACTTGCATCTGGACCAGATTTGGATCTGATCTCAGTTTGGGCTGAACGCTGCTCTCAAGTGCAATTTGAGCAGATGGTCCACAATACGGTAAGAGTCCTTTCCCACAGGAAAAGACACTCTATTTGCCCACAATCTAATGAACGTCAATTCGGACAGGACTAGTTTTACCTGAAGTTTTTTTTACTGGGCCTTTTACAGGAGGTAAGAGGCTGGAATTGTTACTGGTTTGAGTGCACACAGTCCATAAAAATATCCAACATTGCAGATTCAGATGGGACTAAAATTACATACATGCTCCGGTAATTATTATATTACTCCACCTGTAATATTAATCCTGTCCAAATGAAGCTATTTTTAATGCCTCTGGTAATCTCTATACATTGTTTGCTTTCAGAAAATTGAGAGGCTGAAAGCAGAGCTCCATCTCCTGGATGCTGACAGCAAACAGAAAAACAATCACACATTTTTTGTGGATTCCAAGAAGCAAGGTAGTGTAATGCTAGTGTAAATCTAAATGTTTGTTAAATAATAATTCCTCACTGCCTATTAGTGTTCATTGATGTGCAGTGGCACTGTCCTTTACCTGAGAACTTGTCTCTGTGTCCCTCCAGTGCGGTCATTCGACCTGGCAAGCCACCTGAACACAGCGCCCGAGCTGGTGGACCGAGTGTACAACAGACCCACCCTGCAAACACTGGAGACTAAGAGTATCCAGGGAGCGGTAGAGCCTCGCAGTATTGAGGTTCGGATATAGACCAACCCATTTTTGTTCAATGAGTAGCTTGAGCCTCTGTAATCTTTCATGATGGATGTCTAAATGGCAAAATCCAAGTGGAAAACTGTGTTCTGGGCTGCAAAGTTTGATTCCTCAGCCATTAATATATATGCTGTTGTGTTTTACATTTCTTACAGTGTTTAAATTGTGGTGATTTAAGGTTCTACAGTTCAACCTGTGTCTTTTCACCCTACCTGTAGAAGTTGGCCAAGCAGAGGAAGCACCGGTATAAGGTCCTTTCCCAGAGGATCGACAGGGAGAAGAAGCTGTTTGTCATCAGCCAGAAGATCCAGACCCGCAAGGACCTACAGGTGAGGAGGGAGGAGGAGGAGGAGGATATGGTCCTTGCTCACTAAAAACATTTTATCTAGCCTTCATTTTAATCAGCCTCTTGTCCACAGTCTCGGTAGTGCTTATTGTTTGCCTATGTGCAAACGCATGATTCAGTGGGTTTACTTTGTACTTCCCAATCCTTTTTTGCTCCCTAGACTTTTTTCAAGCTAAAGGAATGTCAAAACATGACACTCTTTACCTTTCCTGTTCATTTACATTTGTGGCTGGGATAAAAGGCGGAGGATGCAATGACAACTTCTGATATCATCAGAGGGGGTGATGTGTTGGGGTGATAGTGGATTGTTTGCATTAGAGGTGCAACTTGCCATGCTCTGTGTCTTATTAGCTGGAAAGCCCTTGACACTCAATAGCCTTGCTGTCATCAAATGGTTATTAAGTCTTGTGTGTTTTCCTCTGTGTCCCAGGACAAAAACAAGAAAGTGAAGGTAAAGAAGGAGACACCCAACGCTGCAGCTGTCTATAAGTTTGAGGCGAAGAGGAAACGCTGAGAGGAGCTGCATCATCCTGTTACGAAGACATCACCACCTTTGCCAGCCTGACACCTGCCAAACAGTGGACTATTAGACCATGGAACAGAGTGGACTGTATGTGTCCCTTCATTACGTTTTCTGATCATGGCAAAGACACGGACAAGACGTTTCTCCTCAGATGTTGTTTCAGCTATGCAGTGTTTTGTACATATTTATCAAAGGACTTGTTTAGTTTCTTTCAAATAAATGTTATCAGAAGAAAATCTGAATTGATGTGATTTCTTGTCTTACAGATACTTTCGGTTGACTTATTTTGGGTCAATAGTTTGTGGGGTTTAATGGTATTATTTTTTTTTCTTTGCTTTATTGGACAGTTAACAGTGGAGACAGACAGGAAATATGGGGGGGAAAGAGAGAAGGTTTTGAACCTAGGATGTCGTGGGTTCGTGGCTCATGTGCCTTAGCCAACTGAGCCACCAGGATGCTCCATTTGTTTGTTTTTTGTTTTTGTACCAGTAGGTGGCACTGGTGTTCCTTATGACAAAATCTGGAAAAGAAAAACCCAATTCATTTGGTGACTGAAGATATTGGAAAATAAATACAGTAGACCAAGCTAGGTTAGAGGAGTTACTATCCACTGCAACATTTGGACTTCAGAGTTGAATTTTGGGAGTTTTTGTGTGTGTTGTCACTGGTATTACTATGTCCAGTCTTTGGCCAGTCTGTGGATTTAAGGCAACTTATCAGTTTATAGAAAGTAGTGTACATGTCCCACCCAACTTTAAAGCAGTATATCTTCAGGTCTACCAGCCATTCTTTATGGTGCTGTCTTGCTTTATCACTCTGTATGTGGTCATGTGCATGAGCGTGTAGTAAGTACTAACAAAGTCTATATGCGCTGAGTTCCTCCAGCCTATAGTGGGGAGTAGACTCCAGGCCCAGCGCCCAGCAGCAGATCAGAGTGAGCCGGGCTTGATTGATCACTGTGGTGGCAGCAGCTTCATAAACAGGGCCCATCCATCAGCCTCTCCTGGGAGCCACTGGAGGGGAAGGAGGGAGAGAGGGAGCCGGGCGGAAATGTCACCAGGCACAGTGAGAGGTGGCGGGGCTGGAGGAGAGGGACCAGAGGCCTTGGCCCAAACACTGCTGACCAGAGTAAAGGTGGGCCAACTGCTCAGGATGGGCCAAAACGGGAAAAGAGTGATAGTAGGTGTCGACTTGGACTGGTTCCCCTCATTAAAACTGAATGGAGCAAACAGCAGTCAAAGCCCCAAGTCTAGGAATATAAATCATCCTGCTATCACTTTCCTAAATACAGCAGAACTGTCCCCAGGCTATTGATGGTGAATGGTTTTTTTTGTAAACATATACAAATATCTACATGCGTTTAAGACCCATACAGTATATACTTATATATGCGTACACATGTGTATTTCACAATGTAACTCAATCACACATCATGCAACCACATGCACACACACACACACACACACACACACACACTCACTCAAAGCAGGGCAAGGTCCTTTGCTGGCATTTCAGTGTTGACCATTCATGCTGAGTTGTGTTCTACCCAGTGACAGAGTGACTGACGTCCTTGGCCAGGCTCTCTCTCTCCCTCCCTCCCTCCCTCCCTCCATCCTCACTCTCCCCTTACGCCTTCCTCTCGCCCTCCCTGCCCCCTCCTACTGCGTCACACCGCTGGGAGAGCGTGCGTGTATCAGGACCCTCGGGCCCAGCGTCCATAAGCGGAGGGGGTGGAGGTCTTTGCGGAGAGCCCAGGGGTCAAAACACTGTGTGCGCAGTTCCGGGACCCCTATCTGACTGTCCGACCCAAACACAGACGAGCCACTGTTCCTCCTCAAGCTCTCCTTTCATCCCCCCCCCCCCCCCCCCCCCCAGCAACGGGACTCTCAGGCCTGGGTGCAGTGGCGGGGCTCGGGGGTGGGCAGTGGGCAGTGCGCGACCTTCTGATTTTAAAGATATAGACAGACATTCCTCTATTGTCAAAAGACTCGTAAGTTCATTTGCCGACTTGCTACCCACCCCCAACCCTCCACCCCAAAGTTAATGACCCTGGAGGTTTGCTAAGGGATATTCATTTTTGGAATGGGGGGGGTAGAAGTGGGGTTGCTCTGTGGCAGCCACACAGCTGCAGGGCATGACATTGACCCTGATGTATAGTAACTGTTTGAGAGTGAAAGTGCAGCCTGGTTAAGAAGCAATGCAATACAATAGATCTTTGTTCTCATCAGGAGAAATATGAGTTTAGTTATTAGCGGAAGTGTCCTGGAAAAAAACTTGGATCCTTAAAAATAGGGGCACATTTTTGGAATTGAGAATAAGTGGCAGTGTTTTCCATTGATCCCAATGCCTATTTAATTTATTCTTAAATAGACTGGCTTGGTTCCAGGTTCTTAAAACAAGCAGTGTCAGCTGTCATTTGCAGCAAAGGTAAACCTCGAGATAGAGCACAGTTTTCTGCCGGACACCAATGTTTTAGATTTAGATTTTTCCAAGCAATTCCTAGATCGTTTTTTTTTGTAGTTAAATTCGCTTTATTGTGGGGCGATACAGAATACAAATTAGTCACACCGCACTTTCACCTTCCCACATGGCGTTAAACCAGCGCTTGATCCTTACCCCCAAGAGCATCGCACCTCCACCTACCTTATTCACCCACACAGCTCTGCCCCTGCTCCAAAGCCGGCTTTCCAGAGCCGAGGTTAAGGATGGTTAAGGACAGTACTAATCGATCCCCCAATTACAGAGAGCTAGAGAGCGAGGGGTGGGGGGAGAAGAGAGAGGTAGCCTGGGGTTTGAGTGCGGGGAGGGCGTCTCAGAAAGTGAGAGGGAGGGAGGGAGGGAGGGAGGGAGGGGAGGCGAGGTAGTCTTTATCCTCGGATCCCTCTCTCCTTTAACTTGAAGCTGGGTGTCATGGGGCTTTTGAAGTAGTGGATAGAGGAGAGGGATAGAGGAGAGGGACAGGGGGGGGGGGGGGACTGGCGTGCAGGCAGGGTCTGTCTTCATGCCAGGGGGAAGACGTCTGAAGGAAAATCTTTACAGCCTTGACAGTGCCCCTGACGTGTGTGTGTGTGTGTGTTTGTGTATCAGTGTGTGTATTTGTGTGTTAGTATTCGGATTTGTGTGTATCTTTGCATGCTTTTGTGTGTGTGTATGTGTGTGTGTGTGAATGTGCGGCTCGTGCAGTGAGGTGGGGATCACAGAGCCCCCTTTTTAAATTGCCACTAATGAGCCCTGGCTGGCGAGAGGTACTCGAATTGATTAAATTTGCATGGGAGCCTAAATCATGATGGGGGCCTCATACTTGTGCCCCCCACCTCTACACGCACGCACACACACACACACACGCACCACCCCTGGTACCCCCCACCTCCATATCAGACCTACAGGGGGTATCTCGCTGCGGGAGAGAGGGACAGGATAGACCAGGGGGAGGGTGTATATGTGTACGTGTGTGTGTGTGTGTGTGGTGTTGAACGGGGCGTGGAGCGCACCCATCTGCCCCGGTATTACTGTCAGTCCATCATTCAGGGGAATGCCAGGCGCGCGCCTCGGGGACGTGTTCATTACGCTTTAACTACCGGATCTGTCCTTGTCTCGCAGCCTCCCCGTGTCATTGTCTGCCTGAGATTGCGTGTGTTCTGTGTGTGTGTGTGTGTGTTTTTATGTGTGTGTCTGCTTGCATCACAATCCAACGCTCCCAGTCTGTGTGTGCCTGTGTGCCTGTGTGTGTGTGTGTGTGTGTGTGTGTGTATGTCTGTGTTTGTGTGTTTTGAAATCGTGCGCTACCCTGGCAAAACAGACAATGGACACTGTACTTGGGTTTTGATACAGTAGGTGTTTGTGTTTTTGAGAACTATTGGTTGTCTCTCCTGTCATGCTCCCTTTCACCTCATTATAAAATTCTCTCTATCGCTCTCTCCCTCTCACATACACACTCACTCTCTTCTCCGCTCCACCCATACACTTTTTTTTTTTTTTTTTTTTGTATCTCAGATTTGTGTTAGTGTGTTGCTTCCGTAATGGCAACTAATGGCAACTTCTCTAATGGTTGCCTCTCTAATGGCAACTACGTGACAATGCGTGATGAGAGTGACTTTGTGTTTGTGTGTACATGTGTGCTTCATATCTACGCAGCCGTGAGGTGTTAGAATGGGTGTGCACGTGTGTGTGTGTGTGTGTGTGTGTGTGTGTGTGTGTTCACTTGTGGGGACAGTGCCTGTGCGCGGTTAGCCTGGGTGATTGCAGTAATCAGATGGGGGTGTTAATCAGAGTTTGTTCGTCAGTGGCCTGATGAGGGGCGATGAGGGCCGCTGATTGTAATGCGATGCTTCGATCGGTCTCTGTGACGACTAAAGAGACAAACCGCCAAGAAAAAAAAACGCATCAGATCATAATCATACGGTACTCTTGTTTTCTGCTTTTGGAACATATCGGCAGACTGTGGAAGCGCAAACAAACAAACAAATCACCAAACTCTGATCTAGTACGTCGATGTATGACATTGGGAAGACGCGGACTCTATTATTCTTATATGGGACATTTTCATTCCAATGGACACAATGAAGCACCGGTGACACCATGGGTCATATATCACTATTTAGGTGTCAGTGTCATCCCTATTGAATAATAAGAGAAGGGGGGAAGGGATGTGTTGGGGTTAGAGGGGAGAATGGAGGGAGTTGGGGAGAAAGGTTGGGGGTGGGGAGGTAAATGTGACCCCATGGTTTATAGTCCTGTCTTGTCACAGACGGGCATGCATCAGATCCCTCTCCCCCCCCCTCCTTCTTTATTTTTTGTAGGGAGGAGAGAGAGAGAGAGGGGGGGGGGGGGCAATCGCTGACGCTATTATGGCTGCCTCATCAGCCAAGTCCCTACAAGGGCTGATACAAATTAATTAACCTAATTAGGGGCTGTGATTGCGGGTGTGATTATAGGGGCTGGAAGGGGAGGGAGGAAGGGATGGAGGGATGAGGCAGCGAGGGATGGTTTGTGGAGGTGGGGGTGCGCTGGCAGCCTGGGCCCGGGCGGTGATGAGCCGGGAGGTGTGGGAGAGGAGCCAAGACGCTCTGCATGGCTAATGAGGATCGCTAGCTAGCTTCAAATCGCTCCCTCCCCTTTCTCTCTCTCTCCCTTTTTTTTCCCCCTCCTTCTGTTTTCTCCCATTTTATTCCTTCTCTTCTTTTACGAAGTGAAACACTCTGTTTTTCTGAATTCCGCCTCTCAATTTCTTTCTTCCCCCCCTCTCGCGCTCTAATTTTCTCTTTCTCTCCTTCAGTCTAATTTCAAATTGCTCTATTCTTCTTTACTTTTTATCACCTTCTGTTCCTGTGCATTTTTTTTTTTATTCTTTACGACTTTGCCTCCGCCCTTGTGCTTTTGTTTATGTTTTGGTGACACTGGCTACAAGGACGGACCTCTTATCCTGGACTATAGCAGTGTTGAGATTCCAAGGAACTGATCCAAGGCACTGTAAAAACCAGTTAAAATTATTGTATTCTGTTGGCTCTTCATAATAGAAGGTCAGAAACATGTTCCAGTTCCTGGCCTTCATCAGAGTTTTTCATTGATATTTAAAACCTTTGTGTCCACAGAACACCCAACATTTTTAACCTTTGCCATTAGAAGCTAAGGAGGATTTCAGTCTTCTCTACAAACTCTGTGCACCGCCTTTTGTTGATGTAGTATCACACTCCATAGGGTGCAGTGCAGTAGTGCTTATTGTTCAGTTTAACCATACTCAAGGACCAGAAATACGCTCTGAGAACACACACACACACACACACACACACACACACACACATACACACACGCATGTGCATGCACACGCATACAGGCTCACGCAAATTCTCATGAGGGCACATCCTTCCATACGCACAACCAATCATGTGGCTCAACACACACACACACACACAGTCTTGCACACATACACACAAACTCTCTCTCTCTCTCTCTCTCTCTGTGTCTCTCTCTCTCTCTCTCTCTTTTTCGCTCTGCCTCCCTCTCTTACACAGCTAGGCACACTCCAGAGGAGCAATATTTAAATCTCCTTCTATTTGTATTGGAAACAGAACAAAGATATTCTTCAGACCGAAGCAAAATGTGTTTTCTTGCCGGCATCAGCAATTCTAATGTTTCTAATGAGTTGGAGGAGGAGAGGAGCCACTGGAAGCGTTAGCTATCAGTAAATAAAAAAACAACAGAAAGTTCCTCAGAAGTGCAGTTTGGGGCTTCTTTCTACCTTGCTGCAAGTGCAGGAACCCGTGCCAGCATTGTCCAATATCCCCCTGATTGCAATGTCACCTTTGAATATTGTCATTGTCGCTGTATCTGTGCCTCACCGAGCACGCGGTGGATTGTGGCATTTGATTTCCAAGATTGTGCCTTTCGCTGTCTCTCTCTCTTCCTCCCTCTCTCTCTCTCTTCCTCCCCTTCCCTCTCTCATGTTCTCTCTATCTCTCCCTCCTTCTCTCTCTCTTTTTCTCTCACTCCCCCTCCCTCTCACTTTCTCTCTTTCTGCCTCAGTATCAGTTGCAGGGATGTGATTAGGAAGCCACTAGCAGACAGAGATAGGGAGGTGTTCATATCACCTTTTTAATCTGGAGCCTCAGGAAAAAGGCCCCTTCTGTTTTTCTCTCCCAAGGATTCTGCATTGTAAATGGCTGCAAGGCTCCTCCTCATATATGGAAAAATGCGAGAAGGCTTTTCATCAAGCATAAAGGTTGAAAATGAAAAGAGAGAAAATAGAAAACGTGATATTTAATGAATATGAGATTGAATGGAAATAATGTGAACAAGGAAACTGAAATATTCTAACAAAGAAACAAAATTGTGCATCACAAAGTAGGAATCTCTAAATATTTATGCATCATTTCCTGTTTGAATTAAAATACAGCCATTGGTAGCAGTGCCCTACTGCTGGTATTGCTCTACTCCCAAGTCTTGAGAAGATAATTATGTATACAAATGTATTTGCTCCCTTTTCAGCTGTCAAAGGGCACAGGCATGGTCTGGAAACCTGGTTTTATGGACCTTTTTTAAAATCTATTTTCATAGCATTTCTGCTTTATTGGACAGTATACAGGAGAGAGCGGCAAAAATGAAAGAGAAGGGGAATTGCATTTGCCAGATTATCCACCAGGACATTCCTAGTTCTACAGTTTTACTACATTGGGAAAAAAAAGAAAAAAAAAGATACACACAAAAACAAAACACTGTGGTGGCTATACAGCTAAACTAATATGGGATAGATGCAGGAAAGATGTGTGATAAGTGACTGCTATAATGGCTACCACTATTATTATTTATATAGTGAATGCAAAGTCTTTCAACCAAGCGATTGCTTCAGGTCCTGCTATGTTGTGGATAAACAGCCCTCTGCATGGTGGGTGTGTGTTCACTGAGCTTTCTTCAAGGATGACTACCACTTGATAGTCATGCAAACACTGATGTCACTTGGCAGTTTTGGACATTACTGACTAATATTTGACAGTGTGAGGTGCTACTGACGTGGCTCTCAGTGCCATAGAGCTCACATGTGAAAAAAATGAATGTCAAGCAGTGATATTATACTAACTTGACCAACCGTTCATTCTTATGATACATACTGTACTCCTTGTAAGCATTTGGCCTTTTCCAACAGTTTGATATATATTCATATGGGGAGGAATACATATACAATTATCCATACATTAAGTGAAAGTGTGAAAGAAAATTTGTGATGTGTTTGATGTGGATTTTTGGGTCATATCAAAGTGTGCCTTAGTTGTGATACGGCTGAGAAAATCCACAGTATCCTATGCCATAAAAGTCCAGGATTGCCAAAACTTTTTGACATGGAAGGCCAAAGGCTAAGATGTTACACGGATAGTTACATCCCACAGGGAAAAAAAAAAATGCAATATTGATCATTTTAAAATGTATAATGTTGGCATTATGTCAGCATCTTCATCAATCACTGCTTAAATATCATATTATATAAGACCAAATATAATAACTCACCACTCTCCCCTGAAGAGGGTCAAATTTTGCCGGTAGCTACTGTTCAATACTGCTGTAGGCTTTGAACTGTTACGATTCTTGAGGCATCAATAATTAAAAAATGAACTCCTTGTAATCTATATATATCCACATAATCAAACCAGCAAAGTAGACCCAATTTGCCATCCTCTTAACGTAGCACTTCCAGTGAATTAAATTAGGCAGACAGAAATAATTACATCATCAGAGTATATCAAAGATCTGCACTGTATGAGTCTAGATCCAGTGACATATGAGCATAGGCAATACAGTAATCCCTCACCCTCACCTTCCCTTTTCTACTTTTGCATGATTATTCTCTTAGTTACAATTCTTACTGATAAAGTAATAATCCACAACATTTTAATATAAACAAAATGGCCGCTTTGTTGCTGTCTCATTGACTGATACAATTCAACTTATGCGCAGTTCATGGAGCATTTTAGGGTTTAGCATTTTAGGTAGATCTTTCCTGGGAAAAATCCTTCTGGCGCACAGGGAATGATGTGTTTTACATTTCCGGCAACAGCAAAAAGAGCGGTTTGTTTGGAATAAATAGCAGGAGAACTGGGTAGTTAGTATGAGAAGCAATAGGCACCATGGCTGAACACACAGAGAGAAGAGCGCCACCTAGGCACCAAAGATGTCGCCAAAATAAAAAAGAAATATTTAAAAAATCAGACTCTTGTGGATTACCACTTTAATAAAAAAGAATACATACCCCTATTACCCTTCAGCATTGTTCCGCTTTTTTGTGGTGCCTTGCACTTTTTTATGAGATGTTACGCATGTTGATCTAATTTAACTCTTTGTATATTGTAGCTCTCGTTAGATAATTTAAATGCCGAAAAGAAAGAACGAGTGTGAGGCATTTGTACTCCGTACGTATCAAACAAGGTAAGAGTCACAAGGCGGTTGATGCTCGGGGTGAGGAAGTGTGTGCGTGTATGTGTGTGTGTGTGTGTTGGTGGGGGTGGGGGCTAGGGGTGGGGATCTTGAGCGATTACTCAGGCCTTTGAGAAGTCCCTGTCTCTTGGCTCCACTACTCTAGCCTCACTGATAAGCATGAGCCCTGTCAGAGGGAAGGTAAATACCGCACTTAAGGATTCCTCTCTCATTTTGCGGTCACACTTACGCTTTAATTAAAGCCAGAGAGAGAGAGAAAGAGAGAGAGCGATAGCCCTGCAATGAGCCGATGCTATCAGGGGGCCAAGAAGGCAGACGCACTGGGAGATGAGGGGCTGAGATCAGGCCTCCGACCAGTGTGTGTGTGTGTGTGTGTGTGTGAGAGAGAGAGAGAGAGAAAGAGAGAGAGAGAATAAAGTATATGTTCAAGTGCGTGTGTATGCGCACACACACGTACACACCAGAGAAAATGTTTGTGTGTCTGTGTGTGTGTGTGCGTGGGGCTGTACGTTGCTCTCGGAGCTAAACAGCTGTAGCGAGGCTGCTATCAGATATTTATAAGCGGCTCATGAATATGGATGGGCGGCGAGATGGGACTGATGTTTGTCCTCTAAGAGGGGATGAAAGGAGAATGTGCTCCCCTCCCTGAGAGACCCAGTCAGGGCCGCTCACAGAGCAGGGGATGGGAGCTGTGGATGGGAGGAAGACGGCTGGGTTGTGGGGGCTTGGGGGTGGGGGTGGGGGTGGGGGGGTAGAGGGGTTGGTTGTGCAGGACAGGCCTTTAGATGGTAAAATTTAATGAAATGTGATTTGGATACTCAAGGCAAAGCATTTCCCTTATGGGTTTCTAAATTGAAACCTTGTAGAGAAGTATCAAGACTGTTGTGATTGTGGGTACTTGCTTCCTGTACCTCTCACTCTCCATTCAAGATACTCAACCGCTTCACAAATGTTTTTGGATCTTGACACATTCGGTTGCACTATTAAAGATGCTTTAAGTAAGATTTTTGTTGTGCTATCATAAACTGACGATAATATATATGTGTACGCGGTGGTTTGACAGTGGTGTTGATCAATACCAATGCCTTAACGATTACTGTGCTGAGGCTTTCAGAACTTTCCGTACTCTGATGGGATGCTACGAGCAAGAAAGACAAGTCGCAAAGCATTTTGTTCTCAAGCCAGAATCGGTGTAATTATTATTACAATATTTTGCATTGTGATATATTACCTCATCTCTGGTCTCTATTGTGAAAATGCAACTTTTTTTTTACTTATGTTAGCCACAGGCCACCATAAGCAGAGACCTGTTGATGATTTGAATTCCTTGGTCGCCGATAAAGGGGAATAATAGATTTCTTAATGCCCCTTTATGACTGATTCAAAAAGTGTAACAATATTATTTGGAGTAGCCTATTTGATTGCATTATTACATTTTGTATCTAGAAATACCTTTTTTTTCCCCATTTTTACATTTATACAGGGATGGTTACAGGGTATTCTGGGTATCAAACCTGTGACATTCCAGTCTATCTGACCACAGCGATGCCCTGCTGGCCAAATGGAAATCAAATATGTTTTTCAGCCGTCCAAGAAAAACATGTTCGGATCCTTTTGTCCCTGTCATACTGTTTAAAGAATGTCCTTGTCCATAGTGGTCACTCTGATTCCCAGCAGCAAACATTTGGTCAGAGACGTGCGTACCTCACCTGAGTGTCCACAGTGGAGGTCACCACACTGAGAGAGGGATCAGAGGACTGAAAGCAACGGGGGCAAGCAGCAGGGCCGTACTACACTGTACCTCTCAATGCTAATCAGTGCGTCATCCATCAGGCCTAATAGATGGGCGCTAAGCAACCTGTACATGCATTAGGCCTCCCCAATTACCATAATGGGTAGGTTTTTAATATGGCTAATAGGCTGGCACGACCTTGCCCATTCACTCAGCAGGTACATGCTGCGCTGCACCCGGCCATATGAAGTGGACATATTTAGAGACTAAATGACCATCAGGGACTTTCAGCTGTTACGGGTCCATAGTTCTACATCTGAAAAGGGATGGAGGGATGAGAAACAGGAACATTTGTGTGCCTGATGGTCAGAAGTCAATAAAATGAGGGGGGGAAAAATGATGAAATGGTGATGTATGCAAAAAAACAATGGATATCATTGTTGGTTTTGCTCTTTCGGAGCACAGAAACACAAAATGGCTATTTTATGGGGCAGCACTTTGACCAGGCAGCCTTCTTCATATCTTTACTGTGACTGTGCTGGTGTAGGAGTTGCCCTGTAGGCACTGTGGGCACTGCTGGGAAGTACGTCAGTGTGGGTGCAATGCGGTACCGTGAGGGCGGACGGGTAGAGAGGAGGAGAAGGGGCAGAATTTGAAAAATGTGCCTCAGAAAGACCCTGGGGGTTAACATTTTGGTTTTCTCTGAGCCTTTGTGGTAGTGGACAAATGATCCCAGGAGCTGGACAATAATGTTTTTATGGGACTCTAAATGTTGAGCTCAACGAGGCCATTGTGGGAGTGTAATGGCCAACACGTGGCCAGGCTTGAACTCCGGTAGCCTTGCAGCCGGTCCGGGGGCCAGAGGGGAGGAGAGGAGGAGGAGAAGAAGGGAGGAGAGGAGGTGGGAAAAGAGGGGAGAGAGCAGGGACTCACCCCTCCGGCTTTCTCCAACAAGCCTTCACTTTGTTCTTATAGGAGACAAGAGCCACTCAGAACATGAAGTACCTAGAGGACCAAGCGAGACCCGGCCGGGCCAGACTGGGTCTTGTAAACTGGCCTGGAGAGATAATGTTTCCCTCCAGCTAATCTGTGCTGGGATGCCCACGCCTTGGCATCTAGTGAACAATAACCCCTCCTGCTTCAAAACAAGAATCCTTTTCTTGGTCTGTCTTGGGACATGTTGCTCTTCTACTGTCTCTCGCTCTCCTGCGTGTGTGGGTCCGAGCAGAGTGATATATCTGTTTGTTAGTCAGGATAAAGGAGTTCACTGTAGTCTGGCTGTAACTAATAAAAGGGGGACATGGGAGCTGTGGCGGAGGAGGCTAGTGTGTGTGTGTGTGTGATCTCACAACAAGGTTACAAGTTATAGCTGCTGTTATTTTATATTTGTTTGGTTGTTCAGTTCACAAGAAAGCATCATTTTCCACTTCGTTCTTGATATTTAAATTGTATGTGTAGCTGACAGATAGCTCTAAGACAGACTAGCAATAGGTGTTTTGTGTTCATGCGTGTGTGTGTGTGTGTGTGTGGTTTGTGTTTGCTTCTATTATTGACTTTACAACATGAAGAAATCCGAGAGCAACCTGATAAGTAGAACACCAGTTAACAGAAGATTCTGCCTTTTTTCACATCTGAAAAAGGATTGCCCCTATTCTTTCAGCACACATGTCCTTACATGCCCTTTCTGTCTTTTGTCCTTTGTATATCATTTACGTAATGATATAAGGAGATACTTTTTAAAGTATAAGCAGTCTATGATTTGGGTCACCAAATGTGTTTGACTGAGCATTAATGTCTGAGATAGGTTGAACAGATGTTCAATAGGACAGAGCTTGGAGAAGCGGCCTCATCCTGTCTCTCCTGTCTGTCTGTCTCTTCCTCCTCCTGATGGTCAGATGGTGAATGGATGGACTGGGGGGTGGTGTGTGTGTGTGTGTGTGTGTGTGTGTGTGTACCGCTGGGGCCCCAGCTTCATGTCCCCCCTGAGTGAAGCCGTATGTCTGCTGTTAACAAGGGTTGGAGCACCAGACAGTTAATCAATAGATCAATCATAACATTACCACTTCAAATCAATTACAGCATGGCTTCCTTTCCTTCTCTGCTGCTTTGTTTCAATAGGTTGGGCAGGATCCTCTAAGTATTCATTGCGTTATTTGATGTATTATTTAAGAAATCTTAAGAAAATTTGCCTTCATGGTTTTTTAGTTACTGTATATATAACTTACAAGGCTGAGCGACAACTTTAAAGGTTCATTGAAGGGATTTGCATCACAGTGAAACTGCCAACACAATGAAAAGTGCAACTACATTTACAGAAGGGGAATGATTAAAAACCAAAGAAGAAAGAGGGAGAGTGAAAGAAAGAGATAGAAAAAGAGAGACAGAGAGGGTGCATTGTTTTCAGTCTGCACGCATGAGCTCGTCTATTCGACCATGTTGAATTCCAGCCATTCAGATGGCTGTAGTGCGTAGGCCAGGCCTCCAACGCGTTTCCCCGTCACCATCACAACAGCGACCATTCATGAGGCTCCGCTGGCTGGGGGGACATCTGCACCACAACGCTCGTCACCTCAACCCCCCCCCCCTCTGCGCTGCACACCGCCCCCCTGAAACTAACACACACACACACACACACACACACACACATACACACACACACACACCGTAACACACACACTTGCACTCGCACACATATACGCACACACTCTCCAGCTAAATGCCAGCGGGGAGAATCAGAAGGGCATCAGAGATGGCTGTTGTCTGCGTACGCCCATGTGTGGTTTTGCGTGAATGGGTACCCAAGGGTGGGGAGGTCTCTGGTACCACAGGGTGCTGACGGGGGTGGCGCATAGCTTGGCCTGCTCGGGTGTGTCACGATGCTGGGGTTGGGAGAGGGTTGTGGGGGGGTGACAAACCAAAGTTTAGACCAGAATGACCCCCCGACATTCCACTCAGACTTGTTACACCACGTTGACGTGGGTGGGCCAGGTGACCTTTGAACCCAGTGGAGCTCTCTCATGTGTGCCCATTGTGCCGCGGGCACTGTATATCAATTTCACACATCTACCCAGTATGGATCTCATGGGGTTCCTATACAAAGCTTAGTCTACAGACACACAACTCATACAAAGCACATTGGTTACAGTCAAAGCTTTTATTTCTTCAAATGACTTGTGGATATATGAAGTCAGAAATGCAAAGTTCTGTATCATTTCATGACATGTAGGCTACAACATGTTTAATGACAAGTTCTTTCATCTAAAGCCAAGCAATAAATCAGAATCATCCATGATCTGTAATTGTTTTTGATGTGTGGAATATCTCTGCAATACGTCTCAATGAAAGAGACATTGAAGAAATGTATTCAAATATAATTCCCATTCATGATATTCCCAAGCTGGCTCTTCTGTTGGTATTTCACACCATTGGGAATGGGCGTCAACACAGAGGTTTGTTGGATAAACAACCAACGCTGAGTAGGAGCGCCAAGCATCACTGTTATTGTTACTGCTTAATGCCATGCACCAGCATTGTTGTTTTGCAGCAATCAACACATACATATGTAATAAAGCTGAGAGGCTGGGGAACAATACAGGCTATTGTAACACCCAACTCCAACTCAGATCAGCTCAAATGCCCCCTCCAGTCTAGATCGAAGCTGACGCTAGCTTTGCATAACTGTTTGCCAGTACTGGATATAACTGTTGTCCTAGTTCTGTGGTTCTAGATTGCAAGTGGACAATGCAGAGTGTAATGTGATTGGTCCCTGTTGGGAGTTACCTGGCATTTGTCATGATCTGATTGGTTAAGAGCCATCTGTTGAGCGTGTTGGCGTTTTGGTGAATGATGAAGGTTGATGGATGGTGATGAGAGTTCGATGGACGTTAGGACAAGCGGTGACAGGACATTTGGAGTAACTGCAAAGATGGTGGAGGTGGTCTGTATGTGCGTGTGTGTCTGTCCGTGTCTTTGTGTGTGTATGTGTGTGCTTTCGGGGGCAGACATCGACGACCGTGTCAGGGGTGAGTGATAACCGTGGTCTTTTCAGCACTGCGGGGCGGGTCAGACGGATGTGATGGATGGTTAGCAGTCTGGCCCCCTTCTTCACGCCTCTCTCTGGCCCAGTGTCTAGAGCTCTGGGCTGGGGTGGAGGGCTGAATAGGCTGGGCCGCTGGATGGTTGGGGGTGGACATGTCTGGCCCTTATTAAACATAAGTTGTCTGCACTCTAAGAAAAAAAAAGGCTTCTTTAGAGGTTCTTTCTGGGCTAAATGGTATTTTGTAGAAGAATCACTATTTGCTAAACCACTTGAACCTCTAAATGGAGCCATGAGTGGTTCCATGTAGCACCTGGAATGGCTCTTCAGTGGTTTGGACATTGATGGTTCAAAAGTAGCGTCACAGTTTTATGGTGAGGTTGTCTTCTAGCTTGGTTTAGATCATGGTTTCAAACTGGCTCGGACTCTATCGACTGTTAAGTCTTCACCATGCTGTCTAAAAGCAGATAAATCAGAGTAGTAGTGGTTCTGAAAACTGTTATTTTATTACACCTGATTTGGGACATTCTATATATTAGCACATGAAGTTTCCATATAGAACCATTTGCCCGCAGCGCTTCAGGGAACCTTTTCAACATGACATTTTAATAGTCCCCAAAAGGGCTTTGCTATTGTACAAGTCAAAGCAACCCCACACTGGTACCATACAGAACCCTTTTTGTTGAGAGTGTTAGACTGTCTGGGTCAGCCTTAGTGTAGGGAAAACAGCTGCTTAGCCTGGACAACAGATAGGAAACTGTGCAGGGTAAAAGGAGAGAGACAGATGTAAAGAAATTATGGAGTGTTTTTAGATTCATTGTTGTCAATGTATACCTGTCTACTCTTTCTCCTCCTCTTCATTCTCCTCCTTTCATTCTACCTCTCCTTATCCTCTTCATCCTCCTCCTTATCTCCCCTCTCTTCATTTTCCTTCTCCTCCTCATCTTTTTCCTTTTCCTTCTCCTGCTCCTCTTTCTCCTTTTCTTTCTCCTATTCATTCTTCTCGCCCTCCTCCTTTTCCTTCTCCTCCTCTTCCTTTTCTTCCTTCCCATCATCCGCTTCCCTATCCTTCTCCTTTTCTTTCTCCTCCTACTTCTCCTTCTTTCTCTTCATCCTTCTCCACCTTCTCCTCTGCATCCACCTCCCTGTCCTTCTCCTTCTCCTTGTTTTCCTTTACCTTCTCCTTCCCCTCCTTTTCCTTTTCCTTCTCCTGCTCCTTCTTCTCCTCATCCTTCTTCTTCTCCTCCTTCTCTCTCTCTCCTCCTCCTCCGCCTTTTCTTTCTCTTCCACCTCCTGCACCTTCTTCCCCTCCTCATCCTCGACATCACCACGACCAGCACCGCCACCATGTATGGCACATGCACCATATACATACACATCTCAGGGACTTCATTCAATTTTTCTGTATTGTTCGAAGCTATATGTGCGTATCTGACAGAGTCGCTCCTCTCTGAGGGAGGTTTGCTCTCCATGGCCAGGCCTGTGTTTTCCCTCCTGTGTTTGAAGGCTCTTTGGACTGAGCCTCAGCCCGGTCTCCTGCTTCGGGCCCTCTAAACCCAGGCAGGCTTACAGAGGGGCAGACAGCAGCCAACACCCCAGAGAGGAGCTACAGTAACCTGCCTTGTGTCTTATCTCAATCTTCAAACACTGGGGAGACAGAGAGAGAGAGAGAGAGAGAGAGAGAGAGAGAGAGAGAGAGGTAGAGAGAGAGACAGAGAGAGAGGGAGGGAGAGAGAGAGAGAGAGAAAGAGAGAGAGAGAGAGAGAGAGAGAGAGAGAGAGAGAGAGAGAGGCAACAAAGACCTGTGTGAAAGAGCACAGGGCCTTCACAAACCCTGGCCCACTAATTGACGGCTGCAGGGAGTGGGAGAGACAGTGGGAGAGATATGAAAGTCACCAAACCCTCCTTATACTCTGCACATGGCACATACAAATGCGAGTGCAGACACACATGCACACATATACACACACAGACATACTCACACACAGCACATACTGAAGATATATCCTGCTTTTTTTAAGAATGTATATCTTTACAATCTCCACTCCCCCTTGTCTCTCTTCATTCCTTACGTCTTGGTGCTCCCCGTGGTCCCTTTCCCCTATATACATACCTCATAATGCACCTTCAGCCGTCACACACACACACACACACACACACACACACACACAACTCATCTCTAGCATATGTGCACATATGTGGGCACACATTGAGAGAAAGGCCCAATTTGCTGCTTTGTCATTGGGTCTGGTAATGGCAAACCGAGGGCCTAGGGCCACCATTTAATTGCTGTGGCCATGCGCACCAAAGAGGTGCCACACCAATTAATCCCCTTGGAGATGGCCTGTCCTGTCCCACGCCTACACCCCCTGGCTGGGCTGTCCCACAGGGGAGAGGTGGGTGGGGTCGCGTGGGTGGAGAGGCACATGGGAGCCCCCCAACACCCCCAACAATGGGTACCAAATCCATACCCACTGCTCCGTTTCGCCACCATCCCCCCCTCGACATCAATGGATCACCTTTCATCTCCATGTGTAAACTAGTGAAACAAGCTGATTGGACTGAGGGTGTGATCACATGTATTTCACTCTGTTATGCCAAAACCACATTACACAGCCACATCAATCATATTTGAATGGAAGTGAATGTGGAAGTGAATATGTACCTGTGTTTCTTGTTATGCTGACTAATATAGAAGAACTACAAAAAGCACAGAATAAAGAACCAGCTTCCTATCAACCAGTGGGATATGAAGGAGTCTGGCTTGAGGAGAGTGAGAGACCCCCCCCCCCATCCACCCCTTCCTCTTTCTGCCTACCCATGGGTCCTGAGTCTTTACCCCAACAAAAGACCTGTCACCTCTACCCATCATCCCCTCATCCCCTGGCCCCTCGGCTGTGACTGAGGAGGGGTCACCTAGCCTGACCACTGCGGAGACAGCAACAGGTGGATGGAGAGAGACAGAGAGAAAAAGGAGAGAGGCAGAGAGAGAGAGAGAGAGAGAAGAGATGGGGGGGGGAGCTTGTCTTGCGGCCACACTAAAAGCACTGGACTGGATTGGTCCCACGTGCTGCTTTTGGAAAGAAAGGGTGAAAGTGGAGGGAGAGGGGAAGAAGGGGATGGATGGATGGATGGGGAGGAGGGCTGTGGGCGGATGTGGCATCTGGCTGATGTGCAGCCGTGTACTGAGGCGATGAGGCGCCTCCAGCCCGGGAGGAGGTAAAGGGGAGTTTGCATGGGGCGAACATAGATAGCCAAAGAGATAGACAGTGCAACAACGATATAGCCCACAGGACCAGTCATTCACACTAGTGACAAATCCTCTCAACCGTATCATTCTGTGAACTTCCCTTTCTGTCTTCCCTAAAACTTTTCTCATCCTTCATTCAGTTTGCAGCGATAGGACAGAAATTAGGATCAGTCATGAATAAAGAGGAACTGTCACATATTAGGAGGGAGAGCAGGGCAAGACACCACCTGACCTTTTGTCTTATTTAAAAATCAAAAGGGTGCCACCGCTGGGCCTATGGGAGAACGGAGGTGGGGTGGCCGGGGTACCAGGGCTGGCGGGGGCGTCTGGGTGCTAATCCATGGGACCATCGATGACCCTTGACCCCTGGGGGCATGGGGGTGGGCTGGGCTAAGCTGTGTCTGTGAATGTCAGGCCTTCCCTCTGCGCTTCAGGCAGGCCAGACCCTCCCAAGCCCTCCTCCCAGTAATGATTTATGGGGCAGGGTGCGATCGACACACTCTCAGCCCTGGGGATGAGCCTAAATGGTAGTTTTGACACCACTGAGAGACGGGGTTAAAGGTGATCGATAACAAGCCACTGGAGGAGGAGAGGCAGAAGGAGGGGATAGAGCAAGAAAGGGAGGTGGAAGATGAGGAGGAGGGAGCAGCTCTTTTTAATTGGCCTCCGCTCATTACTCGGGTCTTTGTAGACCATCGCCTCTTTTGTGCATGTCCCTGCCTCCAGCTCCGGGGCACATATGTGGTGGGTTGTAGGTGTTATTGTTTGATTCTTCTTGAGCTGATCTCAAAATGTGCCGCTTTCAAAACATTGGTTTGAAGTTTGACCCAAAAGCTGACTCACAGCGGAACAGTGAATCAGGGGAACTGTATCTTTTCTTTCACATTATTGAATCCTACCTCCAGTGGCACAAGTCAAGTATAGTGTTCACTAACTACACTTGTCTATATGTATGTATTTTATGAGGACTTCTGCCAACTTCTCTCACTCTGCTCTTTCCTCTGCCTCCCTTTCTCTCGCTCTCTCTTTTTTCTCTGTCTCTTCCCAATCTTATCCTTCATCATGCCAATCAGTTTCCTGCATACTGCACCCTCTGTTCCTCTCCTTTACCGTGTGTTTTCATCATTGCCAGTCTTTGACACTGGCTCAGCACCAGGGGCTCATAATACGTACAGTACATACAGTACTAGCTCCCCAGTCTCTGCACGGTGGCCCTCATGCTCATCATGAACAGATCTTGCCTATGTGTATGCATTTTCACGTGTCTGCTTATCACACTGTATATAATACTGTTGTACCCCCCTTTCTCTCTATGTCTCTCCCCTCTGTTTTTCTATCTGTCTCTACATGTCTAACTTTCTGACTGTCTGTATGCCTGTGTCTCTGGCGTACCCCCCCAGAGTTTGTAGTGAGGGGAGAGATGCCTAGTAGTGTGTACCACTCCCTCCATCAGTCCCCCCCTTCCTCCTACACACACACAGATACACACACACACACACACACACACACACACACACACACACACACACACACCGCCACCACCACCAGTCTTGGAGTATCTCTCAGAAGTGAGCTGATTAGGCCTAAGACTGGGGACTGCTTTGCCTAATCATATCGCTGCATCCAAATCATCTGTGTACATTTCTAATTACAGAGTGGCACGCGGTGTCCTTGAGCGCAGCGGCAGGTCTCCATTTCATCTCTGCGCTGCGTCTCTTTCCCCTTCTCCCACCCCCCCACCAACCCCCCGCCCCTTCCCTTATTTTTTCCTCTCTCCTCCCTCTTTATTTATTTATTTCCGTCAGCCTCATCTTTGTTGTTGTTTCGGTTGACTGTGTGGTGTGCAACAGCACTCATTTGCCCGCCGATCTTCGTCCTTTGAACTCAGCATCGCAGGGCAAAGCCGACTGTCGGGGGCAGCGGGATCATCTTTGATGATCTGTTTAATGTCCAGTTCCAATTTGCAGGGGTTCACAATATGATATCCATTCCAGTGTGCATAACTTGATCGAGCAGTGATGTGTAAAGGACAACAGCAAAGAAGATTGTTTGGGTTTAGATTATAGGGCTGGCACACAAACAGTGTAGAGCAGTGTTGGAACTTCCTCAGTTACTTTTGTACTGCCAAGAAGACCTCTAAATCATCGTTGTGTATTTGTGCAAGAATACTTTGCATTTACTAGATGGTCCATATGTCTTCTTAAGAAAACTATAGAGCTGCTTAGGCTGCACAGAAAGATATTCTCTCTGTGCAGAATGCTGTGCCTATACATTTGAAAACTCTGAATAGCCATGTTTTTGTTTGGGTTTTTTCAAAGATCCTTGATGGTAGGTAAGGCCCTGAACATCTCAGCGCCCAGATGACCTTCCTATTGTTTACCGGTGCATGTCTCTTTACTGTGAGGCCTTGTCTTCTTTTCTCCTCCTCTTCTCTGCAGTAAACCTGATTATTAAAGTCAGGAAGAATTGCAACGCCTTCGCTACAGTTGACAAAAGCCAGGTTTGAAGGTGAAGTGAGGGGACAACCTTTAACATGGGAATAGCGTGGCTTTTTAAAGGCAACAATTAAATTTGCAACCTTGTGCAGCAGTCTAAAAGGCCTCCTTAGCAGCAGTGAGTGAGTGCAGATGTGATGTAAGGTCCTGAAGGGGAAAAAAAACATTATTATTACTGCTCTTTGTTTAGTGTATTCCACCATCAATACAGCTTTCCTTGGACTTTTTGCAACCTTCTTGCACAAATACCATAACAGAGAAGGCAGCATGTGCAGTATAGATGATTGCATTTATCTGGCCCGTCCCGCAGCCTTGTATCACCTGCTAAGGTTGACACAGTCATTGTTTCATACCAACCACTTTACTGAATCAGTCGTGATTGCTGCCATTGAATGCCTCTAAAGTACGACTTTCTTCCGATTGTGTACCACCAACAGTAACATCTATGAGCAGCTGCCTGAAGGCAAGTGCCTGAGATATTAGTTCTCCACTCTCAGAACTGTTAGTCACACTGACAGACACCTGAGGCGGTATAAAGGACCCCTCAAAGCCATGAAAGAGGGAGACGGGCCACTTCTCTTCTTCAAAACCTCCAAGTGAGGAGCAAAGAGATGCAGAGAGGAGGGGAGAGGAACTTTCTAAAGCCGCACTTATACCCCTTCGCATATGGGGGCTATACCTCGGAGTAGACATGAAGGGGGAACCCATATAGCTACAAGGCCCGGTATCATAAATAACACAAGACTTCTCCTCTCCCCTCTCCCTCTCCTCCAGTTCACTGCTGGAGCGTTTCATATGGTAACTAGGTGTTCACTGTGTGGCCATATTGTTGCCCATCTTTCAAGTGGCTCAGAGGAGGAAACCTTGAGGTAGGGGAAGAGAAGGAATTTTTGATGAAAAAATGCATTATTCCGTTCTTTTTCCAGTCCCCATCCCCCCTCTCCCTGCCGCTCACTGTGGGAGTGGAGTATTTATTACATAAACGGTAAAAAGAGGAGAAGAGAACTCAGCTGGAGGAAGAGGGAGAAATAGAGACTAAGAAAGCTACAGGCTCTTTCACCTGTCAGGTCAAGAATGTGGGTTAGATGATGGAATGAGCACTTCTTTTCCTCCTCCACCCTCCACCTACACAATATCACTATGCACTGGATATATAGATGCCCTCTCTATGCGATTAAATCAATGTCAATCATATTTCAATATCGCTCTGGTCAAACTATACCATTGCCTGCCAGAAAATCAGGTGCGCTTATTATTATTAAAGGTGAGCTTTATTTCAGAGCCAATTGTAAGTTATTGGCATAGTGTATGATACATCAAATTTTTTCACATTCTCTCTCTGAGCTTCTCGTCTGTCAAGCTGAGGAAGTGAAAGCCGTGTGCTTCTCTCTCTGCCTATCAGCAGCATGGCTCTCCAGCATCACCCCGCGTCTCGACACACAAGGATGATCTGGAGAATCCCAACCAAGTACATTATTCAGCCGCTCCCATTATTTCCATAATTGCCAGCATTGTAGTGGTGTTTGTAATGTCATTAATAACAGGCGCTGGCGTATAATACGCTTAATGTTATTTATCTGTTGGCAGATAGCTAGATGCTGCTAATCCCCATTCATTTGCTGTGGATCAATGCAAATCCGCTAGCGTGAGTGAAATCCCCACCCCCTCCCGGAGCCGATGGTTCCTAATGTATTTTCCCACCATTAACCAGCCATAATCCCTGCTAATCATCGCTAATCCACATCTCCTGTGTGTGATGATACTTCCCTGATGAAGGAGGCATTGGTGTGCACAAGCGCCCGGGCAATACTGAGGCTGCAGCTCCTCCGCCAGTGCTGCCAAGGGCCCACTCAGTATAGGAGAGCAGCCTGCTGAGGAAGAAAGAGGGTGGATGGGGGAACGGGGTGAACCTCCGAGTTTCACGGGTCAAACAGTTGGGTTTGTCTGTCTTGCGTTGAGTTCCCCTCATGTATGATTGATTTATCAGCATACTGGAGGTTGTACTCCCCAGTATGATACAGAATAAAGAATCACGATTGCGTGCCATCAGAAATAATATGTGGTGTGTCTGCCCTGATGCTTGGAAGTTTGATCCCTGACTGAGTCATACTGAATAAAAAAAAAAGGGACCTGTTGCCTCTCTGCTTGGCACTGCAGCAGTGAAGAGATGGATGCCGGTGTTCTTGTGCACTTAAACTACTTAACAGAAACAACAGCTAAACTCCTGCAGTACAGTCCACCTCATATGAGGTTTATTCATTAATATCTTGACTATTCTGGCCTCAATTCCTCATGACCTCACATGATGCAAGCCAATATACTACAGCTAAAAATTGTCCCTCTTACCCACTGAACTGTTCTAAGCTTTGTAGCAAATTTTGGAGAGGTTTTGAGTCTCTTTAACTGCCAAGGCCGCTGAAACTTGAAAAGAAAAGCATCAAATAGCACCTTATTTACATGGACAATATGATGATGAACTGGCTTAAATGACCTCTTGTACAAGCAAAGGATCAGGAAGCATGCATTGCTGATGATGTTCATGAAAACACAAATGGCAAATGGAGGATTAGTACGATTCAATCAGTCACATTATGTTGCACGGACCTTCCAATATGTTCTGATTTACATTCCACTCCTGGCGACTACAGCTGCATCCAAGTCCAAGCTTGGCTACTTCTCATGCTCTCTCTTTCTGTGTATGTGTTTGGGTGAGTGAAAAATGCACTGGAATGATAAAAAAAAAATGAAAGGAAAACATTGAATTGGCTTTGTGTGCCGTTGCAAGGCCTTGGTCCCCATTACAAACTGATGCAAAGGTGTAGGCTGATTGAGCAAGTCGGATTACTTTGCTGCTTCACACACACACACACACACACACACACACACACACACACACACACACACACACACACACACACACACACACACGCACGCACAGGTAAAATTATTACTTTTTTTTCATAAATCTTTGACTGAGGTAGAGCTTTCATACTGTACCATCCTAGTTGTGCCGGCTGGGGGCGCTTGTGGCTCGCTGTTCTCAGGGAAGCGGCTTCCTCTGACCAAGCCTAATTTGGCCTCATCTTCCACAGTTTGGCCAGTTCCTCCACTGCAAAGACACTTTTTTATTCACCTTATAGCAGCGCAAAAAAAAGAACGTACTATTAAAATGTGTCATCTGGCTTATTTCTGTGTCCATCTTTTGTTGTGATCAAGTTTTTGAACGCATAACACGGCTGTACAACGGACGCACACAAACCCCTCTTTGAAAAATAGAATTACGCACAAGGGAAGGAAAATCTTGATGCATATTGCTTTTTTATAGTATGGAGAAATTTGTAGATGTGTGCGAAATTAATAACAACCACGTAAGATGTGTTGTTGTCTGTTTCCAAAGTGTGACACCTCGATAGAAAAAGTGTTTTATTCAGAGACTGAATACTACTTCCAACTTTGAATTAGAGAGATGTGACACAGGGAACCTTGTGTATTCTTTTTATTCGTATTAAATGATTACGGTACACTTTCATTGAGAATCATTGCCATTGTAGTTAAATAATTCTTCCAATATGATGAGATGTGCAGCTTATAACTATTTTGAAATAGCCTGTCTCAGATAAATAAGGCGACAGCAGTGGAAGTTAAAGATAAATAAGTTTCTTCAACAAATCTCAACTCTCTGAAAATTGTAAACTATCCTTAAGAAGGCGGAATATTACTGCTGTTGTGGATCTGTCCACTGTTGCCTTTTTATGGCGATTTTCGCAATTTATAAACGAGACCGTGGAAGACAAAAAAAAATCATCAGCGCTGGGAAAGTATTCATCCACGAAACCAAAGCAATATACAGTATCCTGGTCTTATTTATACACGTAAATGTGTTATAAAGGGACTGCTGCACTGGCCGCTGTGGCCTGTGATAATGGGAAGACAGAAGGGCCTGAACTGCTTTTATTGGGCTGCATTTAATCTATGATGATTTAGGAAAAAGGGATAATTATTTCGGTAAACAAAATGTTGAAATATGTGACATGTAAATGTATCTTTACGCTTATTCAACTTTAGCACCTACTGTTTGAGTTGATGTGTTTTTTCCCCCCCTCTCTCTCTTTGGAAAAGAGGCTGATTTTTCCCTCCAGGCTCTTCTGTCTCAGATCAAAGATTTGTCACGTTGCCTTTTGGATGCTTAAAACAAGACAAGTGACGAAGTGCGGTTTATGTAAGGTAAATAGCCTAAATCAACGCTTTTTACAAACGCTTTTTCAGTATGGTTTAGGTAGGCTGTTACAGTGAGCAGTGAGAGAGAGATTGTGGCCTATTTACTCGAAATAAATAAGTCATGGATGATGCTGATGCTGATGCTGCTGCCTATAATAATAATTATAATAACAATAATAATAATAGTCTTCAGTCAATGAAAAGACAATAAATTCGTATTAATATTGCACAATTTAATACTGCGATTACACAAAGATGTGAACAACGTCAGAGATTGTGTGAACTTAATACGGAATGCCTGAGGTAAAATACTGTTGTCTATCCCCCTTAACAGCACATGTACACAGCGTCTGATTTTAAACGAACCCCTATTACATAACGAAACACTGCTTTAACCCGAACACGTGTTGTGCTCACCACTTCACGGTGTTCAGTATACTGAATAGCCTTAAACATTATGCTCATGTTTATCTTGTTTGCCTGGTGGTGATACAATAGTCAGCAACAAAGGACGAGTGGTTTGGATCTTAATGAAGACAAAAGACCTTTTCTTGTATATATGTTTTATGTAAGTAATAAAATATTACTATAACATAAATATAAATGTGACTTTGCAGTCTACATTTAGCAATCAACATACAACCAATGTAGTAAACAAAAAAACATATTGAAATCCACTGCAACATAACCATTAACAGAGCCAAACAAAAAGCTCCAAACACATTTAAGAAATAAATATATATATAAATGGTCAGATTCATAAATGAAATCATATTAAAATATCTTCTTGGAATTAGTAAGTGTACAAAACTGCCCGGAAAGAAACAAAAACAAAACAATATCTCAGAACAAATACAAGTTTACATATTGGACATATTTACATATCGGAAATAATCCTGGCAACATTTTCTCTAAAATCTTTTTTTTATTATTTTTTTCTTGAAAAAACTTGTTTCCCTCATCTGTATTGAATAGCACTGCTGTAGGCTTTTGGACTGTCCAACATTGAGAAATGACACACAACGCACGAGTTTATCAGTTTTCCTTTCAGATCAGAAAAAAATAAATATATCTAAAGCAAGTCCCTTCATCGCTCCTCGTTAAGGAATTATTTTCTTTTCTCCGAATACAGCGTTTTAATATAATACAATGGATATGGGACAAAGGAAACGGTGTTGCTGTTTCTTTCTACAGATAGATCAAAACTTATGAAAACACAGAGTCAAAAAAATAAGAGTGTACAGCGTGATATTCCGACATGGGGCACTGAAGTTACCTGAGATATTACTTTTCATTTCGTATTTGACCAATCTCTCTTTTAACGTGTGTTTGGAATAGAACAGGCTAATAGGCAGTAAGCAGTGTAAGCTGACAGCGCTGTGGTGATACCAGGAACCTGTAAACATGGATTTATTGTGTATAAGCCTATTGAAATCAGCTCCACTCACAATTTTATGAACAAATATAAAATTGCAATAATAATATCAACGAAAGATTAAGTGCTCCATGCAAAAAACAATAATTTTAAAACAAACACCCCCCCTCAAAAAGAAAACAAACAAAAGAAAACGACAATAAAAATACGTGTTTAGAATCCATATTGCCCTTTTAGCGTCTGTTGCTGTCTGCAAATTTTCGACGTGGTCAGCTGCAAAGCTTTGAATATTTTTAAGGCTGTCAGAACTTGGATGTCCTGTTGCATTCGACACTATTTGAAATGTATCTGACGTTAATTGTGAGTATTTTCGTCTTCGGGTGCCATAATTTTTCCATCACCTTTCCACCACCAACTCCTCCGGCCACTGAGTCAACATAAAAGGTAAATAGGAGGCTGTTCTGATGAGTTACAGTACATAGCAAATAATGAAAGAAATAATAGACACTGTTTGCTGTAAGAGAGACACTGAAGTTTAAGTATTTCCAAACCAAAACATCACACTTAATATAACAAAGAAAGTATAGACTAATATTTAGAAATCTGGTTAATCAGTTTAAGCCTGGAAAGCAAAATGTTCATTCAATGTAGGCTATTCATCTCCAGTGTTAATCATTTTCAGGCAACCACCTCTTACTGGTGAGCGCCAACAGTTCATGGTACACCAGGAGGAGATGGCCTCACTTGCCACATTTAATTGCTCCCCATTTGAACAGCCATGGGATATCAAATTTACTTTATATGCATGTCTCCTCCATAGAATTTTGGTAAATAAAGATCTTTGTTTCATTTTAAATGCGCACGGAATCAATTCAGTAATAGCGAATGTTTTTTTTTTCTCTTTTTCTTAACATTTTCCCTCTTGCCATCTTATTTGTTGGACATGACGATCTCCGGATTCTAAAGACAAAACTCATTCTGTCCAACTTTTCCATGTCTCTTTTCTCTCAGGAAAACAAAAGCCAAACTTAAATACTGTAAACTCCATAGTCCCTTTCCCTTTTCTTTCCCCCCTCGGAAATGCTCGGATTGTTCATGAACAGTCACTGCACAGGACTCTGTAGTGTGTGGTGTAGAGGAGGCGTCTCTGCTTGAGAATATACGTCCTCCATATTCGGATGAGGGACCCCCACTGGTGTCATTCTTTTTTCTTTCTGTCTTCTGTTGCAAAACCAAACACGGACAACCTCTTTTTCCAACTGAAGAGTGCCGGCTAAAGTGGTGATTTCATGAGCAGATGGCTTTGGGCATTTTAAGAAATGGTTTTCCAGCGCCCCTTTCACTCCTACTTCAATCGAGGTCCTCTTCTTTCGTTTCCTGCCCTGCGCAGCAATCTTGTCCAAATTGGTTGGACTGCCAGTGTTTGAGTCTGTCTCCTCCAGCCACTTGTTTAGGAGCGGCTTAAGTTTGCACATGTTCTTGAAGCTGAGCTGCAACGCCTCGAACCTGCAGATAGTGGTCTGAGAAAAGACGTTTCCATACAGGGTGCCCAAGGCCAAGCCCACGTCCGCCTGCGTAAAGCCCAGTTTGATCCGCCGCTGCTTGAACTGCTTGGCGAACTGCTCCAGGTCGTCGGAGCTGGGCGCGTCCTCGTCCGAGTGGTCCTGGTGGTGGCTGAACGCCTGCTGGGGCGACTCCATCTGGTTGTCGTGGCTGCCCGAATCGTCGTGGAGCGGGTCCCGCATGCCATGGTGCAGGGAGCCGGGCTGGGGACTCAGCATCGCGTTGAGGTTCGTGTATCCAGGCTGCGAGTAGACCAGCGACTGGTGACCGTTGGATGCAGGGGACAGTGGGGATAGGTGGTGCGTCGTGGTCGGCGCCCATGAGCCGTGGTGGCTACTCTGCGTCTGCTGGTGCACCAGGTGAGATCTGTGGTGGAAGCCGCTGCTCAGGTCCTCCCGGGTCGCCTGCACGCTGGCTTTGTGCTCCTGCTGCCCGATGTGGGTGCCGCTGGTCCAGTCGGTGTTGGAGGTGGGCAGCCACTGGTGGTGCGTCAGGCTCATCGGGTGTCCCGTGTTGGTAGCCGCTAGCCCTTGCAAGTACTCGTGGTGCATCATTTTCTGCACCTCTCTGTAGGTCGTCCCCTGATGCATCCTATCCGAATCCGGATGCATGAGCGGGTTGGACGGTAAGGAGTTATTCCGCGGAATATACTGAGCTGTTGTCGCCATGGCTCCGACTTCGAAAACTGACGAGTACTTCGGAGGTCTCCAGGCTTTAGAGCCAAAACGCAACAACCTGCTCTGGGAGGTCTTGGGGAAGAGCGAAGACACGCCTCCCCTCCGCTTGTATTGGCTCCTCACCGATTCAAGCCCACTAGAGACATATTCAATAGGCGCAGGGTTTCAGAGCGTGGTACAGCGCATTTTACGCACAGGATGGATAGAGCTCCTGTCTCACATATGTTACAGAAAAACATACGTTCTATTTATTAAATGTCTATTTGTGTTTTATAGCAATACTGCTCTCGTTGCATATGCCCAATGTTTCAGTTTCCTTTCTGCTCTCCAAGAGAGTCTCTGCGCGCAGATCCTATTGTTGGCAATTGTCTGCCCTTAAATATTTTCTCCCATTCTCTCTCCAAGGAAGGTGAATAGGGCTGCAGAGCAGCGGGGCATGATTAGGTTTCCCTGGGTTTGGACGGGTTGTTTTACAAATAACCACGTGGGGGAGTACGGAGATCTTTTTGAAAGGGTGACAAAAATCCCCCCCACCCCATCTCCACCTTTATCATAGGTCACTGATGACTAGCGCTACTCATTTTAAATAGATTATAAACCGCTATGCTCCAGAATTGCAACCACCCACACAACGAGAGGCATGTAAATAAGCGCCGTGATGTGTCTATGAATGCTGTTGTAAATGTGTGACAAATTTGAAAGCATTTGCTCTATATCAAAGCCTCCGCGTTTGTCATTTATTTGTATTGTCTCGGTAATTTTCAATGTTGTATGATCTCATCATCACCACCCACTTGGTTATGATAGGCCAAGCTCTCTCTCTCTCTCTCTCTCTCTCTCTCTCTCTCTCTCTCTCTCTCTCTAACCTCGTGCGCGCGCACACACACACACGCACACACACACACACACACACACACACACACACACACACACTTACTTTACATATGGACGCACACGCGCGCACAGTGCATATAGTTGACAGTGGTGACAGATATCTGACACCATATATTCTATAGAGCACGAGACATTGAACGTAATAATTACTATGGCCGTTATCATGGTTTAGTACCATATCTGATAATAATCATATATAATTTATGAGAAAAGAAAACTAGAGTATATGACAATCTAATTTCATTTTCATACGATACTGTATCATTCCTGCCAGGCTGTCTTCAGTTGGTTTTGCATTTGTAGAATTTTCTCAGCCTTGGAAATTTGTTTTTTAACTGACTCAAGAAAATAAAATAGGCTATATTTTTATATCATTTTTCTCTCGAAGCATTTTACTAAACAGCAACTTGGAGAGAAACCCTGTGTTTCTTCCTCCTGGCTCCTTCCTCACTACCTCTCCCGGTTGATCTGATTATTTTTCCCTTCACGTTTTGTCCCAATAGCAAATTACCAATTCTATGAATTGCAAAGCAGCCTCAGAGACGCTGAGGGGTAGAGAGGGGGGGAGATGCGAAGATTGAAAGGGATCTTTGCAAACACAATCACGTTCTTAAATGGAAATGCGGGGCTTTAAACAAATCTTACATCTCTCCCGTTCCATTCGCCTAAAACTCTGCAATCAGGCACATGTTCCACTCCTTCTAAAACAGGAGCTTTTTGGAAGGTTTTTCAGGCGCAACAGTCCTATTTTAATCATTTACCTGAAAGCAATGTTTTGCCTTTTTATCTCAGGCGCGTGTTTGTTTGTTGTCATCTTTCCCATGCGACTATTCTCTTTCTATTTACAGGACGCCTCAACTGTAGTATTCATTTTAATCCGGGACTACATGACTAAAAGGTAAGTTGTCTTCTTTCTCCTGTGACCGTGTCCTTGCTGTACTGTCTCGACCGTGAACGATGTAGTGAGTGTGTGTAGAAAATGTTGTCGGGGTCACAGGTGCTCGTCATCATCTCTTGAAAGGCGTGGTTTTTGTCCAGCCATCCTTTATATATTTATTTGGGATGAGTGGGAGACAATCCTCACGAGTTATCTACGTGTCATTTTAGGGTCATTTGTTAGGGAGCTATGAAAGCCAGGCTATATATACATATACATATGAGCTTTTTATGCAATATCCCATATACCGGCGACACTCAGGTCATTTGTTTCATTTTAAGAAACAATTGTCACGCATTAATATGATATATTATGCAACGACATTGTCATAATACTCGAGAAATAGGAATTTGCATTATTAAAAATTGCCCGGATTTTACTTTGGATGAGATTAAACATGGAATAGATAGAACAATAATAATTGCCAGAAAATACAGTGACACATTACCTGTCAACACTCTCAATTACCAACTGATACATATATTTATTGAAATATTAATTGTTTTATGTGCTAGTCATTCATTGATAAAATATCATATGGGAAATATGCACATCAAATAAAATGTAAAAATAAAATGTAAAAAGGGATGATGATCCACTAACGCACGTCCTTCATGGGGAATCGCAGCCAGAATATTTATTGTCGAGAGTATATTTCTGTGCCTTAAACTCCTGAGGGACCTCAGTGGCTGTGTGACTGCTATAGGGAGCGGAGCTCCAGCTCTCACTTAATGAAGATGCGTTACCCATTCAGTCATTCTCGTCTCCCAGTCTATAAAAAGCAGTGGTTTCTGCCACACAGACCCAGTCTTGTGCTTCGCCATGCCAGCGAGGAGCTGCTGGAAAGAAAGATCCAGATGCTTGGCCCTTTGTAAAGAATATGGCCTTGTGTGCGCCGAGGTGCATTTTTGCCAGGACGCACTAGGTTTCCATGGTGCGCTCGATGAAAGGGATCACACAGAACTTACTGGTGAATGACAGGCCGTACAGGAAAAAGGGGGAAATGAGCACGATATGATGGATAAAAAAGAAAAAAAAAGAAATTACGAGGCACACTGAGTATGAACCGCACTGGTGAGTGTCGAGGAAGTTGGGTGACCCTTACCAAAAATAACAATGTCCACAAGTCTCGTCTTTGTATCACCCTGAACACACTAAAAAACACAGTGCTCTTATTTATTCTTCACCCTCTCGTGAGTTTCGTCTCTGGATTGTCTTGAAATAATTTGAGCATGCATGACTAGTCCTGTTTTTCACATGAACTAAGGGAGACATTTGACAATGGCCTGCTTTGAGGCCTTTATCCTAAAGCTGGCATTCTTTAAAATAAATAATCCTTTACATGAACGAAGGACACTAAATATACACGATGCTTTGGCTGACAAAACTTCATTTCCTCACTAGATAGTTTGTCTGCAAACACCGCAATGTTTAAATAAATGCAGTGAGTGTGTTGATGTAATTTAGGGGTTCATTTATTAGGACGGAGGCCTTTCCTTTTTTCAGTCAGTCACGTGTTAATCTTTCTCCCAGCCTACTTAATATGCAGCAGTTATTGTCAGGACGCACCTCAACCAATAGGACCCAGCCGACCCTTCAATTAACCAAGTTCCCCTCTCTTTCTGTCTGCCAGGATGTCATTACAGTAAGCGTACACAGTAAGAAAATAATAATGTGTTCCCGTTGACAGACACAAAAATAGCCCATGACAAAATCTCTGAGTTAAAAGGGGAATTATGAAATTATGTTTCACTGCATTGTCTGTATCCTCCAATAAGATGCCTAAAAATAACATTGTAAAGATAAAACATGCAGAAAAGGCTTCATTGAAATTGATGTTATTATTTTAACAGAATACAATTTAAACGAGGCCAATCTGCATTTAGAAACATTTTTTTTAAGTGCACACTGTCGTCTTGAACACAATATTTTCATATAAACTAATTTAGTCCGTCTTCTGTGGTAGGGATCGCAGTATTTTGTAAAATAAAGTTTAATCACTACAGAATTTTATTTTCCAAAGACAGACTATACATCAGCAATCATATATTCTTAAGACGTTGATACTGAAATTGTTTAGACCTGTGGCTTCTCTTAGTTCACTAAAACACACTTAAGGTCTATAAACACCTCTTCCTGAAAGTTATTCCAATTTCCAAATGGCCACGACCCCATATTTGATGTTAAACACACGTCTTCCTCAATTCCAGAGGGAACAATTCGACCTGCCACAAGCTATGTTTGGATTTTAAAATTCATGTGATGGAACCTCGGAACTACAGGGAGTGGAAAAATATTCACCAACTCACTCAATCAGATAATTGTATTTCTTTTTTCCACGTTACTTTTTCGTTTTTTTTGATAGACATGCGTAATGGGCACTAAATATGCAACAGCAAAAACCCTGTTTGCCCATACATTTTGAAGACCAAATCGTCCCGCCCTTTTCAGGTAACTTTTTTCCCTTTCTTTTTTGGCTAATGAACTCGGGCTATTCTGCCAGCATCCCCCTGAGAATGCGAGGGGGGGAGACGCTTCTCTTGTGGTAAAAGGTGCAAGTTTTCTCCCTCTATCTCTCGGCTAATTAGGCGGGGTCTGAACACGCCAGAATGAATATTCATGAAAGGCACCGGCGCGCAATTAGTCGTGGAGAGAGTTCCCAACTTCAATCCCCAAACAACGCTGCTTGCAGAGGAACGGGGTACCGGTCCCCCCTACTCCATGTGTCTGTGCTTCTGCGCCAAGCACTCTTTGAGCCCTCAAATATACTCTCGATTCTTATCAGCCAGTCTCCTGCTCCTCTTTTGAAAGCCACCACCAAAATGAGTGATTTGCCCACTTCATGTAAATCTCCATGGTAGGAATAACAGCTAAACCAGTAATAGGGCAAAACCAACAATTTCATTTTTTTCAGAAGTGGCCTAAACGCATATTTCCTACATGAGTAGAGGTTTAAAACTTTGGCGTCACTTTTCAACAAATGAAAAAAAAAAAAAAAGTAAAAAAAAAAAAAACCAAAAAAAAAAAAAAGGAAATCCAATTGAATTTAATTAAAATATGATACACCTTAAAAAAGAAAGGAATGCTCCTAATTTGAGAAGACTTCACTGACAACACATACACACAACAGCCACTCAGTGAAGTTGAGGATCTGTGTATTTGTAACAAAAATGGACAAACACAAACAAACATGCACCTGTGCGTGCACACAGTGACACACATACACACACACACACACACACACACACACCTATCACCTAATGACGCCTATCATCGAAGAACACACAATTTCATAAGCAGCACACCTGACTATTCCAAATCCTCTGAATTGCCAATGGCCCTCGGTGCACACATCCGCCTCCATCCCCTAAAGCCCCCGTCTACCTGTCTTGCGGCTGGCGTGTCATGCCGGCGTGAGCCTTAGCCCGCGCGGCTGCCCGTCCGTCCGCCGAGGACCCACAATCCTCTGCTTTGAATTCAAGGTGATTCTTATCCCCGACCCCCTCCTGGCCCGGCGCGTTTGCCTCTTGCCTCCATAAAGACGTGTTTATGTATGTATGTATGTGCAGAGGGGAACATGGGGAGGTTTTTTCGAGGGTTGGGGGGAGATAAGCAGTGGAATTTGAGGCCGGTGAATATGGATGGGGTCCCTGCTTTTAGAGAGCACCGCTGATAGAGAGGTAAACAGCTCCTGGCCAGGAGGAGGAGGAGGGGGGTGGGGAGGGGTAGGAGGGTGGATGCATGCACTGGCATACATTTGGGGCCTAACTCCATCTCTCTTCCTCTCTCTCTCTCTCATTCAGTCGCCATCTCTAAGGACTATCTATCATTATTCTTTCACCTTATTTTGTTGTAATATTGTCGACTTGTGCTTTTGGACAATCTTGTGGATTTGGACGACGGGGGTTCCATTATCAATACGCTGAGTACGAGGGTGTTTGCAAAACCTGTTTTCAAGTTCTTAAGTTTTGGGTTCTGTTGGGGTGCTGATGCTGCATTTTTAAAGGCGGTAAAATCAGTGGCGGCTGTAGCTCGATAGATGGGTAGAAGAGACACTTGTTTTGTATTTATGGATCCGAACAAATATCTGCATTCTTTGTGCGCATGTGAGCTGTATTACTCATCGTCGTTGTCAGCGTCGCACTCATCACTGTCGTCATCCTCATCATCACCGTCATCATTAGTCATCAACATGCTGATCAGGATAAGTCATTATTGTTGTCGTCATTCAGCATCAACTCTCCCTCCACCACTCCATAACCTACAGCTCCACTTCTTAGGCCACTGTTTTCTCCCTCTCCTCTCCTCCTCTCCTCTCCTCTCTCTCTACCTTTGCCCTCTTTCCCTTCCATGTTCTCCAGGTTATGATGATGAGGAGACCATTAACATGATGATCACAGACTTCCTGACTCTCTCTCTCTCTCTCTCTCTTTTTCTGTCTCTTCTTCTCCTGACAGATCCTGCAAGGCTTACCGGCTCGCCAACACGCAGGTCACGACCTCAGCAGGACACAACAGGAGTGAGTCGTCACGTCTCACGCGCACATGTCGGTGTGTGTGTGTGTGTGTGTGTGTGTGTGTGTGTGTGTGCGTGTGCGCGAGTGGCGAGTGTGTAAGCATGGAAAGATATGGAAAGTCTGTTCACCCAGCCTTTGCCCCAGCCCCATTCCACCAAGCCCATTCTTTTCATTTTCTGCTCTCCGCACACTGGACTTGAGTATGAAAGAGCATGCATGACTCTATGTGTGTGTGTGTGTGAGAGAGAGAGAGAGAGAGAAAGAAAGAGAGAGAGAGAGAGAGAGAGACAGAGAGAGAGAGGGTGAAAGCGAGAGTGGACACAAAACAACTTATACACCGGAGCAGAATCACTTATCCAGATAGCCTAGCGTTGCTGTCGAGTGAAAACCTCACAACTCCCTGTTTTGATGATTTTCTTGTTTTCACTTCACTTGAAGCATCACATCCTCCTCTGTAGGTTGAGAAAATTCTACAACCTTTGGGTTGATGAAACCATTTAAAAACCAATTAGTTAAACTCATAAAATGCAAAGTCGTCAAGCTATAAACAAGGCTGTTTTTCTTAGTTCCTGAAAAGTTGACATTTTGGAGATACAAGGTTTTCATCCGACAGCAGCACTGCACTGCTTGGCTTCAGTAATAGTCAAACAAACTGTACATAGCAAGAGAAATGAGTGCTAGAGTCTATCATACTGAGGATGCAGCTTCGGATGAGGTTTGGAGACATTTGTATGAAATAACACATTTTCACAAGTCTAAAAGCATTATTAGCGTTTGTACAATTTGTTGCTATTGCATAATTAAAGGGCAAATAAAGTTAACTTCATTTGGTGAAGAATGTCTTATTTGCATACAGGTAATTCAGAGTAGTTTCGTTCCACAGGTAAGCCCTCTCAGGCCCTGGCCTTCCTCTGGGGCAGCTGCTTAGTTTGGTTGCTCTGTTGGCCACGACACAACTCAGCTACTCTGTCTGTCTCTCTCACACACACACATACACACACACACACACTCTGGAGAACTTCCACACTAAGGCCCCACCGCAAAGTTATTAATGAGCTGTTTAATTTTAATTAGATAGTAATTCATGTTAATGCTTGCTTAATGGAGCCAAATAATTCCCCTCGGTCACTCGGGGTCTTTATGCTTCGTTTACCAGCCCCCGCAGTTATTCTCTAGCTTTTGTTTTTATATTACATTTCCAAGTCTCTTTTTTTTTTTATATACCAGGGAGTGAATGATGAAACAGTGAAAACATATGGGGTGAGTGAAGCGTGTGTGCAGTGTGTGTGTGAATGTGTGCAGTGTGTATGAATTTGAGAGAGTGTGTTAGTGAGAAAGTTAGTTTGTGTTCATGTCCCCTTCATTTATATCCCATTTATATGTAAGTGCTTTTTTATTCCACCACGTTTGTGTCCGTGAATGTCTGTGTGCATGTGCGAATAGTTGATTACACCGCCACACACACACACACACCACATACACACACACACACACACACACACTTGCCTCATCTCTTAATGCACAGGCCTACAGTAAATGCCCTAAGTCAGACCAAAGAAAAGGTCAAACCCGGTATTGAACGCTAAGCAGGGTCAAACTCTCAGGTTGAAGTGCAGGCCACCGGTGCATGTCTAGGTACCAAGACAGCTGTGGGAGTGGGGTCGTGACCTTTCGTCCCGGGCGGGCCTCGAGGTAAATCGTCCATGCCTCTCGTCACATGTGCATCCGATGTGCGCTGTTTACCTAGGGACGCGCTTGTTCAAAACACCCCCCCCCCTCTTGAGGTTCAAACATGGGTAAGGGTGCGTAGGAGTGACCGGGCCGGTCCTAACCGAAGTGGAGGGGGGGTGGGGGGGTGGGGTCAAGGCTGCTGAGCTCCAGAAGAGTCTGTCTCTGGTCTGTCTGGGTGCCTCGGCTCTATAACGGAGCACTAAGCTGAGTGGTTGAATTGAGTTAGTGGCTACAGACAGGCTTTTAATTGTTGATTGACCAGTCTGAGTGCTTCCTGGGCTGGGGTCATTGCAGAGAGCAGGCGGCGAGGTCCCCAGGCCCCAGCGGCAATTTCAGCCACACACACCCAAGCGCCACGGAGGGGCGGAAAGAGATGGAGAGCAGGACGGCGGGAGGAAGGTAGCTGGGACGCGACAAGGGGGATGGATGAGAGGGAGACTTTAGAAAGTTAGGAGATTTGCTCTGCTTTATTTATAATTTTTGATCTCAGGATTTACCGGCAACAGGCAATTCAAACAAACAGAAAAGTATATTGGTGACAGCGTTGCAGTCAGTGTGAGCAGAGCAAGCCTTTGAGGTCCACAGATTAGCAAGTTCAATGTTTACTCCTCCACAAAATCTCAGCTCCTTCATCTGTTTGACAATTACAAATTTACTTTGTACCCGTTCCATCCACTTCTTGCCCCTCCTCTGCCTCGCTCCCTCCCTCTTTATCCTCTCCTCTCTCCCTCTCTTCTCCCCCAGCCCTCTTTCCTCTAATTCTGCACGGGGCCACAAAAGCCCATTCTGCTGTTTTAGCGGGTTAGCTCCTCTCTCCTCCCCTCCTCTCCTCCCCTCCTCCTCCTCTCGGCTCACAGCAGGTGCCCGTCCTCGGCTAACATTTGTTATCTCTAATCCTGCAGGTTCGGCGCACAAAAAGAGCGTAGTAAACTCTCTCTCAGCCCTAATCCCGCCACTCCTTTTTTGATGGCGCTCCCCCTCGCCCTCCTCTCCTCTTTTCTCCCTCCTCTATCTCTCTTTTAGGCTGCTGGGGGGACACTCCACTTCTCTGATTGCCGCACAGTTTTTTATCACCGTGGCCTTCAATTTGGGGGGCGGCTGTTGGTGGCGGGGGTGTCCTTTTTTTCCCCCTACTTTATACCTCCGGTTCCAACTCTCTCTCTTTCTTTCTCTCTCCCTCTGTCTCCCTTTTTGCCCCTTCTCCCTCTTTCTCCCTGTCTCTCTGTATCATTTACAGCCATTTTCTGGCAATTAAAAGGGAGCGCTGCTGCAGGATTTTCGCCCGCAGTGCAACACTACAGCGCTGATGAATAATTCTTCACCCTGCAAACTGGAAAGCTAGCCTTTCTTTCATGTCGGCCCTTTGTTGATTTACCATTAAAACTTACTGCACCGTGCTATGAGCGGAGGGCCCAGCTCTGCGGATACTGGCAAAAAGCAAAAATGGGGATGAAACAGATATGTGTACATATGCTTCAGGTCAGGGTTTTTTTTTTTTTTTCATTTATTCAGCCTCGAGTGAGGATGTCTTTGAGTTACACATCGACGTGTGAGTCATATATATTTGTGTTTATGGTTTTGATTTACAGTGCATGTGCTTTTTTATTTACGTTCACTGTCTCGCTTTGTGCCACTTAGGTTTTATGTTAATTTTTTCTTATCAGCGCTTTGTCATTATGTGGCTGTGCTGTTTTGTGTGTGTGATTAGAAGGTCATTCATCTCTCTTTCTCTCTGTGTCTCTCGCACACACACGGACACACACACATACACACACACATACACTCTCTCTCGCTCTCCCTCTCTCTATCACAGACACACACACACACACACACGCGCACCAAGCAGTGAGTGATGTGTGGATGGAGTGTGTGGGGTGCCTGGGCTGCGGAGGCGGGGTGGTGTTGACAGTATGGTAAACGATGTGGGTCTCCAGGCCGGCCCAGCTCTGCCCTGCTCTCTGTAGCAACATCCTGGAGCCGGCTATTCACCACTCCGGCTTTGGGTATTTTAGTTTAGTTGAATAACTTTATCGTCCCAGTGGGGAAAATAAAAGTTTATATGTGCTACATTTAGAGCGTCACAATAAAACAATTCACAGTAAAATAAATGCACCAGACACCAGGAAATATAAGATAGAGCAGACAGTAATCTACCATCACAGCCCATGCATCTTGTAATCCCTGCTGATTAATACCTGTACACTGTGATTTTGCTAATGCTGGAATACTCATATTTCTTCACATTGGTTACTTACATTACTCCTGTTAATATTGTATTGCCCTGTTTTGTTTAGTTGCACTCTTTTGTTTTGCATTGCCTGTGCTGCTCTCAATTTTACTCATATTTGCGCCATGACCCCCAGAAAACGTTTTTCATTTCACTTGTGACAATAAAGTTTAAATTGAACTGAATCAAAACAACAGCAGTGGTGCAGACCAGCAGGGCTGCATGGGATCGCATGTGTTTGTTTAGTAGTGATACGACCACAGGGATGAAATACAGTTTAGTTTAGTTTTTTCTTGTTAGTAACTACCTGGAACCAGCGGTCAGAGGGAAATAGGATAAATTCATTTTAAAAGGGATAAATGTGGCTGGAGAGGATTTTGTCCACTTTAATCATAATGACTGAAGCCGAGCTCCAGGAGAGCAACAGGGGGAGCTGGAGGAGGCTCGGCCCAGGCTGGGGGTGCTGAATTAGGGCCTGAGAGGAAGCAGCTTCCCGCCATGTCATCTGGCTCAGTAGTTATCTCGCAGTCAGTTATATGGGCTTCAGCATATTGAACAGCAAATACGAACACACGTTCACTCGGGTTCACTGACAGGCACACACATGAGCAAGCAAACACTCAGACACACATACACAAGTACACATACACACGCACACACACGGGCACACATACACACACATTCACACAGTAAGTAAACAAACACTATTTTTCACACTGTCACACTCACATGGACACAGTCACGCGCTGAAGAGATAATGGTGGCCAGAGGCAGTCTTATTGCTCTCCTCTCTCTCTCCCTCTCTCTCTCTCTCTCCCTCTCTCTCTCTCTCTCTCTCTCTCTCTCTCTCTCTCTCTCTCTCCATGTCTGCAAGGCATAAAGCGTGCTCCGGTCCTCACTGTCTGTTAGATTTGATCACCGTCACCCAGCTGCAACGGACAGTGCACAGCTCAGCTCAGCTGACGGCTCATTGGCACACACACACACACACACACACACACACACACACACACACACACACACACATACAGCTACTCTGCCAGGGGATATTACACGCAGTGTCTGACACCTCTAAATAAGTGTTTACTCTGTGTGTGTTTGTGTGTGTGTGTGTGTGTGTGTGTGTGTGCATGTGTATTTGCCTTTGCATCTTGTTTGTGTGTATGTTTGCCTCTCCATCCATAAGCATTTGTCTCTGTGTGTGTGTGTGTGTAAGTGTGTGTGGGTGTGTGTATAGGTGTGTGTGCCAGGCAACAGCAGGCCTAGGAAATGTATCCAAATGTATCATCACCCATTCCCTGCTTCATTAACACAGCAGCATCATGTAATTCCATGAAGTACTCTGCTCATTTGAAGTGACAATGTCCTCATATGTATATGTGAGTGAAGTGTAATTTCACTGTGTAATGACTAAGCAAAAAAAATCTCAATAAAAAAAATGTGAACGAGTCTCTGTCTGTGGTGGAGTCCTTTAGATACCTGTCATTGTATTTTTTTTTAAATATGAAACATCAAGAAGATGGGTTGATGTGAACATAAAGGTAAAACACATGAATTCATCATTCATCTGCATATTTTTCTTCCGTTCCTCTTTGCCTAGTCTCTCTCTCTCTGTCTCTCTCTCTCTCTCTCACTCTCTCACACACACACACACACACACACACAATGTCTGAAAGCTCAGACACAGGGTCTTATCCTGCTGTGGCAGACACGAAGAAGCAGGATAGAGAGAATATATGTATGTATGTGTTTGTGTGTGTGTGTGTGTGTGTGTGTGTGTGTGTGTGCGCGCCTGCATGCGTACATGTGCATACATGTATCTCTGTCTGTCTGTGTCGAGGGGCTTTTAATAGGACAGAAAAGTGGGGGTAAGGTAAATCCTAAATCCGAGCACGCCCATCTCAGAGACCCGAGGGTGCCATGCTATGATTGACAGGCCTCCTTTCAGTGGCGCTGTAGGACGGGGGACGGATTAGGGCCGTCTCGCCCTAAAGGGCCATTGTGGCTCCGCGTCTCCCAGCTGCTTCACCATGCACCCCTCTCCACAACCAAGGAGGGGCCCTTGTGAGTGTGTGTGTGTTGAGTGTGTGCATGTGCGTGCGTGCGTGCGTGTGTGTATGTATGTGTGTGTGTGTGTGTGTGTTACAAATGGGTGATGTGGTGTGCATGGTATGGGTGCACTTGACCTTCTCTGTTTATTCTATGATCATTTAAAACAGCACCTTAGTCCCAAAGATTTTGTTTGTTTATTTGTTTGTTTTGAATCGAATCTATTTTTTTTTTGTTTAGCATGTACACCTAGATTTTTGAAAGGTAAGACTTAATAAAAAAAAATGGGCTTTACAACTTTCAGATCCAATGATATCTACACTACTGATTTACTTCAGTGAGTGAACCTCAAACAAAATCATGTAAAATCATTTCCGCCTACAAAATACATTTAAAACTCATGTTTTACTTGCTGTCACATACTTTTGGCCCTCGTATTAAGAACTCAGTCAAATTTGAGAGTGAAAAAATTTCTCACTCCATTTAAAAATACATATGCATAAGTCAGCAGTATGGCCACCGGTAGTGCTTTTCTCCAATTTCAGACTGGGGCCTTAAACACATTAGTGTGTCCCGCTGATGGTCTGTTGAACAAAATGTTGATTTTAGCCATAGCCACGCAAAATGTGAAAAAGCAAAAAAAAAAAAAATTATATCTTAACAAATTGTCCCACTGTCAAACTAGGATGGTTGCACTTGTGAATTCACTACGATATTTATGACCCAGTTGTACAGATCTGAGGATAAAAGACCACACAAAATGCATGTGACTCATCTATTGTGGCTGTATTTTTTTCAAATCTCTGACCAATAATACTTTTTTACACTGTACCTATTATGTAAAGTATTCTCTTTACATTATGTGCATGTTAGGATTCCACAGTCCAGACTATTTTATAAATCAGTCCCAGTATGAGCCTGCCCACTTCAGGGTGTCATCTGAATCACTGGAATACTATGTAAGCAAAATCTGACTTGGGAGCATTAATGCATTCTGGCATGATCGGATGATAAAAATCGCACTGTGTGTAATCATAGTAATGATCCCGGCTTTTCCCAGTCATCTTTCACCTCTGCTGACTGTGGACTCAGTGATGAAATGCAACATGTTACCAAGGGTGCAGTAACTCATTACATTCAGCATTTACATTTACCTTACTGTAATTGAGTAGCTTTTTTTGTGTACTTGTACTTTTTGAATATTTTTACTCTGCAATTTTACTTGTCTTTAAGTATGTTTTTACTGAAGTATTGATCACATCCATTACAGAGTACAATTTTTGTAGGCTCTCCAAAAGCAACAGAAACCGCATCATCGTAAATTGACAAATTGTGGAGCTCTTTGCAGTGAACCAGTCAATCAGCCAGTCTGTCTTAACTTTGTCTGTACGCTTTATTTTATAACTTCCAAATTGGCCAATTAAAAGAATCAAACGTTAACTCTTGTCCTTTCAGAATTGCATGGAAAATATCTCATGTAACAATGCTGTCTTTTCTAAAAAAGTAACTTTTACTCTGAATACATTTTAAATGAGCTAGATTTTACTTTTACTTGAGTCGATTTTTACACCGATACTTTTACTTGTGAAATATCAGCAAGGTAGCAATATTTCTACTTGAGTAGGATATTTTAAAATTCCACCACTGCATGTTACATAATGATATAGATACAACCGTAACTGACAGCAGCATATTTCTTAAGTTGAGTGATCAGACACACACACACACACACACATACACACAAAAGCACAAATTAGGGCCTCCCTTTCAACACTGCTATACGTGACAAGGCCTTACAGCGGTTAACATCTACCTCTGTCTGTGTCACAAGGCAGTAGGGTAGGTGGGGACAGGTGACGCTCGCAGCGTGGCTATAAAAGCCAGGTGTGTTCCTGCAGTCACCTGCAGCTCTGCCTCGACCCTGCTGGGAACTGCAGGGCCCTTCGTTGCATACCTGTACATAGATAACTCTCTCACCTTATCACCGCTGTGATTGATGGCACTGGTCAGACTGGTTCCGCTCCCTCTTTTAAAGAAGAAAGGCATTTTTAAATGGCGTGCTTTGCCTGTTCATTAATTGGAAAGTCGCTTTGCCACATCTTCCCACTGTGTTCTTGCTTCTGCCCCAGATCGCATGATATATGACTTGTGTCTTTTTAATATGGTCGGCATTTTTTGATCTTGGCATCATATTTCATTTTATTAGATAAGAGATAACATCAGGGATGAAATGTACAGTACTTGGAACTTGTTGTTTTATGGTTTTCCAAAAAGTAATAAAGACATGGCAAAATGAAAAAAAAAAAAAAAAAAAAAGGTTACTTTATGATTGCATGTGCGTGTTTTGTGTGTGTGCACTGCATATGAATCCAGTAATGACCTTTCCAACCTTTCTGCTGCTACCCTGAGGTTTCCCATCCGTTTCCAGAGGGGCATTGCGGGGAGCGCCCTGCATGGGGGAGCCCTCCGGGGCATGTGACCCCTGGCGCTGAGGCTGGGCAGGGCGGGTTGGCACTGCGGCAGTACTGGCGCGGAGCTTTGCCAGGAAGAGGGACTGCCAGAGGCCTACCACCTTCCTGCTGAGAGCCTCCCAGGCAATTAGACTGCTGCGGTAGTGTGAGTCGTGTTGTCATCCGAACAGTGAAGCAACAGAACAGCGATCAGGGCCAGCGTTTAGCAATATATGAAAAGATTGTGTTGACACTGTGTTGACACTTGAAAACCTACTGAGTGCAAACAGGTATATTGTTTCAGATTACAGTGTGCACATGCAGTATACTATTCACATGCTTCCCCACCCATGCACACACAGGCAAGCACATAAATGCAAGTATTTTGCCCGGAAAGCGTGCACAATGAGATAAGTCCTTGGAAGAAGAGCCTTGGTTTGATATGTGCAAAGGGTACAAAAAGTTGCCCTCCTTCTGCCCATGTCCCCATCACCCGAACGGGAAAAAGGAGTGGAAAGCTCTCACTCTCACTCTCCCTCTTCCTCTCTCTCTCTCCATCTCTCTGTCTGATGAAAGAGGCGCTGTGATCGCTTCGACAACAAAGGGCCCGGCCGCCTGTGTTTGGATGAGCCTCTCCTTTCTTCTCTCCTTCCTCCTCCTCCTCCATCTATCTCTTCTAACCCCCTCTGATCTCTCTCACTCTCTCTTTCTCCTCCACCCCCCACCCCCCCTCTTTCCTCTCCCTCTCCCTCCCCTCCTGCTCTATCTCTCGCTGCCTGATGCCACTCACTTGCAGTGCTGCTCCGTTCTTCGTTAGGGCCTCGGCGATACAATCAGGGGACGGAATTAAAAATCAGAAAGTGTCCTTGTCGGAGAGACGCCCCGGATGGCGCACTTTGATGTCTCCTCGGAAATTTGAAATTCATATGTTGTCACACTTCATTTTATTCCCCCTCTCTCTCTCTCTCTCTCTCTCTCACTCTCTCCCTCCTTGTGCTTTCTCCCTTTCTTCGTCTTCTTCCTCCTCTTCTCCGTCAAGTGCCATCATGTACTATTCAGTTAGAAAGATAGTCAGAAACGAGGGGAAGGAAAAGGAACGTAAAAGGCATTGTACAAGTGTTTTTGAAAGCCCTTTCCTGTCTTTTATTTTTCATGTTTTTACTTTGTGGGGAAGGCGGGGAGACATAATGAATCATTTAATTTCCTTTTGATTGTAGGTAGATTGGGGTTCCTGTGGGGCGCGTGGGCTTAGAGGTAGATGACAGGGACTAGGGGACCACAGGACGGGGTGGAGACGTGGCGGCGGGCCACTTTGATGCCACTTCAGAACCCGGCGCCAAGTCAAAGCGATTTGACAGAGTGAGGAAAGTGTGTGGCTGCCACACACCCTGCTGCGCACACACACACACACACACACACACACACACACACACACACACACACAAGCAGGCACATAAACTCCCTGGCAGAAACCCTAGCCCGGTCCCCAGCGAAAACAAATAAATGCACATGCCGCACAAACAGGGTCCATGATTTCCTCAAACCTTCAAAATGAAAGACGGGAGTTTGGACGTAATCCTATTAGGATTTAAATAAGGGAAACATCAAAACATGTTAATGTTACACTGAATAGCGTGTGAGCATATGTGTGTGTGTTTGTATGCGCGTTAGTGAGTGTGTATGTGAGTGTGATCGGGAACGCATTGTTGCGATCTGAAGGAATTCCCCTTGTTGTTCTAAGAGGCGTGGGAGCATAATTAGTCTTGAGTCAATGCAATTAATAAACAGTGGCTGTCCAAAAAAAGAAGGCTAAAGAGCTGGATTTGGAAGTGACACATTTCTGGACCTCTCCTCCTTCCATTCGGGGAAAACGAGGGGGCACATCATCGGGCCCTTGATGGCCCCTCCCAAGACAGTTACAAATGGGCATGAAGGTGAGGAGGGGGGGTGGGTGGGTAGGGATTGGGGAAGGGCTGGGGGAAGGTGGATGAGGAGCAGGATGGAGATGGGGATGGGGATGGAGATGGGGATGGGGGGGTCCCACCGGTCCGCAGTACCCCAGATTCATCATTAATCTCTCCTGGTGAGCCCCTCGGACCCCCCTCATCCCCCCTCCCCTCGCCACCCCCGTCTTCCACCTATAAGACCCACTCCCCAAGGTGATGGCAACCCATTCCTCCTCCTCCCCCACCCCCCCACCAACACCACCCACTCCACTACACCCCCCCTTTTCTTTCAAGTCACCCTTCTTCATCTCTCTATCTCTCTCTCCCTCTGTTTATATAGCTCTCTTACTCTTTCCTCCTTCACCCTCTCTCTCTCTCTCTCTGTGTCTTTTTCCTCCCTCTCTACTTTTTCTCCCTCCCCTCCTCGCTTTCTCCCTTCGCTCTTTGTGACGAATGGGTTTTAATAAAAGCTGACAGAGCGATGAAATTAAAAGAGTGCATCCCATGGCCAGCTATAGCTCCAGCCTCAGCCCCGGCACTGACATATTTAAAACAGGGCCCTATTTCAGCAGCCGGCCCGTGTCTTACATCACCGGGGCTTTTCAGTATTATCGGAATCATTACTGTTGTCTGACGCTGTATTGTTGATGTAAAAAAAAAATCATAGCTACAATTGGCACCAGAGGAGACAAGCGTTTAGCACCCCCTTCGTCCTTGTGCCAGTGGTGACCCCTATAAAGCAGTTTATTCCATCGACCCTATTAGCAGATATTAGGCCTCATCTCCCATGTTGCCTCATTACAGCCCCGGATCATAAAGAAAAGGGGGTTGGGATGGAGGAGGCGCTCAGAGACAGAAAAGCGAGCGCGCGTCTTTTCCGAGGGAACCCTTCCATAAGGAATAACTGACATGGAGGACTTACCCACGCCTCGGGAGCTCTCGCTCGACGTTAGAAAGCATTGTTTTGTTGGATTACAGGGTTAGGAGGGGAACTTAATCCCCTAATTTTTAATCTCTCCTGATTCCAGAGGGATGCATAAGAGACTGGGGGCTTCCCTGACACGGCGTGGGTAGCTGGGTTAGAGAGAGGGGGGCCGGGGGAGGGGTGAGGGGATAAAAGAAGAAGGGTAGTTTCCCTAACAAAGGGCATATGATATTATTGGCGGGGCATGACACTGTTGGTCAAAGAGATTGTGAGGCCAAGGCAAGGAATCTTTAATATCATCCAAATATCTAGTAGCCTAATAGAGTTATTTGAATATAGTTATTAGACACTTGAATAGAAATTTCCAATCGACTGTCAACTCATAAATGCTAAAAAGTACCCATAAAAGTATCCCAAATCAAAAAATATCAAAAATAACATCAAAAGTCAACAGGAGGATATTGATAGCAGCTTACAACCACCTTGTAACGGGCATAACTCCAATCCTATTTGTAGGCTGTGCACTACACAACATTCAAAATCGTTCTGCAACAGTGATAACGTATCCTTCTCCCAAAACATTTCTGCTTTGTCATTTCATACCCCCACCACCATGTGTCTGGGTGTGTGGATAATTTCTCAGACAGCTTACGGTGACAGGCTTTTGGGACGGAGGGATAAATTGTCTGGGAGCTCATCCCTATAATCTGGGAAGGATATACAGGGTCTCCCCAGGCAGAATACAGGGACTGTTCACCTGCAGCATTAGCTAAATAAGATTAGGAGCTGGACTGGAACCCAAACACCCGCTGTGGGCGTATATATAAAAATGTATATAGATATATATATATGTACACAAAATCGCATACATGAAATTTGTTTGAAATTTTAAGCTGAAAACACAGTTAACACCATTTGCAATGGGAAATTCAAAATCCATTTGATGGACAAGACATGGGGGGAAAGTAGGGACAACAAGCCTCCAGCCGGGTTCAACTGAAGGCCTCTTTCAAATGTAAAGTTAGCTATGGGGCTGGCGGGAGATGTAGCGGGAGAGAGGGATGGAAAGAGGGAGGGAGAGGGGAGGGAGGGAGAGGGGAGGGTGGTCGAGGCGGACACAGGGAGTTAGAAGTCGTTGCGTCCATTGACGGAGTAACCTTGGGTGGCTTCCAGCGTGAGTGAGAGAGTGAGTGAGCGACGGGGGCTTGGAGCTGAGCCAAGACGAGCCTTTTGTGCCGGCAGCCGCCACATTCCAATCAGCCACGGATATTTATACTCCGGGCCTAATTGAAAGGTTGGCTTGTGAGCCATCTGCATGAACGACGCCCCCCCACCCCCCATACACACACACACGCACACACACGCACACACACAATCATACTCCTCAGTGTTTTACCACCACAGACACAGCCAGCTTTGACCCACAGAGGAGGGAGGCCAGACATGCTGCATCTGTGACGGCTGACATCCCAGGAGACCAAAAATGCAAAGAGTGACTTATGGCCAAAACCATTTCTGTCAAAGGTTAAATTCAGGATTTGTTTCCATTTCTTGATATTTAATTCTCCTTGTGAAAAGTACATGCAGAGAAAGTTGGTGGTAATGTGTGAAGTCATGGATGTGATTCATTACATTTGATTATCGTTCACTGTGAATATGGAAGAAAAGTATGTGATATGTACTATCACTATTACAAGGACTACAATACTGATTGAAACAATCTCCTGTTTTTCTTTAAATGTTTGAATTTGCCCTTTACACTTTCACGATTCAAACACAGCATAATTATGAAATATGACACTTACTAGATGTAAAAAAAAAAACCATTACGTTCTTAGAGCTAATTTTACAGACAATTTGTCAAGTGGTTGTTATTACATTTAAATAATAACCATAACATTACATATCATACATGCCCTTTTCAGTGCACTGCATGTGATGCAATTGCTAAAATGTTTATGTGCATAGCAATCTCATACAGTGGCTAGGCATGGGAACTTGACTTCTTAACCTGAGGTAGTCTGGCAGTTGATAAAAGGAATTCAACATCAGTGTAAGATAAATCACTTGATGATTGATAATTGCCTAAAGGGAAAAAATGAGCAAAGCACATAACCAGTCAGTATCGTTTGTGTAATGAGTATGTTTTCTCACAGTACCTTCACTGAACCACACAGTGATGGTTGTGTGTTTAGGGCCGCTATTGTATTTCAGGTGGGTCTTATAAGTAAAACCATAAAAAGGCTAAATGTATCTTCCTTCTCTACTCACTCTGATAAACACTTATCTTGACGTTAAAAGAAATCCCTTTTACTTCTCTCTCCTTTGTTCTTTTTATTATTCCTCTTACTTCTTTTCCTTGCACTTCTCTCATACATGATCCTTCTAGGGTCACAGGTATATATCATCAGGGCAGTTTGGGTCTGACCCCTGCACTCCTTGCATTCAATTGGTTGTAAAGTTGATGATCTACAGTAGGATCTGAAGCTTACTGTAAGCTTAAGTCGCTGGATAGCATCAGCTAAATGCCTAGCTATCCAATCCAGCTGTGTGGTGTAGACCTCGGGCTTATGAGAGGTTATGTCAGCAAGATGTAAATTGATCAAAACATCACAAAATGGAATCCAGTATCACATCTGCTATGCTGATGATGATTATACATAACATATTATTAGTGTTAAATCTTATCCAACTTTTAACCTAACCCCTAATCTTCACTTTATATCAAACCACAAAAATGTAAGCACAAGTTTAACCATCAGACTAACCACATGCCTTCAGACAGCAAGCCAAAAAAACTTGAGGCAACCACTGAACAGTTAAACATAAATATCACACTTTTGTTTCACATCCACAGAAATGCACCATAGGCTCATGGGATCGGGTAACTAAACCCACTGATTAATGCACAATTAGTGTTGTGTTGTGTCAGTTAACAGGATGGGCTGATGGAGTTTGCAGTAATGGTGAGGAGTGTGTTAAAGCTCTCGGCGGGCATCCAGCTGGCCCGTCGCTCGTCTCTGGGACGTGTTTGGCTTCCTCTGCCAGCTGGCACCGGGACACACCGCCATGTTCATTCATGACAGGCATCTCCAAAAACTTGAGAAAAAACCTGGTGATTCTTGAATGCTCCTTTCACAAGATGCTTTCAAAAAAAAAACAAAAAAAAAACGATTTTCATGTGTTCTAAGCCAAGGACATTTGGGGTAAGTCAGAAAAGTTTATTCAAAATGCCACCCAAAACATTATTCATATCTGTGTGTTGTGTATGACACTCCTCAAATTTACATTGCCACAAAACAGCAGTTCTAAAATAATAATAGTAAAAAAAAAAAAACAACCCTTCACCACGCAGTCTGTTCCACCACCATGCAGCATGGTGACATATCAGGCGACTCTATCCAGGGAACTGAATCACTCTGTCCAAAAGCAGGAATTTAGGCTTTTCACCAGAAAACAGAACCATTGGCATGCTGCTAGCGAAGGGGGACAGTCTGCCAAATGCAGAATCATCCTCTGTTCTCCCTTGGCTTGCACCAGTGATAAATCATCAAAACGCCGAACAACAATTAGCACTCAGTTGACACTCTATTCACATCCAACAGTTGATACAGGAAGCGGGCCAAATGATGTAGAATACAAGTTATTGTCTTGCCAAGTGCATCTGTTAATATCAACATTGGAAATCTATCCACTTGTTATATGAGCTTGTGAAAACAGGCCGACAGATCCCACTTAGCTCCAATATAAACTGTGTACAGCAGATTACCGACATTGCAAATTTACACTACATAGATAAAACTCAAGGGACAATTAATCCTCAAGTGATTACATCACTCCAAGAACATGAACTCATCGCAAATGCCTTACAGGTCAAACATACAGTAGCATGTCCCCCTTCTTTACATTCAATAGGAAATCATTCGCTCAAAGGGATCAAATATACTTCAATAACAACAGAGATAAACAACACTCATCCGGTTTAATCTCTCTGAGGAGCGCCCGGCTCAATCAATTAATTACCTAGTCTCTGTGTTTTACTTCAGGGCATTAGTAATGATCTTTAAATATTAATTTAGCTTTGTCCAGGGACTGATATGAAGGCCCTGTTGTTGTCTTCTGGATCTCTGGTTGTCAAGTCAGAGGCATTTTGCTTTAGGAGGGAAACCTGAGGAGGGTTTATGCTAGCCGAATGTTTTGTTTGATCAACACAATGCAAGAGGACAGATAAGCTTTCTCTGCTGCTTCTGCCTATTGAAGACTTTTTTTTCAAATAGAAATGGACAAAAGTTTGCATCTGTGGTGAGTGTTGCAGCAAAGCTCTGTGGTTTTGTTGTGGGTGGCTAATGTTGCGCTGAGTAAGAGAGTGCACCCACAAACGATTGTTCAAAGGACTTCAGTCTAAACTGAGGAAAACCCAATTCAGGTGCCCTTTGATCCATTTTATTTGTGTTGTCATGTATTCAAGGTTAATTTTCAATACATGTTTGAGACATTGTTGGAAGATTGTTTACTCTTGCAGTTTTCTCTTTGTGCACCTTCCTGTTTATGACTCACCCACTGTGAGTATCTGTCCACTTACTGGGAGAAAGGAAGAATAGGATAAGTATGGAGGATTGTCTAAAATGATAGAGTGAAGTTTAGAAGACATACTGAAGCTAACTCTGTTGACCCCCAATGGGGCAAACAAACAGGAATCACAACAACTTTTGAGTAAGATGAGGTTTGAAGAACCCCCAAGCCTACAGAAGATAGTATCCATCTTCAATGGAGGCAGGAGGGATCCGTTTAGGCTGTCTTTAATAATTAACTTGATACATTTATTTATTACTCTCCACCACAGAGATACCCAGGTGAGTTCAGCTTCTCTTGGGATGAATGCTCAGGGGATGGGAGGGAGTGGTAGATTCCTCTCTTCTTCTCTTCTATCTCTTCCTCTGCGTCAATGTTTGTAGCCCAGAGCAGAGGAAGCCAAGAAAAAACCCAGCTTTGGCCTCTGTCCACCTTACCTGCAAAACACCCCACATCAGCATATTTCCCAGAGCTCCAGTGGGCTAAAAACCAGGAACGCGGAGACTGGAGAGAGAGGGAGGCTGCAAAGCTAATTGGCCGATGTATTCAAAATAATTTGTCTGTTTTTTTTACGTGGCATGTTGACCTGAAATCTCTGTAGAGTACAGTTTGAATGTTATCTAAAAAGGATATATTTTCTCTGATACACAGTATGAAAGTAAAGTTAGTGAGTGAGTAAAACTAAAGAGTGGTCTGGTACACTATACCTCCGCTCAGTTTCAATATTTTCCATATTTTTTAGATGATAGGCCTCCAATCTAGCCACATGCTGCGATCAAAGATCCCTTTCAACTTCAACCTATATTGAAAACCACAGCATTTACAAAGGCATCTGCATGGGTTTTAAAGGATATGAAGGTATATGCATTTGTATACACAAATGCATATACAGTATGCCTCTCTGATATGTATGTTTTATGATGCGTCCGTCTCTGTTCTATTAAAATATTCTTTGAAACAAATTCAGGCTGAAATATATTAATTATTTCCTGTGATCTTGGTTGATCTGGTGCTCGTCTTGAGCTTCGACCGCAACTTGACCGTATGCCAAGCTGGGGGTGAAACCAACGCAAACAGGCAACAGCTTAACAAATTACCACTCTGCTGCCAAGTACTGGGAGGGAAGCCGAGGCACAGAGGCTTACAGAAAGAACTAAAACCCCTGCTGCAGAGACCGAGAAACCCCAGAGGGTGAGGGGTGAGGAGGAGGAAGAGAGGGAGGGAAGGTGGGTAAAGGCTGAATGGGAGAGGAGGCAGAGGGAGAGAAAGAGAGAGAAGGAGAGATGGAAAGAGTGAGAGGGATAGAGAGAAAGAGGGAGAGAGGCAGAGAGCAAAAAATGAAAGAACAGAAGAGGCTTGATATGATTTCAATGGAATGTTTGTTGACAGTGCTCCGTGGCCTGGGGCCTTGGGATAAATGATTGAACACCACGCCTGTCAAAGCCGGAGGATTTCTGTGGGCTTGTGTTTCTCACTGCGCTTTTTCGCTGGAGGGAAGGTAGCAGTCAACTAATTGACAGAGAATTAAGCATGAAACGCACTAAGCACAGCCCTCTTCTGCCATGGCTGGCCTCTCCACCACAGTGGGGGCTTCAAGCCAGTTAAAGGCTGCGGATGAAACACGCGCACGCACAGACATACGTTCACGACACACATATACACCCATACACACTGAGATGAAATCAGACACGCACAAACATACAGGCATGAATACATCTGCAAAAAAAAAAAATGAAGATAAACATCCGAACAGATGGCCCACTATTCAATTACACCAGATCAGTAATTCCACACTCAAACACCCACACATAAGCAAGTGCACATAAGCAAATCAGCAGTTGCAAAGAAACACAGGGTTACAGGATGTGTACAGAGTACATAGGCAAACAGTATAGACTTTTCCTGTGACAAATTGCTCCATGAGAAAGTAATCCTTCAAGATTAACAGTGTCATTCTCTGCCACACCTCACATATTATCCTCAGGGGGCTGCGACTTGAGCCGCGGGCTTCTTGCAAATGGCTTACCAGGCCTGCACTTGTACTAACTGATTTTACTGATTGAGTTCTGAAAGGTAAAGTAGATGAAAGAGAGAGAGAGAGAGAGAGAGAGAGAGAGAGAGAGAGAGGAGGGGGGTTGTGAAGAGGTACAAGGACTGGTCAGGTGGGCGTTTGTCTTTCATATACTTGCCTGTGATTGAGCGAGTGCGGGCCGATTAAAGTTGAGCGGTGCGGACCTTTAGCTGTAAATAAACACCACCGCCTGCTGTAGCCCGGCCAGGAACACGGTGGTATACAAGGAGTTCTCACCTCATTAAAACTTGGAGCCGCGACAACAAAAACAACATGACTAAGCAGCGGGTGTGCATGGGTGTGTTAGGGAGGGAGCGAGGGGGAGTGTGTGTTACAGAATTGGGAGGGGGAGGCAATGTGCGTGGGGGAAGGGAGGGGGAGTATTTTCGATAGGAAAAGAGGAGGAGTAGGGGTTGACCAGTATGTGTGTGGTCATATGTTTGTATGTGTGCTTGTGTGCGCCTCCTTCAGAGGTTGCGAGAACGATCCGGGCAGAAGACGTGTCAAGGAGCCCCCTCTCCTCCCCTCTCCTCCCCTCTCTTCCCCTCTCCACTGGCCGCATCAGCATGCGAACGCCCTTGTGAAGGAGCTGGAGCCAGGCAGAGAAAGAGGGAAGGATTGAAGAAGTGAAGGGGAGGGGAGGCCGCGGGGGTCAAAGGGCCAACCCCTTCCTGCTGACTACCGACCAATCAGATGGTGTCCTGCACTGTCAAGAAGGGAAAAGAGGGGGGAGAGGAGAGGAGGAGGTGGGGGAGGAGGTAAGGAAGGAGGGAGGTTGGGTGGGTGGACTGCAGGGCGGACCCCCAGGGTCAATTATCCCGGGGAAGGAGGTACTGTAGCCAACGCTCTGCATCTCATTTGCAAGGCAGCAGCAAAGGTGCACCTGAGCACGGCTAGCGAGCGTCCTGCCGTAGCGCCAAGGCAATTAATGTCTCCTTTCAATGACATGTGCTTCTCAGTGTGACAGTGGCTGGGCAGCTGTGGGCCGGGCCGGCTGGCTAAAAGAGAAGGCCTTACCGCTGCCTCCTGTCTTCCCACAGAGACTAATTTCAGGTAGAGCGCCTCGCCTCTGTTAGGCCCCCAGTCTGAGTTAGAGGGCTGTGGGATCAAGCCTACACACACACACACACACACACACTCACACACACATCCACATACACACACACACACACACAAAGACAGGCACGCTCAAAATGACACACACATGCAACCCCACAAAGATAGACACACACATACACTCTCTCTCACACATGTGCACACCACACACACACACACACACACACACACACACAAGACGTGTATGCTCAAAATGACACAGGCATGCAAGTGCACAAAGAAAGACACCCTCATACACTCTTTCTCCCACACACGCACACACGAAGACATGTACGCTCAACATGACATACACAGGCAAACACGCGGAGATAGACGCTAATTTTCTACCTCACTCTTTCACATGCATACACACACCCACACACACTCCCTCATAGCAGGTTCAACAACTTGTTAATTAGCATATGGGAAAGTTGCCCCACCCATACGTCGCATCAACAGTTACTGTTTACTGTAGGTTACTCATAGTTTTGCCAAAACTAATATAATTATGAATCATATTCACGCTTGGTGATGAAGTGTTGTAATTTAGCTTTGGGTTGTACCCATGTTGCATTTCAGCTGTGGGTTAGTGATAGCGATAATCCAGTCCAGAAAAGCAAGGGTTGCACCCCTTACACAGAATGCAACATGTCTTGTGGCTGCATTGCATTATGGAATATTAAGACTTTGGAGAAATTGGTATCTCTTCCTCATCTAAAATTGATTTCTCCCTGTATGACTATTGTATGACTATGTATTGTCAGTGAAAAATGGAGTGTCTATAAAGAAGCCTTTACTCTTTGATTCTGAGGGACTGATGCCAAATCCTGACGCTTACTGTTGATGTTTTAGACATTTTTTCTCCTTTTGCTGGAAACAAAATGGACCCAGAAACGCAAGGTACATCACCGATTGTTTTTTTTTTTTAACAGCGGTAAAGTGTTTTAGGGTGGAATTCTTGAGTCATTGAAAAGTGCCACAAACTACTGACATTTACCAATACCCGGGACCTGATGTGGCTAAACGAGGCTGAGTGTCAAAGTAGAGACCGGGCTTGGATTTTAAAGGAAAGGGGAGTGGATGAGAGTGGCTATAGAGAAGGATATCGTAGCATAATATTTAGTAGGAACAAAAATCAATGTTGATGACCTAGAACATAGCATGCCCTCAGGCTCTTCTTTTCTCCTATACCCACACCTCTTGATTCAAAGACAAAAGGTGGAGATCGACATAAAACATGCATTTAATGTTTTATGGAGAACACTTCTGAAAAGTACATGTTTGTTGATTTTTGCTATGTTGGGAGTATTGAAAGTCTATGTAAGAGATTTGTTAGTGTTATGTTTCTTACACACCAATGTCTTTTCGAGTGCGTTACCATGTAATCAAGTCAAGACCTTGTGTGTGACCTCATTGCCGCGGGGCATAGCGGCCAGCAAGGCTACCACGAGGCTAATGAGTGCCATTCATTGCATTTGGGTGCAGAGGAGACATGCAAGCGCATATGCACACACACTCACAAACACACACACACACACACACATATTCAACAGATCCATCCTTCCGATCACTGCTCCCTACAGCCCCGGAGCTCACAATGAAACCCAGTGTCTCTCTCAGTGGGTTGTCTGTGCTCTCCTCCCTGACCATTTCCACTCATCCGAGACAGAAATAGACATCGCTTTGCTTCCCTGCTCATTCTGCTAGTGAACTTGTGGTTGACACACACTGGATGAATGACTACTTCCTCCTGCTCGCCTCAGCCGACTACTGAGGTGCAGTTCCGAGTTGTCGAGCTTGCCATGGAGAGAGAAAGAAAAGGGAAGTTGGATTCGGCTTGCAATGCAGAGGGGCGAGAGAGAGAATGTGTGCTAGCTTCAGCAGACGTCATGCACACACACAAACACACACACACATGCACATATTCTCTTTCCCTTTCGCACACACACACACACACACACAGACACACACTCTCACACACACACAGACTTAGAGCAAAGCTAGCTGGCTTTTGACAGTGGCAGAATTATTACAGCGGGGCGAATATTACCCCCCTGGGACTTCATTTACCTCCAGCATATTCACTGAGTTTCTCTGTGTTTTACTGCTCCACATAATCCAAGCCAACCACACACATACACACTCACACACGCACACATACACACACACACATATCACCATATCACACACTATTTTATGTCCACGAGTGTTGTCAGGGTTATTATTGAGATCATTATGGGATGTGGATAGTATTCAGACGCCGCCCCCCCTTCCACCCCCCACTCCCACCCTTTTTGTTGTTGCAATTCTGAATCTTGGAGTCCTCTCGCGAAAAGGTTACCAAAGCTTTCCTAATCCAGCTTCCATTTATCAATAAAGCACATAGTCAAACATACACACACGCACATGCGTACACACACAGCCGGGCGGCTCTGTATTTTGCGACTGGTATTATTCTAATTCTCACTTGGTATTTAGCTGGTAAAGGTCACTGATGGACTTCTTTTGTTGTGCTGTTTGAGGTCTCTCTTGCCCATTGTGTTAACAAGTCATTAAAAAATTGAAGGAAGTAAGGCAGGCCAGGAGACATTGCATATGTTTGGGAGCATTATTATTATTAAATAATCATGTTTGTCTCCCAAATTGAGAGTGACTCACGCCACAATATCAGTAATTAGATAAATTATTGATGGGCGAGAGGGTGGGTGAGGATGGTCGGTGGAGGAAATGGAATTGCCAAAACCCAATTACCGTCTTTTTCTCAGAGTGGCCCCATTAGGGTTGTCACTTAGACCACCAAATGGCGGCACTAATAAAACCGCAACTAGCACTTAAACCGGCTTAATTAATAGTAAGATGATTAATATTTTAATTGCCGTGGATTAATACCGCTCGTGCTGAGAGGGAGGCTTCACACGAACAGAGCCTGTCGTCCCATGCTCTCTGCTTTAAAATGTCGAATGAGTCGTGTTTCTCTACCACTGGCTTTGACCTAAAGCAGCACTGCCCACAGTCTCAAGACAAAAAATGTAACTGTATCAGTTCTGTTTTTCATATGAGGACACACAACTTTACAATAACAAGGATATAGATGATGTTTCAGAATTCGCCAATATACAACATACTGTTAATTAACATTTTTGATGAGTGGGCTAGATGGTTGATGCCCTTTGTATGTCTCAGACCACTCATCAAAGGTAGAAACAAAAGTGTCAAAAACATCTTGTACATAAGTTCATCACTTTCTTATCAGGAACAGTGTGTTGACTCTCAGACAAGAAACACATGACATTATGAAGAAGAATATCTGGAATCTGGAAAACAATACTGAAACTGAAAACAATATTTGAATATGGTTTAAAGATTGTTTTTGCACATCATTTTTATTAAAAGGCGTTTTTTCATATGGATTCATGCGGCATATGATTGCAAATATTTGAACTATTTGAGTTATGGTTTATTGAAAATGCATAAAAAGGGACTCATCATTTGGACAATGAGATAATAATATTCAGCTGCTATTTTGCCAGGACTGCAAAGAAAGGACTTGAAGAACAGAAGCCCCCCCACCCCCACCCCACACACACACACACCAGCTGACACAAAGCCAGGGAGAATCCTTGGCACATGTGTACCATCAGTACTATAAGGCACCTGCACACACACACCACACACACACACACACACACACACACACACACACACTCACACACAATAAAAAGCGACTATCCTTCTTCTGCTAATACCCATCAACCCCCTCTCTCAGGAGGGCATGGTGTCTTCCATCCCCAACATGAATAAAACAAGTTGTTATTCTTTCTAGATAAACACCCCCCAATGCCCGCAAACAAGAGGGGGAAACGACGCCAAGCTTTGGTTGTCCTCCAGCAATTGCAATGGAGAAGGGCTCCCAGACGCTTGCTGGGCTGAGCGAAGTGGTCCTACGCTGCACAAAGTGCCGCCTGCTTCGCTGGCTGCTTTGCCGCAGGCTCAGGATGGAACTTCTAAGCACAAACAAAATCTACTAAACACCTAGCGAGGCTTGTTCGCAATTTGAACAAAACATATTATTCATTCATTTTGTCGATTCCTTATGTACATCTTATTACATCTTATTATTAATCGAATCCCCAGTGAGATTTGAGCTGTTGTTTGCTCGTTTGATATCAGGGATTCATTTGAATCTACAGAATGACTCTCCGGGTAAGTGAATCATTAGGAAGCATCAATTTGGCCCAGATTTGACAAAGAGGCAGAGAAGGTGTACATTAGCGGACGGAAAAGGTTAAGCGTGGTAAAATGAGAGAGGAAAGTGTGGCGGACAAATTGAGAAATTAGCAACGTGGGAAAGTCTCGGAGGACCCGGTGCTGAGGCGAGACCTATTACGGCACATGGCACCAGGCAGCTGGGTGGGTAATTATCATCATGTGTTTAGCAGGCGCCCTTATCCAGGGCAACATATATGACTTGTGCTTTAACCACTTGTCAACCAGCTAGCCCATTTAGCTCTGTGCTGTGGTATGTGTGTGTGTGGGTGGGTGGGGGATGAGTGCAGATTCTCAATGGTACGCTGCCTTTACAGTAGGCAGCGCTCCACTGCAGTTGCTGGTAAGTCAGCCATAGTTGGTACCTTGGTTTGTGATGCAGGTGTGCGACCCGTACCGAGGTGCCAGGGCGGCAGGGGTGGCCTCGGTGTGAACGGGTGCAGTTGGGTGTCCTTGGGGAAGGTGAGAGAGCGACCCCATGAAGTTCCAGCTGGGAGCATGGTGAGCATGGGGCCCAGATGTGTGTGTGTGTGTGTGTGTGTGTGTGTGTGTGAGTCCGCTGGTGTCTCCATGTGTGCCCACTGCCAGCTTGGTACGAAACAGCTGGCTCCCACCATCTGCTACCCCTCTACATCAACAGCACCAGTGTGTGTGTGTGTGTGTGTGTGTGTGTGTTCCATGTGTGGTAGATCCTTTCTTTTTCCCATTCTAACGCACAATTCCATACTTACTCAAAAGTGATACCATTTGCTTTGAGAGGTAACAATGTGGAGGCAAATAAGCCAAGTAATGCTAAGGTTCCCTTTAAAATAGGAGAGAAAAAAAAACATTGCCATTTATTTTTTGAAAAAAACTAAAACTAAAACATTCCTTTATCCCTTGGATGCATATTTCTTTTGAAAGCTACACTAAGACTACCTAGAGTACGTTAGCTTTTCCCTTTGGTTGTTAATCATTTGCTCCAAGCAAGCCCACTCTATCTAACAGACTCAGGAAAGAGAGGGATTGGGGGGTTGGGGGTTAGTATGCTAAAATCCCCCCGAAACATGGCACTTGAGACATACAGTGCTAGTGTTAATTAGGGAGCCAATATTACAAGATAAATCAAAGATGGAGGGAACATGGAGGGAGGGGTTGGAGGAGAGGGAGATGAGGGAAGAGGGATAGAGGAGGAGTAAAGGGAAGGAAAGAACGAGAGAGTGAGAGAGTGAGAGAGAGAGAGAGAGAGAGAGAGAGAGAGAGAGAGAGAGGGAGGGAGGGAGGGAGGGGTGAAGACTTGAGCATGGCCTGAGGGTAGGCTACAGGGCAGACAGGGGAATGATAGACCGGCTAACCAGGGGCTGATCAGGCCTGCGCAGCCCTCCTCCTTTCATCAATAACAAACTACTAAAGTGGCAACAGAAAGTCTGTTAGCAGAGCTGCTCACTCGGACTCATTTATTTGCTCTAAAGTCAATGTGTTCACTCACTTGATACTCCTTCAAGTGTCACTCATTTTAATCAATTATCCTTTTTGATCTACTGTGGCTAAGACTGTATTTTCATGGATCAGAGCTCAAAAAACTCACACTGAGGTTTTCCCCTTGATGAAAATTGATGTCATATGCAATACTTTCGCTCACATCGCCCGACAAGTATCATGTTGCTCGCAGAAGACAGTAATGAAAAATGATGTCCCTCTCCCTCCCCAAATTTCAAGTCTAGCAGCAGTGGCAAAAGTGAGGAATCTGTAATCGGGGCGATGTGGAGGAGTGCAGCGCTGCTAATGCGAATAGACCCCGCTGTTCTCTGAGGAAGACAGCGCTGGAGGGGAGGAAGAAGAGGAGGAAAAAGAGAGGCAGGAGGAGAAGCGGGAAGGAAGAACACACACCGAGTCAGTCGGGGGATCGCTTGCTCCAAACACGGCAGAAGGTACGGAACAAGGCGCTCTGTGTGGGCCCCATTATTTTTACTCCCCATTCTCTTTTCCCCTCTCTCCTTTTGAAGACGGCGGGATTTTTTTTTCTCCTCCCTGACATAAAAGTAAACAACGTTGCCTGCAGGCACAATTTTCCCGGCAACACAATAAAATGTGCAGTGAATTTATGATGGTCATCCATTAGCTCTTACCAAGGAAACATCACCCGTATCTGTCGTCCATCATTATAATAGAGGGTTAATGCACCGAATTTACATAAAAAAGTCATATTGTCTGCATGAATTATTTACACCCTCAGCTGTTTTTTCCAATTTCCCTTTTTTTCTCTCTCCGTCCTCTCGTTCGTGGCGAAGGGGTTTTTGGTCCAGATTCTCGTGGAGAAAATCTGACAGTAAATTCCGCCGTGAGGTGGTCCTGTCGTCGCCGGCTCTCTCTCCCAATATTTCTCTCCCTCCCTCCTTCCATCCCTCTTTCCCTCCCTCCCTCTCTCCCTCCCTGTGTCTTTGTCTGTAGGGGACAGTGAGAGCTGAGGATGTTGTCTGCTTGTTTATGGCCCCCTGGTTATTATCAAGTCAATCAACACACTGGAAATCCTTCACACCTTCACACTTCTCACCTCTAAGTGGCTGCCACTCGTAATCACAGTACAGTAGATTGTCTCTACTTACTGTTTGACAAAGAGCATTTTGGATGTAAGAACAAACCTGAAATCTGAATACTTTATATACATGAAACAAAATGACCTTCCTTCATTAGTTCAACCCATTATTCACACATGTATAAGAACCATGTTCAAGTTAACTAATTTATTACATCGCATGCTACAGTCAACATTGTGTGAAACGTGCTTTAGCAGTTTAATGTGGGGCAGGATGATCAGTGCCAGTGGTCCTAATGTAAGTGAATTATCCCGGTATCACACCCCTGTAATGAAGGCTTGTACAGCGCTAACGGTTGCCTCTCGGACCCCGGGGATAGACTCAGTGATTGAGCAATTATGACAAGCTCAATTACTGTCATCATATTATCATAGCTAATCCAACCCCGCCATGCTGCGCCTTGCACTGCGCTGATCACAGCGCCTTTTTCACTGTCACTGAGGTGAGAAAGTGCTGTCACTGACACCGCTTGCGCTCCCATGAACACGCTCAAATGAATATGCGGCAAAGCCCATACGTCAATCTATTGGAGGCTGTCTCCGCTTCTGTCTTTCTCATTGGATGTCTCTGGGATGGATGTCTTAATTTTTTCTAATTTCGCTTGACAGTGCCACGGGCGATCTCCCATGCTGAGCTAAATCTTTGACACGCCTTGACAGAGAGGGGTTTTTCTGAGTTATCTGCTTTTCTGATATGACTAACACATGGTGACTTCTAAGTGATGATCACAGTGGCAGCCGCAGTTGCCACACAGCCGCGACTCGTCCGGCTGTGTGGGACTTACAGGGGGGTGGCAGAAGTGTAAAAGTGTAGGCTAAAGGTAAATTGTGAGGGAAGGAGGAACCTATACAAATCAGTGACCTCACTGCCCTAGAGTTAATCCTGCAGCAGTGGGAGTGACACAGGTCAGTCAGAGAGATGTAGATGAGGAGGTAGGTGTTGAAGAAAGACAAAGAAAGACGAAGGCAAAACTTACACAGAACAGGAGTTGTGCAGAGACAGGAACGGTGCACAGTGGAGTGGTGCCAGGGGTCTGGGGGAAGGTGAGTGGATCAATTGGAGCTGAGCCTCAGGTGAAGCCCAGTCTCATCCATACAAACATCCCTCTATACCTCCCTCTCCCTCCCCTCCCCCCTACACTGTGTGTTTTCTTCCCTCTGTGTTCCTGTCTATTCCTCTCACTGGTGCACATCTCCTAAGGGGCCTGCTCCCTGCATGCCTCCTGGCCATTTTCTCAGTCCTTTTGAGGAGGCGGGGATTGGAGGTCAGAAACATGGCCACCTCTCCAGCCTGCATTGATCGCTGTCCAGTTGTTTCAGGTAGTCATGGAGGCAAGGAGCGGCCTGGGAGACAAAGTCATGGTTAGGTTTGTGACCTAATGACCTCCTGTGCGGTCCCTCTTGACTGACACTCCTCTCGCGAAACCTTACAAGCATCGGTGATGTTTTAGTCCTCAAGAGACTTTTTGTACAAGTGCGGGTTTACACCTACGTTCCAAACAACATAAATATGCACCTACACAGTGCAAGCTTTTGTAAACGACTGGTTTTCCTCATTTAGCTTAAAGCAAACCTTATGCTGCGTTTACTTCATATGGGAATAACTGTCGATAACGTTAAGGCAGCAACTTGGAAGTGTTCACGCATTTGAACTCGTTTGAGGCCGTCAAATAACCTGACGCACCAGATGGTTTGTTACACAGAACCATCTGGGAAGTCGTCATTGGAAACTATTTGGCAGGTGATTGGATGAACCATCTGTCTATCACCGTCTATCACGGGCTACTTTCAACCAATCATATCAACAAACCATATAAACAAACTCTTGCCAGCCAGTCGGGAGAAGAGCGAAAACATCTTTTCCATCCAGAAAAGCCTTCAGTGCCGTTCTTTGCTCTTCTTTCAATGAAGAAATACTCTCCAGTTCAATAGCTGATGTTATAGCAGCATCTACGCTAGCCTCTTTAGGAGCCGCCATTGTTGTGAATGAACAGTCGCTTCTTGCTGTCGCCACACCTACACCACGCCCGTAGCTGCCCTCATAGGACGCTGATTGGTCCGCACCACGGTGGTTCGGACACAAACGCATAACTTGAAGCCTGGCAAGATGGATTCTCGCGTGATCGTGATCTCGCGAATCCAGCTGCCTCGCAAGGTAAGCCGTCAAATGCCATGATTGAACTTTTCTGTAGACTTTGTGCTCAGCTTTTCCCCACTTAACACAAGAGCACTTATTGAGTCATACATTTGAGTTCATGTTTTACAGCAATCCAGACAATGCAATGTCAACACAAATGACAAAATCCAGCAAATAGTTATGCCTTGCCATGTATTGTGATGACAAAATGTGATGAAAACCGTTCATTTTGTTGGTTTTATTTGAAACAAATGCACTATATCATTCTCTACACTTGACAAATAGGTAGTTGTGTTGTAAGTGATTTCAGAAGGGAAATCTGAGAAATCATGGTCCATCACCAAATAGTAGTATTTAAGTCCTGAAAGCTAAGATGAACAGTATTTTAGGAACCTTGTATCTACTATCTTTCCATTATAATGTGGATGTAGCATTATACCTCTATATTTCACATCTATGTCAAAGGTCAGAATGTACAAGAATAATGAAAAGTAATACACCCTGCTTTAGAAAAAAACACAATACTAGAAAACCTTTTAGTCAGAGAAAATCAAATCTTAGAATGTATTTGAACAGCTTTCTATCCACAAACACTGCACACTACATATATAGTTGCAGGATTATGTTATTAGGATAATAGTTTTGAAATCTTGTTTGTAAAGGGGAAAAGGGAAAACACAGTTACCACTGGACTGTAGTTCCACACAACTTTGCCAGGAAAGTAAACTAATCACTCACTTTGAAACAAAGTATCCCATGATTCCCAAGTGCTGAGAAGAACGCAAGCAGGTCGGCTTTACTGTACAAATAGGGTAGCAAACAAATTTGCATGTCAAAATTAAAAATCAATGTGTTCCACCTCACCTAATGACCAATCTCCCTGCTGCTGCTCTTGGGCTCTGATTAACATTCTGGGGGGGGGCAGGAGAAAATGTTAGAGCAAAGCATTAATCTCCCTCAGCAAAAAAGCTTGTATCTTCTGACAGGTGGGTCAAAGTTGCCGTTTAATCTAGCCCATAATTTCTGAAATGTGCTGACAGAGTGTATTTTAATACATTAAAACATGCCCGTGTTTGAGAAAGCTCAAAGCGCGACACCTCAGCAGGAAGTCTGTGTCCCGGGCTCTGAGTTATGGCATGTTGAGGAAATGGGAGGAATGCAGCCAACGCCGCGTCCCGGGGAAAGCCAGAAGAAAACTGCGTTTGAGAGGCGGAAAAGTTTGATTGCTTTCAGATAATGTTGATTAATTTAGCATTTCCCTTTTAGGTGGAAAATTTTCAGAATTGTCTTGTCCTATTTGAAAAGACTTCCGACAAGCAATTGAGCCTCCATTATGGCTTAGTAGTAGTAATATTAATATTTACTAATGTTAATTCAATAGAATCTACTACAGGAGAAAATATACTGTATTGAGAAGGACAGCCCGAATTTGGATGTAAGATATTTCTTTATTTATGTTAAAATGTAAACTTTTTTTTAAATATTTTTTTTACTACAAACGGTACAAATGCATGATTTTTTTTTATCAAGCCCCTCAAGACCCTAAAACTGCCACAACTATTTATTTGTTTGATGGCCTGCACTTGACTTTATTGGCCATTGGCAGGAAGGTGCCTTCAGAGGTGCCCCCTTTTCCTGTTGAAAAATGTGTCTGTTACCTCTTGTCCAATTTACTGGAAATAATATCACTCACACTGAGAGATCATGGTGTCAGGGTCAATTGTCCTGCAAAAGACGGGGGAGATGGGAGACATGTATTGATTTTTCATTTTGTGGGGGTAAGCAAGCATGTTGCGGCTGGGCGCGGGTGCAATGAGGCAGACAGAATGTGCTAGACTGCTCTTCTAGCTTGTCACCCGTGAGCTGTGACTGCCGAGAAACACCTTGAAAACAATGATCAACGAAAGTACGAAAACATTGTCGGCATGTGCTTCCTTTGATCTCTTTACATTCAAAACAATACGTGCATATTGGGAAGTAACCCGTCTGAGCGTATTATTCAAAGCAGAGAGGGCTGCTTTGGGAGTTTGAGGCTGGTGGGGGAATTTTGGCAGGGGATCCAGAGAGGAAACTCAGCCAGCATCACCCCAGAGAGGGATGAATGCACTGCCAGACCTGGCAACCGTACACTGGGCCTCGCAGGGCGGAAGTCTCAGATGCTTGTAAAACACGTTACATGATCCCACAGGTCACAGACGCATCCCAGCAGTCCAGCCCTTGCCCCACAGCTACAAACAGGTCTGAATGCCAAATGTAACACCCTCTGTGAACCCTGCTTGGTGTGTTCAGCTAGACCCATCTAAAGTACTTCATCAGGAAACAGAAGATGAGAGTTTGGTAAAAAAAAGCAATTGATTCCTATCAACTCCTCTGTGTTCCTGTTCTCTATGACTTTGCAGTAGAGGACTCTGATCTGATATGGGGTCATAACCTGCAACATATCCTAGTAAGTGTTCTAGTTTTGGTGGGACGCAACAAAATGTCCACAAGTCATTCTTGAACATGACAGGGTTGAGAAACCCTCGCGGTCAGCTCAGTCCCTGAATATACATGACCTGTTGGAAGGATGGTGTGCGCTCCTCCATCTCTGCATTCCTCCATCTCTCACCCTCCATCCCATCGCAGCTCATGCATTTTGTCCATCGCATCCCTGCTCCTCATTTGCAAAGGCTACGGTCTCAGCGGTGGTCGGCGGCGTGACGGACATGCAGGGCGGCTCCGGTGGAGAACACAGCGGTCGTCCGCTGGCCCCTCTGCGCTCCAGTCACCTTGATGACCGATACAGCGTGGTCATCAGCACCCGACTCGTCTACTCTGCGCCACTTCCTCCGCCGTCTATGCTGTGAGGGTCAAAGTTGAACCCTGACAATATGAGCTCATCGGTATACCTACCAGCTCCTGTTGAGGTGCTAGCTATCCCCTAAATATTAATGTGAGCCACCTGTTTTATAACCCCTCTGAACAAATCTGAAGTTGGGTGCAGAGAAGATGTGTCTGTGACAGGAGCAGAGTGACCGTCATTTTTGGAGGTCAAAGAGAAATGTATGTCTGTACATACATGTGTGTGGAAACAGCCACACACATATAAACTGAATTATTTTCTATATGAAGCTTGTATGCAGCACTAGAGTTGAGGTTTAAATTTGAACCACAAAATATTATACAGTCATAATCACTTAGGTTAATACATCGCCATGTACACTACAATGGCAGAAATATTTTTCAAATGTTGCAGATGCTGAATTTCCATTGGAAGCACCTTCAGCTGAAACTCTTATGAAAGCGAATTAATGTATTGCGTGCTAGGATGGGCGAAGAGCAGTCTTGCTTCAAGCGGATACAAAAATCCACCATTCTAGCTATAAATCACATTCTAATCACAGCGTATCAAACTTTGAAAGGTCTCCAAGATCACAAGAGTCTCCTCACACACCTGCTTGGCATGTCAGTGTGTTTGGGTGAGGCTGGGTATGTTATCACAAACTCTCTCTGTCTCACGCACACACACAGATACACACACACACACCTGTGGCACTTCCTGCCACTAACGCTGTAAATGTTCCAGTTTCTATCAGACAGAAGGGGTGAGAGAGGTGAGAGGGAGGGCGACCCAGCAGCTGGTTACCTTGGCTGACTCTCACACCTGTTAAGGGGAAGAGGTACATATCACACTATATTACAGTGTTAACAGACTATAATGAATGGCTGATGCAAGTATGTGGTAATGGCCAGGACGCAAGCCTTAGTCTCTCATGTAGTTATTCTGCCATTAACAGAGAATTCATCAGCCAGTTGATCCAAAGGGAGAGACCGGAGCACTTCTGTGTCATAAAGCCTGCTTCTCTGCAAGCAGGATTTCATTTTCTTGGACACTGGAGGGGAAAAAAAAACAGTGGTTCAGATCCAAAGCTCAGTGTACCGCACACTTGACGCTCAATTTGTCACATTCACTTTCTGCAGTGACAGGACATATTACCCTGGTGAGCAGCTCAGCAGAGTCCAGAAGAGTGTGTGTGTGTGTGTGTGTGTGTGTGTGTATATGTGTGTGTGAGCACATGTGTATCTGCTTGCTTCTGTGTGTTTGTTGTTGTGCTTGCTATGTGTGTATGTACTCATCCAACACGGTCTCACGGCAGTTCATGAAATAGTCACGAAAATTGAATCTATTGATTCGTGTACATGGACACGATTTTACCATTTTTTTCGTGAAATGAACACGACCTAAAAGAAATCGAATCGAACGGGAATCGAACCCTGGTTGTCGGCATCGAAGGCAAACTTATACGCCCATCCACCACCCCAACCACAACACCCTTACTGGCCACTGTTTTATTTCAATGTCCCGACTGACAGAAAAAAAACACTTCCAATTGAAATACATTAGTTTGAAAGTCGTGCTGAGTGTCACAAAAAAATGGAAAAATCGTGTCCATGTGCACCAATCAATAGATTAAATTTTGTGACTATTTCACAAACTGCCGTGAGACCGGGTTGACTCATCTGGGCTTTCAGGTGTAGTAACACTCTGGAGACCGTACTGGAGAGTCTCAGGTTTGGCTGTGAATGGCTGATTGTGTTTCTAAACGTACAACCTGGCTGTCTCAACAGAATTTGATAGCCATGGTTAATTTCTATCTCATTGATTTAAAATCTCATTGATTTTAGTATCTGGTCAGCTAACCATCACAGTCTTGTAGTAAACACACCTGATTTGCACACTAGCTAGTAGGGATGTTCCCGAATCCGAATCCGTTATTCAGGAAAGCACAAATAATGCGATGGAAACAGATATTTCTTCTACCCGAAGTTGCTCGTTATTATTGAAAAAAAAAAGAAAAAGCCATGATTGACATGACTGCGTGTCAGCCATTATGTTTCTTCAAATCGATTCATATCATTGTGGATGGCCACAAGATAAAAATGCCCATTCTGTTTGCAACATAGGACTTTGATTTCACTAACTAGTCATTTCATTTACTACACATTATTGAAAAGTGATCGCTATTCTGTAGTCGCCCCCATCGTCAGTCAGGTGCGGGAGCTAGCGAGACAAAAGCCTGGTGTGGCAGCTGGATTACCCCCGCAACCTATACATCGAAATGAAGCTTAGAACCTACAGCTGTATATGTTAATTTCCTCCATTTAAAAAACCCAATATTGAAAAAAAGTTCAGTCAGTATTCATCCGTTTAAGATGTAACATGCTGTATGTATCAGCCATAGGTTTCATGAAATTTTGACTTAGCGTCCACTAACACCCTACCAAGTATTTCATGGTTATTGCAACAAGTGATTTGTGAATCTAGCAATGGACTCTGCAGCACCCCCAGCAAAAAAAAAAAAAAATCGCAAAACAACCAGTGCTATTGCTAACAACAAGCAAGGGCTAATACACAGCCGCAACCAGCCTCCTCTTTGTCACCAATAATGGCTGCGTTCAATTCAAAAACACTGTACCCAGACAACCACCCGACTGCCAAGCAAATTACAGAAACTGTGGGTGAAATGATTTGCCAGGACCTCTTGCCCTACTCAATTGTGGAAAACACGGGTTTCCGTAAGCTCCTAACTGTCACTGCACGACGCTACAGGGTACTCTCACGCATTCATTTCTCACGTACAGTTGTGCCAAACCTGTACAGTGATGTTAAAGCAAAGGTGAGCAAAACCCTGTTAAGCATGGAGGGTGATGTGATACACTGTACCACAGATATGTGGACGAGCAAGTTTTCCACTAATGCCTACATGTCACTCACAGGGCATTGGGTAGGACGTGAGATCACTGGATCTGGGGCAGTGACACACAGACGTGTCACTACCCTACTCTACATGGCCGTGATCAATGTGGATCACACTGCAGTGAATATACTAGATCAGCTCCAGAGCCTCATTGCAGCTTGGCAAAATGAGGTCAATGGTCAGTTTTCTGTGCAGTTTTTTGTAACGGACAATGCCTCAAGCATGGTGAAGGCCATCGCTGATGGTGGTTTTGTGCACATCAGGTGCATGGCTCACTCCCTGCACTTGGTAGTTTCAAATGCTCTGAAACAGTGCCAAGGAGTGAGCCATGCCATCACCATCGGCAGGAAAATCACAGCGTTTGTGCTCAAACAAGGCCACTGTGAAACTCCACAAAATCCAGGAGGAAATTGGCCTCCCTGTGAATGCCCTGGTGCATGATGTGTCCACCAGGTGGATTTCTACATTCCACATGCTCCGGCAGTTGCTAGAGCAGAAAAGGGAAAATGATTGTCATGGGGACACAAATGGATTTAGGGGGCTAATTCTTGCACCACCAATGGTGCATAGTGGAGGCCACAGTAAAGATACTGCAGCCTTTTGAGGAAGCAACCCCGCAATGTCTGTGAGGATGTTAGATCTCTGTCCTCAGTTATCCCATGTGTGCAGGCTCTCAAAGCTTCCTTGGGTAACTTGATGGCAAATGAAGCAGTGCAAGCTCTGCCAGAGGCTCGCAGGTTTGCAACATCCTTGGAGACACTGTTGGTTGAACGCTTCCAGCCAATCTTTGATGACCCCACTGGCCCCTACTTTAAGGCCACCCTCTTGGATCCCAGATTCAAGATGATGCCCAAGTCACTTCTCAGTGAGTCAGACTTTAATAGGCTGAAGGCTGATGTTGTTTCTGAGGTGGATCACAAGTTGACTCAGCTGACTGGAGAACCTGCCGCTGCAGCTGCAGCTGCTATTGATCTGTCCCCAGGTACGGAGCAAGGAGAGGGCACTCACAGCAAAAGCCTCTTTTGGGGGGCTATGCAAAGTATGTCAACGAAATCTGAGACATCTGTGTCAACTCACCTGTCCTCCAGTAGTGTAGTAGATAACTACCTAGCAGAGTGCAACACAGAGTTACTGTCCTCAGATCCACATCCAGCACTGGTGTACGTGGCTGTGAAATATTTGACCTGTCCCCCAACAAGCATCTCATCAGAGAGATTATTTAGCACAGCAGGAGATGTTGTGTCTCCCCATCGCTCCAGACTGCTCCCAGCTCATGTGCAGCAGCTGGTTTTCACCAAATACAACTTAGGGAAGTTTGAGTAATTGCACAAAGATGTGTACTATTTGCATACATTAAGATGGGTGCTCTTTCAGTTTGTCATTTATTTCATTTATCAAAGGAAGGTTATAGTTCAAGAAAAAGTCTGAAGGGTCTTTGAAAGAAAGAAAAAATAGAATAGGAAAAAAAAGTTCATGTATTGTAACTAGTTTTCATTTCCAATGCAAAACAATGTTTTGTTCTGATTATTCACTGACCCATGTTAGGGAGGTAACAAATACATAATACAAAAAAAAAAAAAAGATTATAAAGCTTAATTTTCCTAGTTCAAACTGACTGGGGGGGGGGGGGTTCAGATGGTTTGCAGTCTATCCAACCTTAGTTCAGTAGGGGAGAAAAAAAATAAAAAATAAAATAAAACAGGCAAAAAAAAATTCATGTATTACTGTTCTGTAATTACTGTTGTAAAGTAAATTCATTGGAATTTAACATTATTCCCTTCAGCTGAAGGATATTTTTCTATATATCTTTACTGTAAATAGTTTCTATTTCCAATGCAAAACAGAATCTTTCGATTTATAAAACATTTTTTTCAGTTTCTGATTGTTCAATGTCCCCCAAACTTAGTTTAGTTAAAAATAGAAATAAAAAAAGAGAGAGAGAGATGAAAAGTACAGTATGAGGATGTGGAAATATATTTCATAATTAATTATATGCCAATATTAAATCAATTTGATGCTTTGAAGGCACAAAAATTGCATTGCCAATGAATATTAGGTTAGAAAATACAACATTTGCCTGATTTAACGTGACTTCTGGTATAAACCACGCCCACTTCCAGTCTTCTATCCGAATACAGATACAGAGACAGATAATTTTGTTGGTTGAACAGATACAGATAATGACGTCTCTGCATAGGTGTCATTTACACTGGGGACGCTGGGGATATGTCCCCACCACTTTTTGAAATGGCCGATTTTGTCCCCATCACTTTTTGAAAGCGATTGGCGATTTGTTAAAAATGTTCTGAAAAATAGCTTGCACCAAGAAATGTTAACTGACAAATGAGAATGCTTTGAGAAAGGTTTATTTGCACAATAAGAAAACATACAACACAATGTAATATATAGAAGAAACAAATGTGCATTGTCCAAAAAAAGTAACATAAGCTAAAAAAAAAAAATCCCTCCTAGCCTACTGATTCTAAAATGACCCAAAAACGTGCATGCGCCGATCAGTAACTTTCTTGAATTGTGTTGCAGCTGTGGATGTGATGCATATGGATGACTGTACTTGTGCGGTCGACGTTGTTGTGCGTTTTATGCTGAGTATTTTCGTATTGTCGACTCTGTAGTAGCCTAGACTCTGGCCCTTTTGATGCGCCATCATGCAATTTTTTTCTCGCCGTAATTATCACCTCTGACCTCATACCGATCCCCCCCATTACACTGCCTAAAATCGCATTCAAGACCATTTAAAAAATGTTTTTTCATCTGAGCCCTTATGTCCCCACCACTTTTCAACACAAAGTGACGCCCTTGCGTCTCTGTACACCTCTACTAGCTAGCGTTAGTAGTGGCTAGTAACTGCATGTTAACATTAGGTCGCTTTGCTAAAAAACAACTGTTTGGGCTAACTGAACTGACTCTTCTCAAGCTAGAATTTGTAGTTCTTCAGAGTAGAGACTAGGGCTAAAGACAAGACTGTTTAAATTTAGAAACAAATCTACCTTATCAGACTATTGACTTTTACTTATAACGTTGCTGATTGGATCTACACCCACACCACAACGCTCTTTTGGAGGTTTCTCTCTGTTTCTTGCCCTGTTGTTTAGCCATTATTTACAAAGGCTACAGCCAATTCTCCAATGGACCTCCACGATGGCGCCAGTTGTGCTAGATTTGTGACACAACTGCAAAGCCTACACATATCCATTCTTGTCAGTGTCTTCTGGGTCTGTGGCCATACAAGCTCCAGTGCCCCATATGCCTCTGTGTCTGCCCCCTATCACCTGGTCTGTGTCTGCCTGTACTGGAGAGTCTGTATATACCTGGCTGGCCTGGCCCTGCAGCAGCCCTTTCCTGATTGGGGTGTGTGTGTGTGTGTGTGTGTGTGTGTGAGTGTGTGTGTGTGTGGGATGTGTGTTTAATAATGCATGGCCCCGAGCCCAGGACGGGCCCTTTGATAAAGTACAGCTCCGCGGCACATGCATAAGCAGCTCCAGCCATATGCAGAAAGCGGAAATTGATGGTGGAGATAAAGTCTCTGCTGCTGCTGTGTGTGTGTGTGTGTGTATATATACTGTATATATATATATATATATATATATATATTATATGTGTGTGTGTGTGTGTGTGTGTGTGCGCGAGAGAATGAGGCAGAGAGAGATTTATGGCACATATCGATGTCTATATGCGAGTATTTGATCAGGTGGTAATTTGGGGCTTTTTAGGACGAGTCTTTGTGCTGTGTGAACATGTTGGAAGATAGGTAGGTTTTGTTGCGTTTGATTAGTTGATACCATGCAAGCAAACGGATATGGGAGTGTACGTGGAGGATTGAAGCCTTGGTATGTGTGTGTGTGTGTGTGTGTGTGTGTGTGTGTGAGAGAGAGAGAGACAAAACTGATGATGACAGAGAGAGTGAGAGAAGATGTGTGTGTTGCTCTGCATATAGTACAAACAAACATGAATTTTTGCACATTCTTGTTTGTTATGTTTCTCATTGTAGATTCTTTTGAAAGTATGTGTGCACCTGTGTATATATGCGTGTGTGTGTAAGTGTGTGTGTCTGTGGGCATGTGCTCTCAGAAGTACAGGTGTGATGAGCTGCCAGTCTAGGTCGAAGGGGTCAAAGGTCAGCCAGGGGGGTCTAAGACCGCTGCCTCCCTCTCGCCCCTCTCTCACCACGCAGCAGAAAATGAGGGTCCACATTCATAAACAAGCCGACAAGGTATTTATATACATGCAAAACAAGCCTGTGTCGATCCCCTTTCTCGACTCTGGCATACATGACCTCAGACCCTCACACAGTAACACTGCTCTCTGTCTCTCTCTCTCTCTCTCTTTTTTTTTTAGACTTCTTCTCCCTCAACTTCTTTATCAGTTTTCCCCCTTTAAGCATTTTCTTACTTTTTACTGTTTTTCTCTTTCTCCTGTTTCTGCTGGCTTACTTATTGCTCTCTCTCTCTCTTACATGTTTTAATTCAGTGAGTTCTGAAGCGATCCAGCTGGTCAACAAGGACACCGTCCACAGTTGTGACAGCACAACACCCCTCCATGTCCTCACAGTCATTAGATACTGTATGTCTCTCTCTCTTCATCTGCCACCCACCTTCCTCACCTCCTCCCCTCCTCTATTCATCCACCCACTCCCTCTCTTTTTCTCCCTTGCACTGACTGCCACCCCCACACCCAGTCATAAAGAATAGACAGTCAGATATACAGGAAGAGAAAGAGAAAACCCTATCTCTTTTTGTTGCAGCTTTAATTTACTTTGGCCATTAATATTTCAGGGCCCTCTGCAGGCTCGGTGCAGGAGCCGGTGGGAGCTACTGTGTGTGTGTGAGTGTGAATGTGTGTGTGTGTGTCACATTCCTGCTGTAGGAGAGGGAGGGATAAATATTTCAGCGGGCCTTATTGGAGACCCCTGTACCGCCTCCACCAAACCACCATGGCTTGGGTGCATGGTGGAACACCAGCTCACCTTGCTGCTGCAACTCTTCTTTGTGTCTTTGTCTCTTCCCCCTGTCCTTTCTTTCACTCTTTGCTCTCTTTTCATGCTTCATTTCTTGTGTTGGTGTAAGTGTGACCGTGTGCGTGTCATCCATCTCCTCACCACAAGCTTTACCCCCTTTTCGCACCAAAATGAGTTATCAACCAATAAGTGACACCTATTCTTATAAAAAGACTGATAACACAAAATTAAAACAAATGTCCCTTATTAAGGATTATAGGTGACTTGAGTTATTGGTTGACAAAATGATGGATTTTGTATGTTCTTTGAATCTTTATTATCTTTCTCATTCTCTCTCCTCTCTGATCATCTGATAAACTCCTTAATGGAGGCTGCTGGCAACACGTCAGATAAAAATTCATTAAATTTTTGGTCCTTTTCTTCTTCTTTCTTCCTCCTTCTTCCTGCCTTCCACAGTATGCTCACACTGTCTGACTCAGAGATAACTGCTCTCTAAGCAACATAGGTGTAGATGTGTGTGCTTATGAGTGTTTTTATGCATATGTATAGCCGCATATATCATTGCATAGGTAGCTCTGGTTACCTCTCAGTGCATCTCAACCATCCAAACCATAATGTCAAAAGCCTAATGCAGGGAGCACCAGTGATGATGTTAAAGGTGCATTTAGAGAGGCAAATAGGATCTTGCAGGCCAACGGCAAAGCCCAACACGACTACAAACAAATGTCTTTTGGCATACGACAGTGCAGCGCGCCGAGAGAAAAAAGACCAATAAGCAATTTGGAGGAGTTGGAATTGGATTTTGAAGTTGGGAGAGGATGAGGAGGATGCGGGGGCACCTTTTATCACAGATCAGTGGCTCTCTGAGCGGGGGTCTCCCGGTCGCTGCATCAGGGGTGCCTGGCGGGAGGCCATATTGAAATGAGGCGCCATCCCCCAGGCACTTAGCCACCCCTGACATTTGAGTGTATGTGTGTGTGCGCGTGGAGTGTTTGGGGCGGAGGGAGGGGTGGCGGGGGCTCGTGTTTCCGCCCAGAGACCCGATTGCCTCCGCTCCCCTGCTACTCGTTTCCCCCTTTTTACCCCTACCCGCCCTCACCCACTCTCCCTCACCCTTCTTCGATTGGACCCCATTTCTCATTTGCCTATTCATTTAAAAGCACAAAATGCCCACTGAGATCCAATATGGGGTTGAGGCGGGGGGCGCAAGTGGGCCCTCGGCAGGGGTGGAAAACACAGCAACAACATGATGAAGAGAAGGAGGAGGTGGGAAGAGAGGGAGAGAGGTGGAGGATGCCCAGACCTCCGACGGGAGGTGGCTTCAAATGGCTTCCTGGCTCCCTCTCCTTCCCACTGCTCCTCTTCTCTCCATGACTCTCTCTCTCCGTCTCTCTCTCTTTCTCTCTATCTCTCTGTTTTCCTCACTGATGGCCTGCTCACTGGGGTAGTGTCGAGATTGGGAAGTGCAGCCCGCTTGACCCTGCTGCTGAGACTGAGTGGGGGTCCGAACAAGACCCGGTGTGCGTGGGGGGGGTCTGTTATTAAAGAAACCACCCTCTGTCTATCCCTCTCTCTCGTTCTCTCTATCCCTCTCTTTCTCTCTCTCTCTCTCCAGCACACCTAAGTGACTTTTGAGGCTCTGAAAGCCAAAGCAGAGCTCAACTTCTGAAAGTTGTTTCTGCGGGTTTAAAAAGTCAAAGAAGATTGGACTTTGTATAAATGCTAAAAGAAAAACGTGGCTAGCCCTGAGTAGCGGCGCGAGCACTGTATGACATGTTTTATGCATGGCCGCTGGGTCTCTCAGGTCGGGGAGTTTCACATCAACAAAGTGCGCAGGGTGGGTAAAGGTGAGAGACATGCTGGCAAAGGGCAGGGGGGTGGGGGGGGCAGATTGAGAGGAAGAGGACTCAGAGCAAACAATTGTGGATTCCAGCACTGATTTAGTGAGTGAATGAGAACAAGTTTCTCTGAGACAAATGGCACTTAGCCGAGTTTCAATGGTGCTTATAGTCATTAGACCTGGGTCAAACAGCATTTGCGAATAATCCTCAGCGTTTGTTTTAACCTGCCTGGGGTCCCAAATGAGACACAGCACAATCCCAGAAAGTCTAGACAGAAATTGAAAGTCATTATTACACTTTACTACCACTTCAGTACTTACCTGATTCTGTTCTGCTTGAAGTGTCAGTGTAGTAACTGGTAACCTCACCCATCTTATACTCCAACCAGTTAAAAACAGATGGTAAGATAAACTTGCAAATATTAAACCCAGGCCTAAAGTAAAGTGTGTGTGACAGTTGAGTAAAATGTAACGATACAAGAGGTTTAAACAAAGGTTGAAAATAGATAGATAGATAGATAGATTTCATAATATATTGGTGGTTTTATGATTGTTGAATTTAGCTGAAGAAAACAGAGGAGAACATGTCTAAGAGAGGTTGCTGGATGTAATTGTGCAGTGAACACCTTAACACCCTCTTCTCTGATCTCCCACCTTCCCTTTTATCTGTTTAAGTACACATACAAACATGCACATGCGCACGCGGGCACACACACACACACACACACACTGCAGCACTACACAAACAAAGGTTATTAGGGCTAATTGCAAAGGCGATGCAATTTCCAGAACATAAACAAAATCAAAGAGAACTGCACTTTCTCCCCTCCACATCCTCTCTTTAATGTTCCTCAATAAGTGAATTCGGGCCCACCTCACAAAAACACCACCCTCGTTCTAAAATACCACATTGTTCTTCTTTTCCAGAGGAAGCCATAATGGATGCTATTTAAGAACCCAAATCACCATAAACAACCTTTCTTTTCAAAGCTGCACCTATTCCAAAGACTGTAGGTCAGTGCACCTAAAAGCTGCAATTTCAATAAATGGTGATCTAAATGCTTGGTAAATAATATCCCTTTCAAAACCGAAAACCTCTACACCATTTTATAATGTTTCCCGTGTTTCCCGCACTAGAGTGGTTGCTTATTTCAAAGGTTTCACTGATGGCGTGCCTGGTGTTTATGTTCTGCGTGAATATTTAAAGCGTCAAAATGGCGAAAGTGCCGCGTTTAGAACTTCATTGTCCCAAAACACAGCAATCGAGAGATGATCTCACATATGCAAAAAAGGCAATACCGCGGACCCCCTCGCTTTCACGTTTGACGGAGTACCTTTCCCCGTTGAATACATTAGAGGACCATGTAGAATGAGAGCAAATGAATGCCCGCTCACTTCCCCAGCGTCACAGCAGCCAGGATGGAAAACAACGAATCGTCCCCATTACATTTTTCATCTAGTTTTGCCTCCGCGAGACGACATCCGCCCTCCCCACCCGTCACTATACAACATCGAAAACACATAATATCTCCTTACCGCTGGCTACCTATAGCATAGCTAGCACCTGCACACCGCATTAGCACCTACACCCTTGACCCTTCCAAGCTCACTCCATGACAATCCTGAATGATAACACCGGGGTTAGGATTCAAAGCCTCGCGTGGGATCCTCAGGAGAAAAAGAGGGCGAGAGAGAATGAGGGAATGAGAGACAGGAGGGCGAGGGAGAATGAGGGAATGAGAGACAGACAAACACAAGGAGAGATGGAGGGGATGGAGAGGGGAGGGTGGGGGAGGTAAGGAGGACATCTATCCCCCCTTTAAGCCCACCTTATTGGTGAGTGGTGACCCTGGACGCGGGGCTATTGTCTAGGCTCCTTATCATAATGTAGGCTGTGTTGTCTTCCCCATTACACCTCGGCCATTCAATTAGCCCCCATTACCATAGTAATAGAGCGCTGCGTCGCGAGGGTCAGGACTGACAAGGGGAGAAGGAGGGCGGTCAGAGGGAGAGAGAGTAAGCGAGAGTGAGAGAGAGTTGTCAGTTTACCTGTAGGCAGACCAATGTCAGTCTCCATTATGGCCCGAAAAAAAGGCAGGGCAAAGTCAGCGATGTGACTGTGTGGGGAGGTGAAATCATACAGGTATCATTGGAGAACAGTGAAGGTCAATACAATGACAAGCGGATCAAGATATGGAGTCCGGTCTAGTTTGCCGAAAAAACACTATAGGCAAGATTTGGAGGTGACAGAGAAGCTCGCTGTGGGCCAACTGTGGCAGAGTTGGACTCTGGAAGACAGTTGTTTTTGCAGAGTGTTGCCCTTTGAGACAAGTTCCTCTGTTTCTCCTTGGGATGTAGACATTTTGATAGATGCAATGACCTTATAAGGGTCATCGCTATGATTTGTTATGATGTAATGTTTTGAACAAGCAGTGAATTTACTGTGGAAAATGGAAATTGGCTACTTTTGAAATGCGTTACAAGTTAAAATGAAGATAAAAAAGTGACCAATTGATAAGTGTTTGAACAAAAAACAAAGTTAAAATGTGATTTACAAAATGACAAAACCATTTTATTCGTAGCATTAGTAGTAGTATAGAGACTACATACAGTATAGTGATCAGTAAATGAGCAGTGCCCAAAAAAAAAATGGCCAAAAAGTTTCCTTTATGACTTACTAGGGTGAATCTCAATATATGGGACTCAGACCCTAAAAAGAAATTGCTTGGTATTTTTGACATTGCTTATGTATCTGATCAAGTGTGATTTACTATTTTAGAGATTTAAAGTAATATTTTGGATGCTGTGAGCCACAGAGGGAATTAGTATAGGGCACCAAATTAAAACAGAAAGCAAAAGACAAACGGCCAATCTGACATGTCTGTTTTCCAAGCTGTCAATAGCTACTCTGACAGTAAGTGGCAGTAAGTGGTAGTGATTACCAATAATGACTGTTGTAAAACAAACAGCTACACGAGAAGACTCATTTAGAGAGAAGATTCAGAGAAATGAAGAGACTGTGGGCAGCCAGTCCATGAGCACAATTTATTTTTATTTATTTAGTGGTTCACATCCCTTTTTCACAGAGGCAGTAGAAAGACATACTTGCATTTTAAAACTGAACGTGAAGATATTTTCTGGCTGAATCCCACTCCTGTACTTGTTTTTAAGATGATCAAATAAATTCAACCAATCAATCAATCGAGACTGAGGGGGTTCTCGCACAATTGATGTGCGAGAACCCCCTGTCAGCAGGGGCGCATACAAGTTCCAGAAACAGGAGTCTTAACCACTTCACCACCACTCATGGCCACAGTCTACATACCAAGCCAGTGATTTGCATGTGGTATAAAGCCACATCAGCTTTTTCTCTCCCCACATCTGCTCCTGTTTCTTTCTCTGTCCAGTCTGCATCTTTACTGCCTTTCTTTCATCCCTTTATCACCTTTCTGTTATCCCTTTATCTATCTCTCTCTCTCCATCATCAGTCTATCTAAAATTTTGTACTGACTACCGTTAGCTCGTCCTCTATGCCCTCATTTCTCTATGCCCACTTTCTCTCTGTCTCTCAAACTCCCCCCAACCACACAAACTCTTTCAAACTTGCTTTCCCTTCCCTTCTCTGCCTCATTTTCTCCTCGTCAGTGTCTGTGCCAGGGCGCGTGCCAGGCAGCCAATGCCAGCTTCTTGTCCCTGTCTGCGTGTTGCCCTGTTGTCGCTGCCGCTTTCTGGCATTGTCCCCACGCGAGGGAGAGAGAGAGACAGAGAGAGAGAGAGGGAGAGAGAGAGAAAGAGACGCGAGGGGCAAAGAAGAAAGGCAAGGAAACAAGGGAACGCATGCAGATGCAGGGCCCATCTCGTTTACAAATATGCAAATGCTGTTGCCTTTGTGATATGCAAATGAGAGATTACAGAGCGCTAATTAGGGTCAAAAGAACTGTTCACGTCAATTAGGGGGGAATGAAAAAACGATCCCCACTCTCGCTGGCCCCCAGCCCCCAACCCCTGCCACGGATATCCCCGGCTTTTGTCTTAAAAAATGGAAACATGAAAAAGACAAATAATAGGAGACATGGGTACAAGGGGCGGGGCCCCAGCATTTGGATTAGCAGCATGCATCTTGAATAGGGCAGAGGTCCAGGTTTGTTTGAGTGGAAGGGCACGGATGGCTTTTTAGTACAAACACGATAAGCATACGCGACACAGAGATGCTGATTCCCTTCCCCAATGTGCTTCTGATATGAATACTTATCTGCATTTTACCCCCTTCTTCTCCAGACTGTCCTTGCAAATGTATAGTTTAATTCCAAAATATTATATATCCATTTTGGGAAAAAAAAGATTACCTGAAGTTCTTCATTCAGTATGTCATAATCTCTTTTCTAAATTGTCGACTATCCTTTAAAAAGCGCTATTTGTATTTTTTAAGGGTAGGTGTCATCCTGTGGGGAGCTGAATGCCTTTTTCGAGAATGACAGTTTTAAAATATTAATATTATTAGTCTCTATCATCCTCTATGTGTACCCACCCATTGCTATTTGTTCCTATCCCAATTTCATTTTTGCCTTTACTACACCTATAATTCTCTTCTCCTCATCATCTTCCTCCCCAATTCAACTCCCCTGCATCATTTCTACTGTCCTACTACCACCAATGAGGTTTTCAGAATAGTATCAATTTATGTTTTATTTTCTTGAAAAGTTCTTTGTTGATGCCATTTACATCAGTCCTATACTAAAAGTCGGATCCCAAAGATTTATGATCCTTTTTTTGATCCTGAAGATCTATTTCAAAAATGAAAAAATAAACTGAGTTTAGATTGGATTTAGCCTCCACTACATTCTTGACTGCCACCCTTTCCTCTCTCCATCTCTTATTTTTATTTTTTTTTAAACTAACATTTATTTAGTTGGTGCTGTACCTAGCCAAGACAGCAGCAGCACAGTTGGATATGGACAAAACAACAATTGACATGATAAGTAACAATCTAAGAAAAAGGGGGAGAAAGAAGATCAGAAGAAGAGTGACAGAAACAGGCAGACTCTGTTTCCTCTGTCTCTCTCCTCTGAATCACTCCCTCCTCTTCGTCTCCCCCTCCTCTTCCTCTGTACCTGTCTGTCTGTCTGTGTGGTGTGTGCAGGAGGAACACACTGTTATATTTGCATTCTAATGACCCCTCCAGTGGGCCCCGAGGCAGGGCCCTCTGCACTACCCAGAGATCAATTAGGGCCAGGGCCCGGCGTCCGCTGTGTCCCGCTACAAACCCCTGCCCACCCTCCCCTCTCTCTCTCTCTCTCTCTCTCTCTCTCTCTCTCTCTCTCTCATCCCCCTTTTTCTCCCTCACATCTCCGTCGCCTGCGCTTCTACCTTCTCACATCTTCTGCCCTCACACACTCACGCATACACACACGTTCGCTCATGGCACACACAAATCTCCCCTCACAAATGCACATGTGCACACACACACACACACACACACACACACACATAACAGCCACCACTCCTTCCATGAGCCACTGTGGTGCGGTGGAGGGATGAAGGATAGGTAGGATTGGTCCACCGAGTTTCCTCTGCATGAGATTCCACCTCAGCCTTGTTGCTGGGCAAAGCCATGCAAAGACCAGGTTGTGAAACGTACCTCGTTTTGACAGAGCTGGGTGTTCGTGAGGCTCTTGCGGCTGCCAATCACACTTATATAAAAGCACAGTGATTCAACAGGGGGATGAACAACTTGTCTAAGGATGTACGGAGCTGCAGTGCACCTCAGTTCTCCTTTTTTCTCCACATGTTGCATGTGAGCTTTGCCTAAGAAGGAGCCATAGAGCTGTTTGATCATTCCAGGAACTGTGAATGCATGCTGCTCAAGCATGAAATTCTTCATCTAGCATATAAAATCTTTAGATGGTAGTCAGGGGATGTTCTCTCTGACTATACACTTGCAATATATGGGATAAAAACGAAAAATGTAGCACACACTTACACATACGTACATACATATGCACACACACAGACACATACACAGACACACACACACACACACTCTTTCACTCGCTCACACCTAATGCATTAACATGGAAGATGCAGCTGTGGGGTTGAGGCCAGGGGTCCGTGGGGTCTGGAGCAGGCCCAGGGTCTGGCTCTATTAGTGGAGGGGTGTGTGTGTGTGTGTGTGCCTGTGTCTGCACCAGTGTGTATGTGCCTGTGTCTGCGCTTGTGTGTACATTGCATCCTTAGGATGATCCTTTATACACACAAGACTGTCCTTGACCTTGGCACATGCAGGTGGAGTGGAGACTCGAGTCTCATGACAAAAGCACCTGCAGTCAACAACAAATCAATCTAAGCAGTGTTGTTGGTAGGATACAGCGTTGATTAAAGCAATATTTCACTTTTTTAGTGGAACATTTTCACTTTCACAAAGTGCCTTATTAATTCATGGATAGTTGACCACATAAAATAGCTAGCGAGGGTATCAATAGTGATGACGATAATATTATTTTTAGTTTTCTGTGATCTGCACAATGAATTTCAGGAAGCAATTTTGCATATTTATAATTATCAATGCGAGGAGAAAATCAATCAACCAACCATCGATGCCAATAGTAGCTACAGATTCCAGGGATATCTAATGCCAGAAGTTAATGAGCTTTGTAAGCAACTTAAAAAATATAGATGGTCAACCACAGTGAAATTTCATATCACTCACATAACACTTACGCCAATATGTTGCGTTGAAAAGATGCACCCATAATGAGGTCTTACCTACATTCTCAAGGGGAGTCAATCTCTCTTTCTCTCTCTTTTTACTGCCTTCTCCTTATTTTCACTGCATCGCCAGCACTACCTGACCACAGTTGCTGCCCTGCTTTATCCTGCATGCATGTGTGTGGCTGTCTGTTTGTGCATGAGTGTGTATTTGTGAACAGCTGAAAAAAATCTGTCTTGGAGAGAGAGGGTGAGACAGAGAGAGGAGTGAGACAGAGTAAGAGAGAGAAAGGGAGACATAGAGAGGGAGAGGGAGACAGAGAAGGAGTGAGAGAGAGAGAGAGAGAGAGAGAGAAACACACACACACACAGACAACTCAGTGTATTCTCCGGCAATCATCCCTTAAAAGTCTCGCCTCCCACTGCAGACAGCTCCTTTTGAGCTGAGGACCAGATTTATGGAGTGGCAGTAATAGAGTGGTTTGTAGTGTGTGTGCTTTGTGTCTATCTGTGTGTGAATGTGTCTCTGCTCATGTGTCGCATACAGATATGCACACACACCCACAACCACCCACACAGACACACACACATACACACATTAGTGTAGCATGAGTGTGTTAGTGCACACCTTGCCAGAAGAGATTGCTTGTGTATGTGTGGCTGTGTGTGTGTGTGTGTGTGTGTGTGTGTGTGTGTGTGTGAGTGTGTGTGCATGTGTGAATGTTTCGCTTACACTCCCTTCAGCGTGTCACAACACAGACACTCTGACTTTTCAATCAGACAATCAAGAGGCTCCCAGACAATGCGGGTTTCCGATCAGCATCTCCTGGCCCCTGTCTGGGCCCCTTGGCCTGGGACGGGGGTGGAGGCGGAGAGGAGGCCCCGGGGCCCGAGGACTCGACCCCCACAGCCTGCCTTCTCATCTCTGGACTGAAGGTCCCTCTCCACTTCCCAGCTGCTGTCAATCAAAAATCACAGATGGAGAGAAAAGGGAGAGGAAGTGATAGCACAAAATTGTCATTTTCTAGAGCGGTAAAGGTTCTTTGGTCCATTGAAAGTTTTTGCATGAAATCTAGAGAAGGAGGAAAGAATGACTGCAAAATACAAATAGGAGGTTACTGTGAGCTAAGCCAGCCGGCATAGGACTCTGTCGTGGCTCTCGGGTAGGAAACTTTTTGTTTTTGTTTTTGGGGTATTTTTGCCTTTGCGTTAGATGTGTACAGTGAAAAGAGACAGGAAAGACTGAGGAGAGAGAGAGGATGATGACATGTGATAAAGGTCCAGGCTGGATTCAAACCCAAGACTTTGTGGTTACATGGTATAATTGCTCTGTCCTTGAGCTATATTACATTTTGTGCAAAAAAAAAATCCCAAAAAACTTTACAATCAAACAATCAATTGATAACATTAAATGTTGCAGGTTTCAGGTTCAGCATGGAGCCAAACTAAAGGAAACAGAAGGTTTAGGACTGCTGAATTGACTTTCTATTTCAGCCACATTTTACTCTCTTGATAAATGAATACATTCATAAAAGCCTGACCTAAGTGATGAGGGCACTACAATTGATGCCCCACATATTATCAGCAAACAATTGCCTTGAGGTCAAATTGGCGTCTTCAGTAAGGGCTGAAAAGACGAACATCTGGATAGCTTGAGAAGTGAAGTCATTGTGCAGATTATTGGACTTTGGGGGCCTGCTGATCACTGGTATTGATCTCTGGCTCTCCAGTCAATTAGATCAATGAGGCATCTGTAGGCCTGCTTAGCCATGTGTCAACTGTCACACTCTACCATCCCCTTCATTTGTACACCAACACATGTTGCCAGTGCACAGATGGTAACCTATACAGTCCAATACAGCCTGTAGAACACTAATCTGAAACTAATGAACAAGACACATATGAAGAATTGTATAAAAAAAGGAGGATTTCCTTGCTAGTGTGAGGCAGAGATTTCAGTTCCTTGAATGTAAGTAAGACCTTTTTCAGTGTCTTTTATGGGAAATAATTTTCCATGGACAAAACAATTGTAAACTAATCATACAAACATTCAATAAGGTGTAACAGTAAGAAATTATTACTTTGGTGCTGTGCAGTGTCTATTTTTGAACATTTCAAGGTTTTAACAATAGAAGTTACAGATTTCTCTGTCAACACAGAACCAAACTAAAGGAAACAAAAAATGCTTCAGAACTTAATATCAAAAGTTGCTGCTTAGTACAGTTTTCATTTAGAGGTGGCACTGGGATGGTGGGAGCCTGGAGGTTAGAGAAGTGGGCTTGTGATTGGAAGATCGCCGGTTTGAATCCCCAGATCTTCTGGGAAAATGAGAAAAGGGCACCTAAACAACAATCGTCAAGGTGAACTTGAGCAAGGCACTTAACTACCCCCCCCAACTGTACTGGGCAGCTTGCATGTGTGAATGTGTGTAACTGTGAAGCAGGGTGTTGCTGGAAAAGCGATGACTGTTCCTGGATAAATAAAAGGTTAAAAAAATCACATAAGGTATGGTGATGTGGGCACATATAGTTTATATATACCAAAGCTTTTATTTTTTGGACAGCTAAATGCTCATTTTAATGATGTTTGAGTGAATAACCTGCAACCCCCTGATTTGCTAGGTATTTTGGAAGAATGTTTCATCCATATTTTAATTTTCCATGTAGGTTCCATTACTGGAAAACTAATTCTTAAATGTGTAGGAGCCTTTAAATTTGATTACATATGATTTTATTTGGACACAGACTGGGACAATTGCAAATACTGTTCATTGACTTGAGTTTTCCACATCTCTTACCATATTAATTTAGTCATTGCTACAATGCATGATTTAAATTTGACACTACATCATTCTCAGACAAAGGCTTGAGATGAGAGAAGAGAGATACAGACACACAACAATAGCAGTGGGCTATAGGATTAGTGCAGTAATGAGTTTCCAGCATTTCTACTCGGGGAAATACAAACTTGCAAACAGAGACCACATGCCAACAGTGGAGTGCTGCTGCCTCACGACCTCGCTGCCCCTCTGCAGCCCGCCTGTGTGCGCGTACGTACACACGCACCAACTTAGGCCCCCTCCCGACAGCGGCCCGCGTCGTGACCCTGGGAGACTGACCCCCTCTGCACCTCCCGCCCCCCAACCCCCCCTCCACCCCCCGCACACCCCCCTTCCCTCTTCCCTACTCCTCTCCCCTCCCACTGACCCCCTCAGTGCCGGACCATTGTTTACTTTCACTCTCCTCCACGGCCCTGCTGGTCCGGGGGGCCGGCCGAATCGTTACATTATTGTCTGGTCCTCCCTTGCCCCCCCACCCCCCCCCACCCCCCCTCCCGACCCGGCCTGACCCCATTCACAGCCCTCAAAAGCACCATCTGTATCACCCAACAGTCAGGGAGTGAGTGAGAGAGAGCGAGAGAAAGACGGGGAGAAAGAGGGAGACAGGGAGGGGGCAAGGAGGGGAAAGAAAACAAGGCAGGGAGAAAGGAGATGACGGACAAGGAGGGAGGGAAGGAAAGAGAGAGAAAGCGAGAGAGAGAGAGAGGGGGAGAGAGAGAGGGAGAGAGGCATCTGGCTGTGTGTTTCGCTGTCTGTCGGAAAGTATCTGTCGGATAGTTTTCACAGTGTGAAGGCTTCCCCGCCGCTTTCCTTTCTTCTAACACGGTGCTTATTGATTTTTTTTTTTTTTTTCACTGCCTCATTTTATATCTTCCTTCAATTTCTACTTTCCACAATCTTCTAATCCTCCTTTGCACTTGCTCTTTTCCACTCTGCGTGTTTCCCTCTCCTTTAAAGTTCGCTCAGACTATCCTATCTCGCTGTTCCCTTGACCTGCTTCTCTGTTTTTCTCTCCCTCTCCTCTCGTCTCCATCCTTCCCTCTATGTAACCCCCCCTCCTCCTCGGAGTCCATCCTTCATCTTGCTGTAGTGTTGCGCGAGCATTCCAGGGCCTCTTGTATGGCTGCATGTGTGAGGAAGGCGGATTTTTCCCATGGGGCCGCAGGTGAAAACTGGGACTCACTCAGTCCTCCGAGGGACGCCATCTGTCCCTGTCGCCTCACTTGCTAGAGGGGAGGCCTGTCACCCCTCCTCCTCTCCCCTCCATCCATCCATCCATCCCTCCCTCCCTCCCTCCCTCCCTCTGTCTGTCCACTCACCGTCCCTCCCTCATGCCGGCCTGGCGTGCTGAATCACCCAGGAATGCGCTCCCTCCTTCCCTCCCTTTCTCCTTTCTTCCCTCTCGCTCTCCCTCCGTCCCGTCACTAATTCATCCCTCGCTCCCCCCTTTCTCTCCCTCCCTCCTTCCCTCCCACTCTGTCTCCTTTCGCCTCGCCTCCACCCATCTCTCGCCCTTCTCTCTCTCTCTCTCTCTAATCAATCATCCATATACGACACCAGTGGCAAAATTATTAAATTATCATACATTTGTGATGAGCCCTAGTGAGAACAGGGATACTGCTTTAATTGCCAGTCCATGACCTCTAATTATGCGTATCAGTGTATTTGTTTGATATTTGGAGAGAATGAAGTCAACCGAGTTTGACATTTTCCAGTAGATAGAGCAATAATATGCATACAATTACTGTGATTATTTAACAAATTGTCAGACATTACTATAACAATAACATGACATAACGTTAACCTGTGAGATTATTTGAAGTAAAAAATGTGCCGCTTGAGAAGTGTGTCATTGGAGTGTAGGCTGTTCCTTACTCAACACTGAAGATGATGCATTCTCTAGATCTAAGCTATTAAAGTTACTTTTACAAACAATGCTTGGTTTGAAAGGCGCGGGTTTATTTGAAAATATTAAAATATATGAAAAGTAAACGTATTTGATTGGAATATCTATACAGCAGCATGCAGAAATAACACTGTGGCACCAAAACAGCACGCAGTGTAATTAGTCCTCCTGGCCCAAGTAAACAAAACCCATGAGGTCACCCAGTGGGCCACAGGCATGGGAACCAGGGGAGTCCTTCTGAGGTGCTGCATGCCCTGCGTCTGCAGATCTGGGCCCAGCTGTCAGTGTCTGTCTATGTGTGTCTCAGCTCCGGTTCTGACTGCTGTGACGCCCAACGGTCGGATGAGTCCATGGGACAGTGAGAGCGCACTTTCACGTGGGAACCTGGTCGAGGCGCGCAGACAGACAAACGCAGGGGCAGCTAAGTGTGAAACCTCCAAACTGTCACGGAGAGGGTGAGAGAATGAGAGGAAGCACCCCCCACCCCCCACCCCCCTCCATCCTAACACTTCTTCCTCTCCACTCTCCCACCCCGACACCGACCCTCCTCCCCCCACTGCGCCCACTTCGGGAGCCGAGAGCTCCCACAATCCCCCTCCCTCAAAGCGTCCAGACAGACATGCACGGAGACACGCACACTCACACTTCGCCCCCTCCCAAACACACACACACACACACACACACACACACAAATACGCATCCACAGTCCCTCACACATCCACGCCCCCTGTCAATCAGCGACCTGAGTGTCACGCAGTCACAGACACTGCCGGAGAGAAAGGGAAGAAGAAAAAATGGGAGGAAAAGTGGCCCGTCAGTCACTTTATCACTCTCTGCCCCCTCTGTTCCCCCTCTCTGGGCGATAGCACAAAGAGAGACAAGAAAACAGTGCGAGGGGAGCGAATGAGAGGGCGATGGGGAAGGGAGAGAGAGTGGAGGGGAGAAAGGAGTGGTGGTGGTGGGGGGGTAGGAGAGAGGTGGATACAGAGGAGAGCTAAAGTGTCCCCATTTTCTCACTGGCCGACCGCAACAAAGGGCCAGGCGGGACACTGCGCTGGGGTGGCGGTTTTTTGCCTGGGCCTCCCTTCGCTCCCCACCCCCCACCCCTCTGAGGTCACCCCTCCGGTGACCCCGCCCCGATTGTTTCCCGTCGCTCTGTCAGCTCTGATTGTTGCTGACTGGTTAAATGGCTGAACCCCCCCCTCCAAAAAAAAAGTGGAGAAGAAGGAGAAGGAGGGTGAGGATTTGGGAAAAGGGGATGGCGGGGGTGGAAGACGCCCCCTCTTTTTTTTCCCTGAGATAACTGACTATTTGACCCAAATAAACAATCTCTCTCCCCCAAAAGAAGTGGTAGGAGGAGGAGAAAGAGGGTTCAGAGGGTTTGAGGTTCGAGTTGCTGGGTGATGATGGTGAGAGAGCGCCCCCTCTGTAGTGAGAGGAGCAGGGGGGGCATCATGGGGGTAGAGAGGAGAGGGAGTGTGGGTGAAGAGGCCGGGGGAGTCTGATGCTCCCTACTGTGGTGAACTTGAGGAATCTCAAACACCTATCAGCAACCTTTGAGGGACAGACCTAATGTTGATTCATCGGCCCAACATCCTTTCATCAACAAATTCAACCATCTATCCAACAAATGCAATCTACTGTCGTACCATAATCACAAAACACAATGATCCAAACTCCCACAAAACCACATTTTTTTCCTGATGTTGCTGGATAGTCTACTATTGGCAACAGATTTCCTGGATAGCAACCTTCATGGCCTCGCAATTGGACGTGGATGAGATAAGTGTTTAAAGACCTGGTCTTGATCAATTATGCAAGCATATCCATTCCCTCTGCTCCCCTCCAATCAAATAGCTGAATAAGCTGTAGTCCGGATGGGCCCTTTGCTCTAATTGGACAAATGGCTTGCTTAATTGATCATTGATTGATGATCAATAGCGAACATGTGTTCTTGTTCTTTACAAGGCAGGTGATTGAAAGCCAGCTATAAAATCAGCCAGATAGTTTGACAGACGCCAATGGGCTCTCATCGCCTTACTGTAGTAAAAAAGAGAGAGAGAAAGAAAGAGACAGAGAGAGGGGGTTTTCTCACCAGTGGTTGATCAGAATTAGAAGTGAAATTGCAAGCATTCACTGGTTCAGTTATGTTTTGCATTGCCCAGTGACAAACATACCATATGCTACTTAAAATCATGCGGCCATGTAGGGAAGCCAAATTTCAAGTTTGGCTAAACTGACTTGCAAAAAAAAAACAATCACACACTACTATTTGGGCTGTCTGTATTTGTCTATTTCCAACAAACTAAAGGTGAAACGTGATGGTCTTGATGCACATGATACCAAGCCATTCAAAGAATGTGTGAATCCCTTGGTAGTTTTTGGTTTGATGATGTTCTAACTTCAAAACCGCTCCAGGGTTCAGGAAGACAGCCAGACAGGGGGCTGGTGGTTTGGTGGGCGCATTCGAGTTCAGTTGAGGTGCTCCTGCCATCCCAATCAAACTGAGCTAAGGGGATAAATGCCTTCGATTCAATCATACACAGATAAACACAGCAGGAATAAAAGAGATACAAAGAGAGAGAGAAAGGATGTGGACTAAAGAAGAAAGCAAAAGAAATGGAGAGCGAGAATGACCGAATCTGCACTCAATTGTGGAGTGCTCCCTAAATTTTCCGCCCATCTGTTTTTGGCACTCCATATGTATATCACTCATCAGTCAAGACACCTGTTTGAAAGTGGGCAAGTGTGTGTGTGTGTGTGTGTGTGTGTGTGTGTGTGTGTGTGTGTGTGTGTACGCACACGGGGGGGGGGGGGGTCTCAACGACCGCTCCATCCTGACAGAATAGGGGGCATCAGTGGATCCCTTTGATCTGCGCTCATAGATTCTCTTGAAAGGATCATGGGCGAGGGAGAGTGAGAGAGAGAAAGATAGAGAGACAGAAAGAGAGAGAGAGAGAGAGGGGGAGAGAGAGAGAGAGGAGACACTTTACCCGGGCATCAGTAGGCCTTCGCCCTCAGCTTCAGGTACCTATCCTTGCTCTGTTTCTGAGCCAGCCCTATTAAATATGAAACGCTAAGACAAAAGGAGGGAGAGTGAAAGGGGAGGGAGCGGGGGCCACAAAGGGCGCCACTCAATGCCTTTGAAGAGGCACCGAGACGAGGGGTGTCGTGAGCGCACATGTACGCACCTTGCTCACTCTCACACACGCACACACACACACACACACCTACTCCGCAAATGATGTGGGCGGATAGCATGGCAAATATCCACATTTGCATCTTGTGGTTTTTCAGATCACTCCTCATGGATATACCACAAAAGGAACATTGTCACTGAAATTAGACCTAAAAGCCTTGATTAACAGATGTTAATACATGCATTTTATTATTTTGAGTGGGGTATGTGTTTTAATGGACATTAAAATAGCTGAGATTAAAGCGTCTCGTTGTAAGGGGTTGGGGGATATAGGAAAAAAAGACAGGGATTTCTTTTCCATGGATGCAGATGAAGAGATTCGCTACTTAAGTGCACAATTTGGTTCACCCTTCAAGAAGATTGTGGACATACTCTGTGGGTGTTCAGGCTATTTGGTTTGTTTGGTTGTATTTGACAGTGTATGGGCTTGGAATTTTTTGTTTACTTGTGCTTCTATAGTTACTGAATAACTCATTCTGAACCTAACTCATCCTGAACTGAATGTATTGTTGCTTCTCCTATGGTTCAATTGTAAAGTTCAAATTTCTATTGTATAGTGATCAGAGGGCACTGTGTTGTTTTGGTTTCTCCATATGTAGTTTGAGAAAGAATTGTCCACAGTTACCACTAGTGCTAATACAGGATAGATGCAGGACAGATGCCACAACTGATGGCTACAGCTGAACAGATGGCTACAACTATACAACTACAATGACTACCAGTTTATAGTTTGGGATTGTGTTCCATGCTTTGATCATAAATCACAGCTTACAACATGACAGGTTTATGTTTTAGCCCAATAACTGAATCAACAGTGAAGTTTTGTATAGACATATCGATGTATGATATCATAGCACATGTGACATCCATCTGTCAATTTGCCACTGAACTATATGAAAGATGGCCTGTTCATCTTCCAATGACAGAGCTATTTCCCCTGAACCCAACGCAAGCAAAACAAACCGCATTCACTGCCGACAATAATCAATAGACATTAATGAAATCAATATGGATAAACAAAAACTTGACTAGACAACTTCAGCCCGTTACCAATGGGCTGGAACAAAAAAACTCTTCAAATAAACAGCGCTATTTCAAGAGGGAGCACCAATGACACAGACCGATAACTCGGCCTCTGAGTGTGTCTTAAACTAAATGACCCCTATCAGACAAACTTCAATGGGCTGTCTTTGGAAAACAATCAGCGATGCGCTCCTCGCTGACCTTTAGCGACTCAGCAGGCTCAGTCCAATCACAGAGTATTGACGTTATCCACCGCACGCCATTTATAACGTCAGCCGCAGCTCGTCTGAAAGGTCCACTCGAAATACCAGCACAGTCATGTTGTGTTTTGGTTGTGTTAAGTTTGGAGTGTGTGTGTGTGTGTGTGTGTATGTGGCGGGGGGGGGATGTAATTCAGGTAGTTATGTGGGCCCGGCTAGGTGATTAGGGTGATTGCTTTGGATCCTTGTCAGATTCTCTTTGCGTTCTGTGTTCTCTACATTCTACTTGGCCACACATACACACACACACACATACACACACACACACACACAACACATACATGCATACACACAAGATGCACACATACACACATACGTACATCCAGAGATGGACACATTCACACACACACACAAACACATCAAAACACCCTAATCCATCTCTCACCCGCCCAAACCCTGTGACAATCAGACCTTCCTCCAAATCAATGTCCCATCCTCTACCCTCCACCTCATCCACATAACCTCCACCCAATGCAGATGACACAGAGGATGGGGGAGGGAGGGGTGTCTAACTTTGGTCGTCAGGTCCCCTTACAGCACCTCCAGGCCTCGTCAATCCTGCCAGATCACTCATTTCATCCCCATCTGGGGGTGATCCATCTCGGCGGGCCCAGCCAGGCTCCATTACCCCCAGACGAGCTGTGAAATGGCCATTATGTGTGTGCAGGCATGTGGGGGGAATGGGCCTCGGTGTCGGCCGTCAGCCTTTACCAGCCAACAATGGGCCTCATATATGGGGCTGAATAGCCAGCGCAGGCTCCTAAATACAAATACATAGGAATATCATTGACCTACCGTTGGGAGAGGAAGGACAAAAACAAGACAGACATGACAGCAGTTTTTGGAGACGTTGAATTCCCCTGGATGCAAAACTAGACGTATAGTATATTGATGTATAATACCTGTATATTAATTGTAAATGTATGTGTGCTATTGGTGTACAACTCAGGTAAAAGTGGCACAACAATGTCCACAAGCAAATAAGGTATAGACCAGTCAGAGTAAGGTGTAACGCTACACTACAAAGTAAGTAAGTAAAGTAAACCTGCACTACACTATGTGTCACATGGTAGATTTTGTTTTAAAATTCATTGTTTTACGCTTGGCACTTGCTGCCTCTTGGCCAGGTCTCTGTAAAAGATTTTGTCCGGCTTCTCTTAACATATGTTCTCTTTTTCCGCGGTGACACCATATCCACTAAGAGTGTGTCAACGCTATTACACTCTCTTCTCCAACGTCTCGGGGTTGGCATATCATTACTGAGTCGCAGTATGGAGGATCACATGACACCAATAACATGAAGGAGGTGATAAAGACAAAGACGGGAGAGAAGACGAGAAGAGAGGCTCGCCATTGACTGCACTTCCCCTGAGAGCCCTCTCGTTAGCACTGAAACAATGTAGGCTTAATGCCGAGACCAAGGGCTTGCTTGTCACACCTAAAGTGCTTTGCATTAATTACACCCCATATACATTCTATTAATAAGGCTTTCATAAGGCCTCGGCACATGCTCCGTGTGTGTGCGTGCGCGTGTCTTTGTGTGTGTGAGTCCTTATAGTGTTTGTCTTTGTATTAATGTCAGTCCTTTGTCAGTGGGAGAGAACAGACTTCAAGAAGCCTCATTAGAAATTAGAGGATGACTACATTTGATGACTCAATATAATCTTGTCCTTTTTGAGATAACTTGAGTGGGCTGCACAAGCTTGCTATGCATACATTACAACATGAACACACACAGACATATAATTGAAAATAATAAACACACGCGCAGCTTTGATTATGTGACAACATTGCCAGACTTTTCTCTGATGAAAGCCAAGTGGCAGCGTAAATCTGTTTGCGTCAGACCTGGGTAAAGTAGCATTTGCAAATAAATCTTTAAACTGTCTATTTTAGGATTTAGTACATGAGCAGAATTGAGATTGGTAAATTGTCAATCACAAAAATATGCTAAATTGACATTCCTGACATTCCTGTTATTGTTTAAACTTTCTGGCACTCATTGTACTGTCCTGTGATGCAAACCCCATCCATCTGGCATTGACCCAAAATTATTTCTGCGTGGCTTATTTGTGTGTGTGTGTGTGTGATGGAGAGAGTCTGTGTATGCATGTGTGTGTGAGCATGGTGTGTGTTTGTTTGCACGTGTGCCTGTGCCGTATCCTTGCATATGTGTGTGTTTGTGTGTGTGCCTGTGTGTGGTGTGTCTGATGTATCTTTTAGCTGCAGATAGATAAACAGTGGAGACAAACATACGCTGCATCAGTTTAATGAGCCATCCCTGTAGAGTCCCTCTACATTCAATTAGCAGGGAGATAATTAATCGGGCCAAGTCTCTGGCTGCCTAGCTGGCTGGTGGACTGGCAGCGGGAAGCCAGGTGGGCTTACAGGAAAGGAGCTGTGGTGTGTATGTGTGTGTGTGTGTGTGCGCGCGCACGTGTGTGTATATTGCATTGCACACAGGCACGAAAGCGCAGAGACACACTCAGAGGTAGACTCTTCCTCTCCTCTCTCTCTCTCTCCCTCTCTCTCTCTCCCTCTCTCTCCAGAGACAATGCCCAAAAACAAACATAGGGACATGAAAACAGAAAACAAAGAGGCTGTGCAGATGAACAACAACATATGAGCCCACAAACACGTGCACACCCAAACACACACATATACTCATGCTTAAACTGAATACACGTTCATTTACAAAGACAGTCAGTGTTTCTATCTTTTTATCTCTGTCTTTCTCTTTTTCTCTTTCTCTCTATCTCTGCTTCTGTTTCCCATTCTGCCTGTCTGTCTTTCTCTCCCCCTCTCTCGCTCTCTCTCTCTCTCTCTCTCACACACACACACAGACTGCCCTGTGATCAGTAAGCCCCTGGTGGCCATAAGCTGTCACTACACAAACACTGATGCGCTGAGGGAGCGTGTGACTCTCCATCAATCTTCCACTGACTGAAGGACAAGTCTGGAGTAAACACACCACCGGGGTTTTGCTGTGGCATCAAACACCTGTATTCTCTCTCTCACAATGAAAACAGAGTGAGCGGGGTAAACAGTGCATCGGTTTTCTATGGCTGCCTGTTGACGTACATTTACTTTGCAGGCAGTTAGCTGACATGCTTTTCCAGAGGGAGCAGTTAGGGATTCAGTATCTTGCTCAAGGATGCGGTTGATGGACACACTGGCTGCTGCAGGAATTGAACCTTCTACAGGACACTAACCAGCAGAATATTCACCAATAATCACAGCAGGTAAGAATGGGATGGTTGAGTTGGAGCCACACCTTTCATTTGAAATTGAATGTTTTAATCTGCAGGGAGCAGCAGATGGGTGGGATTTACCACAGGAGGACAATTCAGATGTTTTCAGGCGAGCTATCAATCACACAAGAGTATACTGGATTGACTTTCAAATACTTTCCTGTGATTGTTGAAACTTTGTGGCACTCGTTGTATTGTTGCCACCATTTCGGCAATAAAACAAACCATAAAAAGTGTTTGCAAATATTGTTTGGTTGTTTGTCTGCAGACCTGATCACCGCTAATTATCTGTGTTATAACCAGACACTATATCCTATTATCCTAATCTTTAAAACACAATCCATTTTATACAAAAGGTCATGTAATGGATTTGTTTCCATTGTGGTCCTTGTTGAATTAAGCACCATGCTGTTCCCTATATAGTTATATGTCCAATGTGATTTCATAAGGAGATAGTGGCCAGGTTGTATCAGGTTTAAATCAGGTTTAAACATTATTTCATCATTCAGTAGCTATCATTAGATACCCCCCCCCCCACACACACACACACACACACACACACACACACTGACTTTCCTCCACATTCTTCCTCTTTCTCTTACTCTTCTTCCCTTCTCTTCCTCCTTTCTTTCCCAGCTTGTTATGCAGATTCCCAGATTTGCCTCCTTCAACACACACTCACACACACACAAGCTCTGTCTGCACCTCCCCAGGGGCACCGGGGAAGGGCAGAGCGAAGATGGAAATGAATTCAGCCATGTTGCAAGTGGCAACGCGAATCTGCATCTGTAATTACCCACAGAAATACACAGGGAGCTTCCTCCCTCTCTCCTCCTCACACCTCCTGCCCTCCCTCTTTTCCCTCTTCCCGATCTCCTCCTCCTTCTCTCTCAGACTCTTTCTCTTTCTTTTCTTTTCTGTCTGTATCTCTGGGTCTCTTTCTCCCTCTCTCTATGTCTCTCTCACACTCTCTGTGTCTCAAAGGCTTTTTAAGTGATGCTTGGTGGGCCAATTAAGGTGAGTGGAAGAGTGGGGGCATGTGTGTGTATGTGTGTGTGTGTGTGTATGTGTGTGTGTTTGTGTGTTCATGCATGCATGAGTGTATTTATGCATGCATCAAACACCTTGCATAGTCTTGCTTATGTCCACACTGTCTGTGTTTGTGTCTGTCTTTGCATATATATCTGTGTGTGTGTGTGTGTGTGTGTGTGTGTGTGTGTATGTGTGTATGGTGCCATCTCTTTGTGTCTGGGTCGGGGCATATTCATGTGTTTATAAGTGTCCCCTCAGGCCAAATACAGCTAAGCTCACTCTTGAAATGGGACAATATGCATCTGATATCATATACTATAATTTAACAGCTAAACCAAAAACAAGTCTGTATTTGCACAATTCATTACAGAAATGTACAACCAATAGCCCTAATTAAAAATAAAGAAAAATCACATTTTATGCTCACATATTGTTACATATCATCATGATGTAGTGGTAAATAAAAAGGAGGGTAAACAATAATTTCCAGTCAGTGAACATCATGATGCATCACAACCACAAATATAAAAAAAAAACAATTATATTTTCAGAAAAGCATTAATTTATGATTTTTACCCTTAAAAGATACCATTCTCCTATAACATAAATCAGTTTGATACTGCTAACTATGATGAATACCATGATTTTATGTCCTAAACATTTTTGTCAGCTTAAAATATGGATAAGATCTATTCTGCAAATAAACAGTAAACTGAGTTTAGCTGAGTTTTCCATCACATCCCTGCATATGATGCAACATAAAACCTCCTCCCACCACCCCAAAAAAAGATTTCCGTTTAGTCCATAGTACTTACTATTTGGACTTCCTATAGCATTCCACTGCACTGCATGTAGGTTGTGATTTTCCTGGCTTAATCATTATGAACTCTAGAGAGGTTGAAGGGCAGGCTAATGGTGCCCCAGACCCAGGAACCAGGTGGCTCAGCGTGCCCCCCTGTTCTACCCAGGGTAAATGGAAAGGTGATGGGGGGGAAGGGGATCAGCCGGGACCCTCTAAAAGAGAGAGGGGGGTGGGGAGGGAATAGAGGGGGTGGGCGGGGGGGCAGAACATGGAAGGAAGGATGGAGGGATGGATGGAAGAGAGAGGGAGGCACACCCTGCGTCTCAGTGGCAGGACTCCGCTGCAGAGGAGCCAATTAGGGGAAGGCAGGACACACAGGGGCTAAGTATACAAACCCTACTGCGACTGAACCGGTGCATGTGTGTGTGTGTGTGTTTGCGTGCTCTGTCCCTGTGCATGTATGTGCGTACTCTGTGTGTGTGTATGTGTGTCTTAACCTATCATTATTTTCAGGCCAAGTCAAGGGCACGTATGCAACTGAGGCTAGATGTTGGCGGCAAAAATAAGTGGGGTTTCTTTTCAGTTTTACCTTTTAGCGTGAGTAGTTCAACATTTTATTTATTTTGGCAAAATCTATATTTCATACATTATTGATGTGCCATAGAGCAGCAAACGTTTGACAGCGGTTAAACAGATATTTAATATTGGTAGAGTGAGTTTTGCCTGTTTGCAATGATCGATAGCCAGTCTCTAAGAAAAGCCTGAATGTCGGTGTTTGACTGTTAAATTGTGACATAAGCTGATATTGAAGAATGCACCACCAAAATAAAATACAGCTTTAATTCCAGAATAATTTACTGTCCATCCCCTGTCAAACACATGAGTCTGGAGTCCTTTTTCACTGTTAAAATCCATCAGATTATTTTACTAATAGCTCCGTTAATGAATATTTAATCTGTCTGTAATTAGTGTATTGAACACTACGGGGTGATGGAGGGCGTTTCAGCTTGATATACAGACACACATACAGTCACTTGGACACACACACACACACACACACACACACACACACACACACACGGATACACATAACCTCCACATTTTAAAGCAGGGTTTCCCAAAGCTCTTTTGTGCCATCCACAGGAAGAGCGTCATAACATATTTTACAAGTTGGTGCTATTTTGATGTGGTCTATTTTTATTTGATGAGTAAATATGAGATAACCTGTTTATAACACACAGTAACAAACACCACGACTACATACAGCCTAAAAACAAATGCCTACTTACTGGATGCCGGCCAGCACAAGGTCGTTGCCAAAATCTATTTGAAACCCACCTAAATAAATAGCTTTGTTCTGTTGAGGGTTTTGACCAAAGGGACTCGGTGATTTGTTCAGACCGGTTCAGGTTAACTCAATCAATCTACAGATGCATATAAATTATTTGAATTACAACCAAATCCTGTCTGACTGGTGGTGGGGCCTAGAGAGGAGGGTGGGGCAGTGTGTGTGTGTGTGTGTGTGTGTGTGAGTGTGTGTGTGTGTGTGTGTGTCTGCACTTTACACACAAACATTAGTGCAAATGAGCGTGTACGTGCGTGCGTGCATGTGTGTGTGTTGCTGCGGCTGTGTGATATGAAAAAACAACAAACAACAACAACAAAAAAGAAACCCCGATGAACTCTGAATAATGCATGAGTCTTTTGGTCAATGCATTATGATTTGCTTTAAGCAGGCCTTCTCTCAGCCATTATAAGATTAAACCCAACCTTGGTTTGTCTGGAGTGGCCAGGACATGCACGGGACCTGTCAACACCGCAGGAACTTGGACCTCACACACACACACACACACATACACACACACACTCGCAGGCAAAGAGCAATACACGCAGATACAATTATGTATATAGCACAGATACAGTTATGTATAAAGTCATGTGCTGTACAGACAGTAGGTGCAATGAGGGACAGATTATGTGGATAAAGGGAGAGAAAACGCTAGATAGAGGAAAAAGAAAGAGTGAAAAGAAAAGAAATTAAAGAAATCTCAGGACAATAGAAAACAGGGATGAAGTCAGGAGCCAAGACAATCTGTCAATCTCAGTGGGAATGGAGTCGATATAAACCTATGTAAATTGTGGTCCTTCTCTGTTTCGATTCCAATCCAGCCAATATCCCCGCTGTGACATGCTTCAGTCATTCTTTATTGAGCCCTCCGTCCCTCTCTCTCTCTTTCTCTCCCTCTTTCATCCCCTATCTCTCTCCCTCCACCCTCAATCAGTTCTGTTGTCGGTCCCAATCAATAATCAATTTCCCTCAGAAATAATGGGCCGCTGCCGTCGTGGGTCTTGCCCACAGGCCTTGACCTTATGATAGGCTAATGGAAAATCCAAGGAGGCTGGAATGAAGGAACCGGTCCTGGCCCATTAGGAATCATGGCCCTGTCAGCCTGTCCAAAGCAACATGGGAAAGAGAGGGAATGAGGGGGAGAGCTGGGTAGGCAATATAATGACTACCACTGTCTTCCTGGGGTGTACATCCTGATGGAGATTTGGATCTTGTTCCTTCTCTGGTGGTAGATATTAAGGATTGTGAATATCCACCTGGCCTGGGAGAATACTTGATTCTGACTGGCTGAAGGATGTTCATTATTTTCATTAATGCACAGTATAACCAATGACGCAATAGTTGTGCAGTATAACTGTACATGTCATACATGTCATAGCGTGTAATCTTGCACTTGACTATGGCAAAAATCTGTATTGAAATCAAGCCGAGTGTACAGTGTAAATTGTCAATTATGTGAACGGCACAAAAGCAGCTTCCTCCTGATTTCAAATTCAAATCCGAACCTCAAAGAAATCCAAACGAAACCGTCACAGCAATGACATTTACTCTTCTCAAGGATGCTTTACAGAGATTTACCCATTCACTAAACCATCAAGTCAAAAATATAAAGACCCCTTCAGAATGTGACTCTAAGAATGTGCAGAGCTAACAGTCTTCGGGGTGAAAGAAGAGGAAATGAGAACGATAGAGAGAGGTAGAATGAGAGAGAGAGAGAGGGGGGGGGGGGGGGGAAGCACACACAGTTTAGCAGGACACTTAAGTCTCCTCGCCTCTTGTTCTCCGCTTGTTGGCGTGTTACATGAAAACGCCATCCCAGGGGATCTCCTCTGCATGAGATGAGAGAGGGGACGATAGAAGGAGGAGGAGAGAGAAAAGACACGAGGAGAAAAGAAGGAAGGAGGGAGAGACGGCGGCGGGGTGGCATAGAGGGAGAGGGAGGGAAGAGAAACCTAGTTAGAGGGGAAAGAGGAGAGAGTGCGGGAAGAAAAGGGGAACTCTAAGAGGGGCTAGATGAGGTGGGAAGAAATCGGCATCATATATCCTAACACATGATGACATAGTTTAAAAAGTTCTGTTCCAAAATGCTATATAGCCATTTGGGAGAATTTCATCACCTAAAGTTTATCATCAGTATCTCTAAAATATACAGGATCCGATCTGTAAAAGTGCCATCATTTTTGTCAACAGAGGATTTTTCTTGCCTACTCTCCTACCATACCCTACCATAATTCGGCTCACATTTTCCTGTCAATCTTTTTTTTTTTTTTTTTCAAAATGGGGGATGTCTCATTCTGGATTGCAACTCTTCATACTGTATATACAGTATATACATGAGAGAGTGAGAAAGAGAAACTGGGTGAATGAGAGAAACAAATGAGAGAACAGTAAACAGAGAAAGTAAAAAGACAGAGTGATTTACTAAAGGTGCTATGTGTAGCATTTTAACTTCAATAGATAAGTACCACAATAATTTTGAGACATTCATATAATTGGCAGCATCTACCAGCCTCTGCACTGTATTTTACATTGTGTGGCACTGGGTCGGTTTCACAGGAAATCTGCTGGATTGCTTTACGGCACAAAGAGAGATTGCTTTACTGCACAAAACAGGAAGAGGGCGCTGTTCTTCCAGCGTAAACAGAGCTAAAGCTTCTCGCAATGGCAGGTGATGCAACAAGTATGAAAAAATCCCTTCCAACACGTTTATCCTTTTCAGTAAAACAAAAAGGAAAACCTTTGACTGAACAAACAAAGATTATCTTTGCAACAGAAATCAACAGGGCTTATGGGAAATGTGGTCTTAGTTATGAGAAACACTAGCACTAACGACACACTGGCATGAGATAGAGGCCCAAGCGTCTCGACCAAGATCTCATCTGTTTACGCTAATCATACAAAGGTATCACAATTAATTTGACAATGATATATCGATGTTTAAAAATGCAACACATAGCATCTTTAAAGAGAGAGAGAGAGAGAGAAGCAGAGACAGAAAGAGAGGGAGAATTGCGACTGACGTTAGCTCATCCACAGCTAATCAGTGGCGCGGCCTTTTAATTTGCCCCCCTCTGTAACGACGTTAGCCGCAGCGCCGTCAGAGAAAGTTAAATATTCACGATACAAGGCAATCTACTCAGTGTTCAAACAAAGTGCTCTGCCAAGTTCACCCATGTATGTAGAGGTACTGTGACGGGAGGGAGTGTGGCAGGGAGAGAGAGAGAGAGAGAGAGAGCGATAGAGAGAGAGAGGGCAAAGACAGAAAGAGAGAGAGGGAGAGAGGTATTTTATTATTCACACAAGGCATAATAAACCAGGCACGCTCGGTTAGCAACACTTAAACTCCCCGTGCTTTAGCGGTTAGCCGCTAATGCGACAGCAGTGATTTGGACATGTCCTATTAATAGTGCAGGGGAGGGTTTCATGCATACTAATGGCAGCTTGTATTAGCTATTAATAGAATCGCATAGGGGGGTCCTGGGATCGGGGAATATTGCTGTGGAAATGTATGTGGGCTAGTGTGGGTATTTCAGTGTGTGTTTGAGATGGTGTCTGCTTGTGTGTGTGTGTGTGTGTGTGTGAGTGGCGAGGGGTACACGGTACACCCTGTATCTTTCTCGACTAGTTAGGAGTGATGCAAAGTCAGTGTTTGTGAGCCGAGTCGGAGAGGAGGTGAGGGCGAGAGAGAGAGAGAGAGAGAGAGAGAGACCATGGATTGAGTGTGTGCAAGTATATGTCTGTGGTATGATTTTGTATTTGCGTGAGTGTCTATGTGTGTGGGTTTTTTCTGTGTGTGTGTGTGTGTGTGTGTGTGTGTGTGTTTGTGTGTACATTCGTGCCTGTGCGAGTCTCCAGAGGTTGTAAACAGTGTGTGTGTGTGTGAGCGAGAGAGAGAGAACGAGAAAGAGAGGGAGAGTGAGGGAAAACAAGGAAGAGTGAGTGAGAGACAGACAGAGATAGAGAGAGCGGATGGTGTGGTTTCGAAGTCAGGATGCCGGTGTGATGCGGTTGGAAGTTTGGAGGTGCCGCGCGCTCCTCCTCAGCATGGATATTTAATGACCTGAGACCCCAAGCAGGCCCACAGATATACTCCCCCCCACCCCCCCCCCTGCCTGGTTCTCCACCCCCTACATTGAGTGGAGGAGAGAAAGCATCCCTTCTTCGCTCAGAGTCGATGTACATGGCACGGGCTTAGAAGCATCAAGGAGAATATGAGAAGAGAAAGATGAACAGCTCGAACATAAGTGAAAGTAAAGACAGTATAATTTCATGTATGCCTTTTTCCTGATGATTTTATAGTGACCAAGTAAAAATGTGTGCACTTTATCTCTATTGCTCTATGTCTAAACTACTAAACTACTTAATTTTTTTTGTTTGATCTATAACGTTTTTAGTTTTTTAGCATACATAAGAATCAAGAACTTGCTTATTTAGCATAATCACAGATAACATTCCATATTTTATTGATATATTTTTTACCATATTATCATATTAGTATGCAGACATCTTAATAATATGTATGGCAATTTTAGTAATATGATTTTTTAAGGATTTGATGAATAATAGTTTGCCCTGTGCTGCTGTCGCTATTGTGCGGTATAGAGGGATGTTGTTCTGGCTCTAAATTCATAATATGTCTGAACTTGAGGTCATATTAAACAACAAATTCCACAAGAAAAGATATGTAACAGCATAATGGCAAAGCATATTGAATTAAAATGCAACAGAACAACTCTTCCTGCCTGAGAAAAGAAGGCAAGGAAAAATGTATAATATGCAAAACTGTGGAATACTGGCCACATAATGTCTAGTGTAATATTGAAGTAGATGTGAAACTTTCTAAGGACATCAAAATAATGATGTATCAATATTGATATATGGATATGATGCAGTTTGCTTGATTACATATTTATTATATAATTAGTCCTTAACATGAATTGATTCTAATGAATCATTTTAATCAGATCCCACACAAGTGTGTACGAATATGCATGTATATATGCATGTATGTAGGTATAATAATTATTATTATCAGTAGTAGTAGTATTGTCCTGGGTTTGCTAGGAGAGTTTTAATTTTAGTGTCACATGATGGTCTAAATTATGTTTTAGTGACTTTTACACCCTGCCAAGAGTAAAATTCTGGGGGAAACACTGAATACTTGTAGTTTTTTGGAATTTCTGGGATGAACATTGTCAAATTTAAATATACTGAATATCAGCTATCAGTGGCTTCAATCCAAAAATATCTATTATCAGTCAAAAACATGACTAGTCCAGCGGAAGTAAATTTGTAATATTTTCATTTTCTCTTCTCTGGGAAGATGGAAGGATTTTTTTTGCCAAACAGCTTTTCTTAAGCAGAAGATGCACGTAATATAATTACATCAACGTTTGAGCATAGTGCCTCCTGTCAGTGTCTCACAGTTTGTAAAAACAGACAGCGATAGTGTGTGTATGTATGTGTGTGTGTTTGCGCGGGCACGCACTGGGCAGGTGTGTGTTGTCAGAGGTGACTGTTTTCTCTCTCCATATTTTTACACATTACCCATATCACTCCCACCTTGCAAACACACACAAATGTATGTGCCACACACACACATATACTCTCTGACACGTATACTATCTTTCTCTTCATTTCATTTTTGGATCCTGAAATCACTGCAACTCTGACTGCCAAAATACAAACTCCTCAGTAATCCTATAGCATGTATCTATATGCGTGTGCGTGTGTGTGTGTGTGTGTGTGTGAGCAGTGTGTGTGTGTGTGCACGCGCTTGAGTGTCTCTGAGCGCGTGCACGCATGCGTGTGTATGTGCTGTGCTGCTGAATAGGTATTGTTTTCCCCTGCGCTTCTGATCATGGCAATTTGGCGGCGGGCTCAGGGAGGGGAAGCTAATGCGGATCTAATGAGACGCCGGGCCGGCAGGATTGAGAAGTGTATCGGCGCGGTAATGTGAAGAGATGGGCCCGTGACGCCTTGAGGGATTAGGGCTGGGAGCTGCGGTGGATGGGGGACCCCGGATCGGCCCGGCCTGCTATACCCGCCCCCCCCTCACCCACCTCCTGTTCCCTCCACCTCTTCTTTTCCTCCCACCTTATACCTCCCCTTCCCTCTCTGAAATGATTCCCCTGGTGGATGTATGGGCCCTCGCCCGCAACCCGACACGCCCGCCCTGGGAGTAATTGATTTCTTCAGAGGTCCCGTTGTGGTGGAGGTGGTGGTGGTGGAGATGGTGCTGGTTGTGGTGGAGGAGGTTCTCAGTCTTTGTGTTGTGTTGTCGCTGCACACGTACGCGCCACTGATGCATGGGAGCATTACACCGGGATTGACGGATTATGTTGCTGGTTAGCTAGCGCCTGTTAGCCTGTGGTGGAGAATCATTGGCTTTGCTGCGGCTGGTGGGGAAATGGCTGCAGGGGAGGAAGGGTTTATGTGAGGTGCGTGTGTGTGTGCATGTGTGTGTGTGCGTGTGTGTGTGTGTGTGTGTGGGCATACTGTATGTCTGTGTTGTCACGTGTGTACACAATCATGTGCCTATAAGTGTGAATGTACTATAAATGCATGTAAGTCTGTGTATGTGGTGTCTGTGAAAATGCGTGTATGTGCTTGCATTTGTGTTCAAACGTGAACATATGTGTGTGTGTGCGCGCACGCATGTGTGTGTGTGTGTCTGACAGATGACTGATGTGTGTTTGATCATGGTTCCTCCCTGTGCACCTCTAAAGGCCTGATGATCTGCATGCTTGCAACCCTTTGGTGTGTGTGTGTGTGTGTGTCGGTGTGTGTGGTCGGGGCGGGCTGGTGGGGTGATCATGTTTTGGCATTGATATTCAAAGAGGCCCTGCAAATACAAACCCTTATGTCAAGGATCAAGGACTCGCCTGGTTTCAACACAATCACTTCACTGTGCATGCTTCTCTCATAAATGAAGGAGCAGTGCTCTACTTTATACCACTGTGTTTTAATTATTAAGATAGAACCGCGGAGGTTATCTCACCGTTCACTGACAGCAACCAGGAAGACGAAACAATTTGAATTTTTGCCAGCACAGTGCTTAGAGAGCGACATCGTAAGGTGGCACAACTGAAGGACAAGAGAATTCTTGTACTAAGAAGTACTACTCTGAATCTCAAGAAAGAGTTGAAAAGTAGTCCACAACCAATACAGGGTTTTTAAATGTTTATATTTTAGAAACTGAAGAAGCAAATTACTGATTGCTCACTTAATCTGCAGTAGTATTTAATTTATTTGCATTGTTCAGTCAAACTGGATTTTGAAAGAAAAATAATGACCCAGTGCTGACATTGTGTGATACTAAGATTTAGGAAAATATTGTCCAGTATTTTGAAATATCACTTGGCTATAATTCCAACAATGGGAATGTACAGATGTGGAGGCATATGTGCTAAAATGCTGTTGTTGTTTCTTTTCACTTAAGTGATACCACTTCGAAGAAATACACCAGTGATCCCATTAGTTCAGGAAAGGAAAGCCACAGGTGACTAGATAGATTCATCTTGATGTGTGGGGCTACATGAAGTGAATTATCATTAGAGCGAACACCCACCTACATGCTGTACAGCCGGTCAGCGGTATAAAAAACGAACATTAGGCGAGGCGCATTTCCTCGCTCATTAATTTAACCGGAGGACCATTATTTGTTTTCCCAGAGTGCATTAGTCAGGTGAAGCTGACGTGGCGGGCCACCGCGGTTGGGAGGCGAGGACATTTCCCCCGTTTGTAACCATGCAGACAGGAGGTGTGTCTCTGTGTGTATGTGTTCAGATGTGTATGTGCGTGTGTGCATGTGTGTGTGTGTGGGGGAGGGCATTTTTAAGTCAAGCGTTAAAGAATGACCCAGAACAACTGCGCAACATGCATTACATATTGCCTGTTGCCAAAGAGGGGAGGTAGTTGGGAGAAATGGTAAAGGGTAGGTGGGGATGGGGGGAGGGGGGGGTAGAAGAGAAGGGGGGGCTGTGGGCTGCGTGGTAGCTTCACCCGCATCGATTGCCTTTTTTTAATCGGGCATAACAAATATAACTTCCCTCGAATCGAATTCCCCGGGTAAACTGATATAAAACTAACCTTGTTATATTTATTGACAGGACATTGAAATAAATATTAGAGGCATGTGCGAGAGGGGGGAAGGTTCCGATCCATTGATTTCCGTAAAAATAATAAAATACCGTAGTAGTCATCTAACAAAGCACACCTCCGCTACTCCTCTCCCTCCCTCCTTCTTCTTCTCCATCCCCCCTTCCCACTCTCCTTAGCATATTAGGTGGAGAATAATGTGAAAAAATGCTTAGCACACGGGAACGAGGCCGGTGTGTGCAGACGTGGGAGTGGGTCCCCCGGGGGTGCGGCGGAGCCCCTATCCCATAAATCCAGGCTCTGGCGCAAACAATCAATTTTCAATTTTAATTATTTACCATGGCCTGCCGGACAGAGGCATTTATTTTCCCGCTCTGTCCGGATTAAAAATTAAAAATTAGGAGATTAATATTTGGCGGAGTGGGCAGAAAAACTAAAAAGACCCCCTCCGAAAATTCTTTATTAGCTTTCTCCCCTTTCCCTCCTGTGACGGGTGAAGGTTAGTGATAGCCGAACGGGCCAATCAATAACTTCATAAATTTTCACGGACCTCCCTCCCTCGCCTGGCCTCTCCCACCCTTGCACCCATGCTATTTTAGCTGGGCTCCATCCGTCGGTGGCCGGTAACATTAAACCAGTGCAGGGGGGGAGAAACTGGCAAAGTGTGCTGCTCAGCACTTTCTGCCCAAGCTCTCCAGGTTTTGGCCTCTACTCTCACTTGCGTTCAGATATTTCATCTGTAAACTTAATTACCGGACCTGGAGCAATATAGCCAAGGTATCCCCTGTCAAGCTCTCATTCAAACAGAACTAGAATTACAGATGGCAGCTTGCAATAAACAGCAGTGTGAAAACACTGAGTGGGCCAACACTAGAGCCCTGCAACATATCCTTAAGACAAACCAAATAAGATTGTGGGTTCACAGAGTTCCCTTGTCGCAGTGATCACATTGCTACCAACAGATGATGTCCATTTAAATAACTTTATGATCACACTTAAATTCCATTTTCACATGCCTCAAGCTTTTCAAGCACCTTCTGGACAGCCTTACCATCGCCGCCTGGCCTACAAACAAAGCCATTCAGCCGAAAGAATGACCTAACCATCATCAGTTAACACACAACAATTAAGCGTCCATAGCTCACATCTCCGGCCCTGTTGCACAGGAGTAAAAGGCAACACACTAACACTTTACTGTCACACTTTTCACTATGATGTATCCCGTGGTCTAAAGGCGGGGCTCTAATTTTCTCCATAAATTTCAGCGACCGAGCGTACCGGCTTCTCTGGAGTGAAGGCTTTAATGCCGATCAATGGGGAATGTGGCAGGAAAGGGGAGGCTGCTGATGACCTCATACACACTCGCCATTTGTGGCGAACGCTGGGTGCAACACTTTCATTTTTCAAAGCGCTTACCTGGTGTGAGTTTGTCAGCCGTTAACCTCTGACATTGCCTGTCCCATTTTTTCTTGGCATGTTTTAACTCTAATTGCAAATAGGTAAATAACCCATTTAAAATACAATACAGAGAAAACAAGACTTCAATTTATGTGTTTTGGTTGAAAGACATCCAGAAGTGCAACAGCAGTTCACACGTGACATCACGGCTTAATCTAAGGACAAACAATGTTGCCGATGATGTGGTGATTTGTTTTTGTTTTTATTATGTATTTTTATTGCAGGTTTTTATAGACAGTGTGCAATTCCTGTCTTTTTTTTCTAACCCTAGTGGATAAAAAAAAAGAAAAAAAGCTTTTTGTTATCATTAGGTCTGATGGATTTGTGCATCTACATGACACAGAACTTGCTTAGTGCTGTCTAAGGCCGATGTAAACAAATAACGTAAGCAAAGATCATGGTGAAAGTTTTTGGTGAACTGGCCGAGTCACATTAGCATTTTCAGAGTTTTGTTTTTTTTTGCTCTTGCCCTGTTTGTCCAATGTGGGCTTTCTAATTGCGCACATTAATTCAAAAACACTCAAATGTACAGTATTTGAGTAGGAACTATGTCTCATTCACAAAACAATGTTTAACACAGCATTAGGCAAGGCACAAATTGTGTAAATGAACACATCTCTGTGGATTATATTACTACACTTCTCAGAAATGAAGTGTATGGCATCACATGGTTAATTATACGTGGAAGTCATTTCATGGCACTTTGGCTTTTGAAAAAATGTTAAGAACCCATTGTATCAATGAGAAAATAAGCATTATTTTCTTCATTCCTAAAAAAAAAAATATGCATTTTGAAGATACGTGGTTTTCATTCGACACAAGTGAATTACAGAGTCAGGAAGGCAGAGAAACATAGAGTGAGGAGGAGATATTACCATTCATAGAGGAGGAAAGAAACAGCTAGCCTCTGGCTGTGTGAGTAGCTGCAGACAGGTAGACATAGAGAGCAACAAAGATACAAATAACTGTCAAGGTGCAGAAAGAGACAAAGCGAGAGATGGAGGCGGTAGGGGAAAGGGAGATCTGAGCAGAAAAGGGACTGAGAGACAGAGGGAGACAGAGAGTGTTTTAGTTCAGAGCAGAATGTTGTTATTTATCTGGTGGCTGCTAAACAAATAAGGAGACTCCCCGTTCTGTGATTGTCTCAGTGGGGTGCTGTCAGATTCAGGCGCATATCTTCGCTGAGCGCCCAACGGACCCTCGACACTCCAGCTGTGCTCTCCCAACTCTTGCAACATGTTTGTGAAACGTTCTCCAAATGTTTGTTTGTTTTCCTCAACGTTCCCACATGTCCTCCACAACATTCCTCCAATGTTCTTTTCAACATTTTCCCAGTATGTTCTTTAGGCAAACACCAAACTGGAGGCTGTTAAAGATGAAGTCACTTTTTTTTTTTATTACTCACTGTCCCCTCAATGTCAATCACCACTGAAATCCGTTTTTTTAATTAAAGGTTTAAAGTTAGGTAGGCAAGGACAAGAGGCAGAATTACTCTACAGCCAATTGCAAATAGTCTTAAACATTGAAGAAAGGGCAAGTTTTCCTCAGACATAATCTGGGTTTAGTAGAACTTCTTCACAATGTTCAACAACACTGAAGCCACACAAACCAGACCTCATGGCTCTCCTGAAATTTCGGGAAATGAGCATGACGTCTTTAAATGCGAATACATGCTCTGTGCATGAAAAGTGAGAGAAATATGTGTTCCCACCATGAAAGGATTATGTGACAGAGGCATGAATAGATGCAGGAAGTAGTCTGACATGGAAATAACACAGTGGAAAGTAAGGGTGTTGTGGTTGGGGTGGTGGATGGGCGTAAGCATTGGTCTTCAACTCCCCGGTTTGATTCCCAACTCTAGCAAGAGGATTCCATAACCTTAACCCTAACCTTAAACAGAAGCAGAAGTTGTTTTAGTTGCCTAACCTTAACCATAACTGTAATATTAACCAAAGTTGTTTTGCTTGCCTAAACTTAACTGTTATCGGTGAAAATGGCGTGCGCAATTTGTGCTGTTGTCACGTAATCCAGTTGGTGGTGGATGTAATCTTCACATAATTCGTGTCCACAAGACGTATTCTGTGTTTCAGAGTTCGTGCTAATTTCACAAAATTTTTACTTTGCATGGCTTAGTACTAGTGAGAATTCAACAGGGCACACAAATCTGTTGTTGGCGGATCAGTAAAGCTCAGGCACCGAAAACTCTGGCACCTGCTACCTCTGTGTCCATCTTAGCTCCTGCAGCTCTAGTTGCAGCCCATCATAGCCAGTGCATTAAAGTGGACCCCCTATGGCACTGCGAACTCTGACCTTTAGCTAGGAGTGGGGCCTCTGACACCTATGCCGGCCAGAGGAAGAGGAGGTGGAGGAGGCTTGACCTCTCTCTCTGCCTCTCTCCGAAGTGTCCGGCCGCAGCTGAGGTCAAGGGTTTGACCTCTGGCCGGGGGGGGTTATTGGGAGCTGTTGACCCCTGTGACAGGCCACTTGACCCTGCTTACCCCTGGGCTCAGAGGGCTTTCCATGGTCCAGGGCCCTGTGGCTGTAGCACCCCCCCCACCCCCACCATCACACCTCCAAACCCCAGTTAGAAGTGGTCAGGGCCTAACAAACGAGGTCAGGGCAGCAGTAGAGGGAGATTTATGTCCCTCTAAAGCACCAATAGCCCTCTGGCTGGAAGACTGAGCTGAGACTGACCGTTTTTATGCTGCTGATGAATGATGTCTTTGTACAGCCTTGCCGTGTTGTTTTTTCACTTTGCCACGGTATTGACATTATTGCCGGGATACAGCCAAACAGTGAAATATTGCTGTTCTTGAATAATTATCATGTGGTGTGTTTGTTTTAAAGTTTGCAGCAAACAGTATTTCCTCTTGTGGTACTAAAAAGATTTGACTTGTCTTGACCTGACATGACTTACAGGATATACCAGCCGTGAGAGCGAGTGCTTAGTTAAGGGTGTTAAAAATGTAGAAGTTTATGATTTTAGAGCTTGGGGGCATCTGATGTAACTGCTGAGACACAGCACGAGATATGGACAAGGAGTAGGAGAGAAGGAGTGGGTGATTTGGAGAACTCAGCTCAGAAATAATTTTTTGTCACATTTTTTCCTTCCGTTCTTACATGCCCTGAACCTCGCTATCTGATCATCCTTCTTTTAGGTTATTGGGGCGCGGGTATAGCACGCACATAGCACACCTGGTATTGCTGATCACACCAGCTCCACAAGCACTAAAAGAACGATAAGTCACCCTGCAACGCGTTCTTACTCATTCCCCCTCATTCTTCCTTGAGCTCCATAACATATAAATAAATAAGTGCAGAACACACGTATCAATCCATCTCCATCCCTCCCTTTCCCTGTGCACGGCCCTCTTTTAAAGCGGTGCTGTGGGCTTTTACCCAAATGGCGCCAGGGCCACCGGTATCATTTATAACGGGACGGCGGCGCTAATGCAGCGCGGGGTTCAGCCAGGATGTTTTATTCATGCTGTTTTATTATTAGGGCCCCACTTAAAAAGGTGAGGCGCTCTCCTCTCCTCTCCTCTCTTCTGGCCGCCTCATGCCGGGGCTGACTGAGGCGCTAGCTTTATCTATCACCCTGACAAGAGCGTCTTCCCTGGGAAGTCTTTCAGAAAACTTCAAACAGCCTCACTATTGATTTCTCCCCCTCTCCACCTGGGCACCGGCATACATCTTCCCCCCACCGTACAGAGAGACAGGAGAGGGGAGGGGGTGGGGGGTGAGGGAGGTGGTAGTGGAAGTAGAAAGAGAAGTAAGGAGAAAAAAAAAGAAAAGAAAGTAAAAGAGACTCAGAGAGATAAAAGTAAAAGAGAAGAAGCCTGGCCACTGCATAACAATATGGGTGACCTCACTTTGCTTCCTCGTTCCAGTTCTTGTTAGCTTCAGATAACCGTGGCAGGCAAGCAGACAATGAGGCAAGCGTGCCAGAATAGTGATTAGAGCATCCATATTATGCTAATTATGCATTCAAACAACACTTTGTCGCACATGATTGGTTCAAAAAGAAAGATCATACGCAGACTGTACATCCTATGCCAGCTGATTGTTTGTGAAAGCTTTGTGCACAATCAAAGGTTCTCGTCTATGAAAGTGACACCTTGAAGGGGAAGAATAGTCCTTGATTTCCAGGAACAATGAGACACCGTCGTTTCCACCACAAGGTGAAGCATGAAGAGGTCTCAATTAAGTCTTGAATTAATAACGCAGCCACGGCAATTGCCTTTTGATACCTATTCAAGCCACTTCTTAGAGTGGAACGTTGCCTTTTAATATCACTGCCGTGTGCCTTTGCTATCTCTAGTGGCAGAGAGAGAGAGAGAGAGGCAGATAGAGGCAAAGGGAGAGAGGAAAATAGAGCAGATACTGTATAACTGTATAGTAATAAAGACGACTTTCATGTGATCTACACAAGACTCTTGTCTCCATTGTATCTTTTTGTTCCGATTTCAAATGGCTGTACACCAAACCAAAAGGAAGGAAGTGCCTTATTATTCCCTCTCATCAGTGTCTCTAAGTCATTACATGCAGACACCACAACAACTATGATTTGGGGCTGTTTGATGATGGGATTTATTACCTTCACCACTTTGTTGGCAGAAGGGATGGCGTATTGATATGGGAGGTGATATGATTTAATGAGTCGCTAATGATTTGTCCTCAGAGGGTTAATGAGAAACGGTGGGCCTATGAACCGTTTGAAAGCGCAGTCATATTTAAAGATTGTTTTAGAGCTCCACACTCATTTAAAGGGGAGTAAATCAAATAAAACACTTGAGCAGATAAGCAAGTAATTAAGACAATAAAGTGGTAAGCCAAACCCTTGTGGGAAGGATATTAAAAGCGTGGGATCAATTACATTCCTGGCATGTCAGTGGGTACTCTCTCTGACGGACACATTTGAGAGTCAATGGAGTTTTAGCTCTATAAACTTCTTAGTTTTAACAAAATTGTATTATTTCTTTGTTTAATTTGACTGGATGTACGCCAGTAAATGTATTTAAATTTTACATGAACTGTACAGACCTTACAATATCTGTTTGGAAGACTTTCTTTTTTCTTTTTCTTTTTTCAGTGGTGTGAATCTTCCATGTGGTTGTAAAGACCCCCTGGCATTCTCACACACTCTCTGAGATCGATAGCACAAGGCCCCCCAGGAGAAGCAGGGAGGAAGCCATTGATTGACACATTACTCTCATGTCAAACAGTGGAACATGGCATGGCAGCGACCACCTGCCGTCTGCTCCACCTGCCGCTCTCACCTCTCTACCGGATTTAACTAGGCGAATGTTAAATTCCTGAAAAGACGTGTACGCTCATTGTGTGTCTTTTTAAGAGCGGGAGTCGCATAAAAAAAAAATATTTTTGACTGATATTTCTATTTGTTTCTCTCCAGAATTGTCAAATGTAATTGTTCAGTTTCAGCTCGTCTCTTAATAAGGGATGGCGAACGCCTCACAGCAAAGCAACTGTCACTAGATCTGACTCGTAGTAAACGTCTTTATCGCTTCAAAGTATTTCTGGATCCCCGACGGACCCAGCTAGGCAGCAACGCCTCTGCTGGAGGTGAGGCAGAGAGAGAGACAACTTTTTTCTTTATTTCTGTTGTCTTCTACTCTGACAACCCCCCCTCCCCACCCACCTACCCTGTCTACCCCTGTGACGCTGGGTAGCCTCCGGCCATCTCACCTCAACCTAGGCGGCTTGTTGTTTTTCTTTGTGGCAGGGCTCACGTCTCTCTTTTGTTCCATCGATTCTCGTTCGCACTTTGGTTGGAGAGAGGAAGTGTTTACCCGTGCTGCGTTGTTTGCGGCGCCTGGTGTTGGGTGCCCCGGAAAGAGGCATAAATTAGCGCCCTGTACAATGGCACCCTGAAGCAGCCTCCTGGCGCGCTACATCAGTATGGAGCGAGAAGCAAGCTGCGAGCACGTTCTGTCAGAGGCCAAATGGTTGGGAGGAGATGGCACTGTTCAGCAGATGCTAGACAATGCCCCCCCCCCCCCCCCCCCCCCCCCCCCATCACCGGCTCTCTCACACATACAAACACATATTCACTGAAGTAGACTTCCAGACAAGGACACACACGCATCTGCACATGCACACACACGCATGCGCAGAGACATACGCACAGAAGCACACATGCATACACGCTCAAATTCAAACATACACACACCTAATACCTATACCCCTGAATTCTCATTGTCACTTGCGCTTGCACACACTATTTACCTCATCCCATTCTTTCACTTCTGACACACCCTTTCCCTTCTCCTTCACAAAAAGTAATGGTCCAGAAATGACAGTTAAGACGAGAGATTGCGATATTAATATATTAGCACAGACAAAGGATGAGAGAAAGCGAGGAGAGCAGACCAATAGAGTACAAGCAAGACAAAAAAAAAAACAAACAGATCCAAATTAATATTTCATCATAAGTGAAATATTCATATGTTATTGCCAGGCTGAGACCTCTTATCAGCCCTTTGAGCTGTGTGTGTGAGAGACAGAAAGTGTGTGTGTGTGTGTGTGTGTGTGTGTGTGGGGGGGGGGGGGGGGGGATCTAATATGTCACTCTAATGTGATGAACATCGGGACGGAAGACAAAGAAGACTCTTGAGCTCCCATTAGTGCTTTTTGTCCTGCGTACGTCTCACTTTCTCTTTCTCTCATTCTATTTCTCCCACACACACAAACACACACACCTATATACTCTCTCCCTCTTTCTTTCACTCCCCCTCTCTCTCTCTCTGTATTTATGTGAGAGAGCAGTAAGGAGAAGAGTGCTGCATGATTGCTTAGAATTATTCCTCTTTGTGCGCAGACCTTGAGTTGTTTCTGTTTCTGTTGTCTGCATGTGGTGAGTGTAAGAGATTTCTCCACAGACATCTGCATATCATGACAGCATTGTCCGAAAAACAATCGCAAATGCCGTGTCATGCTTTTGGATGTAAATGAGGGACATGTGCATTGTTTGTATGTAGTCCACCCGGTGTGTACTGTGTGGGTGTGTGGAGAGTGAATGTGAG